>NC_052051.1:45640826-45947909 GCF_903992535.2 Arvicola amphibius
CCACTGGGCTATCTATCCAGCTCCTAAACATTTCCATATTCATATATTGATTATCTCTGGTATTTTGTTACGGTTTCCTAGACCTTTGTACAGCTGGCTTTTCACATGAAACAAACTTCAGATACCACAGACCACCACTTAGGGGTGTTAAGAGTCTGGGATTGCTCAGAGATTCACCAGTCTGACAATTAAGATTTTTTTCCTCAGGTTTTATTAAATACTGGCTAGGACTATGAAAACTAGCTGGGTCTATACCTGAGACTCAAGCTCATGCTCTGAATATGGTGCCAAATGACATTAAGTCAGGGACTTATAAAGGCAAAACCACAAGGCTACGTCCTTCCTGCCTTTGTGCAATCAGAGACAAGCACACATCCTGACTATGTATGATCAAGCACACATCCTGTGCCTTTGGGGCAACCAGACTTGTTTACAGATGCAAAAATACTGGCTTGTTATCTCACATGAACAACAGCCCCCAGCATTCCAGTTCTCTGTCCTTGGGCAAGTGGGGCTCACAGGTTAGAGGCATTTTTGTTTTATAGCTCTCTTAAGCACAGTTATTTAAACTTAAAACATAATGTAAGCCATCACAGGTGCTGTGTGATTGTGTGCAAGTGACCCTGTGTTTCTTTCTCAGTTGCAGTGTGGGGACATGAGAGAGCCTTCTTGTGGAGTTGCTGTGAAGGAAAGATGAACATTTGTAAGGGTTCTGAAGTAGCTCCCAACATGCACACTAGTTTGAGCACTATTTTTATTGTAATTAAAACCCCAGCCTTCTTCTCAGAGAGTGTTTCTCTCTAAAAATAGGGCCATCACTTTTAGGGAGGGGTTGTCACTTCTGTTTTCTTTTTGGCACTCAACTCTGAATTCAATTAGTTGATGTATTCAATAATCCACTTGTGTTTACTTTTGCTTCTCCCTCTGTGTGTCATGCTAGAAAATGTCCCAATGGACACCTGTCTTCACTGACTAGAGAGTGTATGAGGGACATTTGGCACAGTCTTGTCTCGGACATACATAGCATTCAGTGTGGGGACCGGACACAGCCCTTCGGTGGTGGTAACTGCTCACTGGTAGAGGCATTGCCAGTAGATGCTATTGTCCATCCAGCGACGTCCCAGCTGTAGAACCCTCTCCTAACCAGCATCGTGTTCCTAGGCAAATCAGCAATGGCTTCCATCAGAGAAACACAGCCCAGCCCATCATCCTGGACACTCTGACAGGCCATTCAAGCTCTGGAGCTACCTGAGGTGAGCAGAGAGGGACACATTGCCCAAGGCTGTCCCTGGGCCTCCACCATGGCTCAACTCCTCCCTCTGCTCACACCAGCTCTCTGAAGCTTGACCATGGGTGCTGGACCCCAGGTTCTACTCAGTCAATAGCTTGTACTCTGAATGCCACCTTCAAGGGGCTTCCCGGGGAGCCCAGCCCTGAACTTGGGGATGATGTGTTGGAGGATCTAGGAGTCCCTTTCCACTACTCTGCAATGACTCCTGCTGTGGAGAGGAGTGTCCCTTTCAGTAGCAACAGCAGGTGACTTTCTGTCCTGAGCTGGTATTGTCAATCTCTCTCTTTGGGGGACAAGCATCAGAAGAGGGGACCTGATCAGATGTTCTGTGAGCTGGTTGGATTTTTGTCAACTTGATACAAACCCAAACAAACCTGGGAAGAGAGGTGTTTTTTTTTTTTCCTTTTTCTTTTTGATTTTTCAAGACAGGGCTTCTCTGTGTAACAGCTCTCACTGTCCTGGAACTCTCTATGTAGACCAGGCTGGCCTCGAACTCACAGGATTTGTAGACCAGGCTGCCTCTGCCTCTAGAGTGCTGAAATTAAAGTCATGCACCATTGCCTGGAAGGGAGACTCTTGAGGAGTTGCCTCCATCAGATTGTTCTGTGAGAAGTCTGTGGGGGCATTTTCATGATAATGACAGATGTGGAAGATCCCAGCTCACTGTGGACAGTTCCACTTTTAGGTCAGTGGTCTTGGGCTAAGCAAGCCATGGAGAACAGCCCTCCATATTCTCCTTCAGTTTCGGCCTTGACTTCCCTCAGCGACGGACTATGATGTAGAATTGTAAGCTGAAATAAATCCTTTCTTCACCATGATGCTTTGGTCATGGTGTTTATTACAGCAGTGGAAATCCTGACTAAGACACTGTGGGGACCACACTGGATATGGCTTCTTTCAGTGAGGGCTGGGGCGGGTGGGGTGGGGGCACGCCACACATCAGTATTTCTGCCCCATATCCTTGAAGAGAATGAAGGGTGATGTTTAGAGACCTGGCCCAGGCAGACAGTCATTTGCGCTCAGTGACTGGGACAGCAGATTTGGGTCCCATTTTGGAAGCCCAGCCTTGGAGAGAACAGCTGAAGCCAAGGCCTAGAGCCAGGTCTCACCGAGGCCAGGGGTCGGTCTAGGGTCAGGAGTCAACAAAGAGGTTAGAGTCAGATCCTTGTGTCAGGTGGGAACCACAGTCTGGCATCAGAGTTGCTGTGGAGTTGGTCCAGGGGCAGTGCTAGTATGGATTCTGTTTGGTACTAGCCAGGTCTTGATTTGAGGACAAGGATTCGGATCTGGTTTAGTGTCGGAGTTAACGATTCAGCCCCGATCTGAATCACAACTCCGTCTAGAATCGCTGTCCCAAGCTGAGAGTCTGTCTCGTTTCACTCCGGAGATCCTCAGAGCTTGCCTTAGCCCTGGTTTGAGCGGGATGCTAGCATTTGAGTTAGCCTGCTGTTCTGTGGAAAGGTTGGACAACTCCAACCCAGGGTGGGCTTGGCCCGCAGCCTGTTCTAAATAATGTTTACTATGCCACATATTCGGTTGTGCGCCATCTGTGCTAACTTCAGTGCTGTAGAATCAAAGTTGAGCAGTTACAACAAAGGTCTCCTGGTTTGCAAAGCCTGAAAAACTTATGCTGGGCCTTAACTGCCTTACAAACCCTTGGGAAGGGAGGGACTTGACTGTAGAAGACCAAATCCCTCACCTCTCAGTGTTCAGAACTTTCTAGAAAGAGGTGGTCTTTCCTGAAAGCTGGAGCAGCTTACAGGAAACAGAAAATCCGAGTCTCACATAAAGCCTCAGTGTTGCCAGTCAGGGCGAGAACATCGCGTGAGGTCAGTTTGGTTCTATTAAAGTCTTGTCTTAGGTCAGCCGGGATGCACCATGGGAAACAGCTGCCTGGCAGGCTATCCTTGTCCCCCAAACACAAACACTGTCCCCCTGAGTTTAGTTGCAGAACTGTGCAAGTCCCCACCCTCCTAGCTGTCACGGGGCCTTCAGCAGGGAGAGGCTGCTCCCCCTGTTTACTTCTGCTCCCTTGACCTCTACCAGTGCTGATCCTAGGTTCCTTGTTGTCAATATACTGTGGCTCAGGCTCGCCTGAACTCACTATGTAGCCCAGGTTGGCCTTGAACTCATGGCAATCCTCCTGCTTCACATCTACTTATCTGGCCACCACATCTCACATTTTGTAGACTTGTCAGTACTTGTGTGGGGGCGCCTCAGGAATCATCTAGCAAATACTGTATATTTGCCTGGCTTTCACACAAATTATTCTCATCTGTATTTTAAAAAGGGTTTTATTTTATTGTAGTTGCAGGTGTTTGGGAGGAGGGTGTATGTACATATAAGTGCAGTTGCCCACAGAGACCAGAAGTATTCGACCCCTGGAGCCGGAGCTACAGGAGGTTGTGAGCTGTCTGACATGGCACCTGGGAACCACACTCAGACCCTCTAGAAGAGCAGAAAGTGCTCTTAACCACTGAGCCATCTCTTGAGCTCCCTCATCTTCATCTGTATCCAGGAGGCACCACATTGCTGATGCACCTGCTGTGTTCTTTAAAGTTCTTAAACTGTAGCTTGATTTTAATTTCCTGGGCTGTCCAGGAAATTTCAGTGCTAAATTTCATATCCAGTGTCATATTCTTCATGGCCCCGTGGTGACTCTGGTTCTTACCCCGGGTATCCAGGTCCCGCATCGATTCCAAGTGTAGGGTCTGCACAGTTGGCAGCCATCCTGGTTCCAAGAAAGGGTGACTAACTGATCCAGGGTGATTCTGTGA
Organism: Arvicola amphibius; assembly: GCF_903992535.2. NCBI lineage: Eukaryota > Metazoa > Chordata > Mammalia > Rodentia > Cricetidae > Arvicola > Arvicola amphibius. The sequence goes on from NC_052051.1 coordinate 45,644,895, forward strand.
ACTCCAGGACTGCCAAATCCAGAGCATATCCGTGCTGCCAAGTTTAGGGGAGAGCACCTTTATCTTCTTCAAATGCTCCCAGGCAGCTTTAGCCCCTCAAATCCAGAGCCGGTGTCTCCACTGAGGGGAAAACCTGTTGCTGAAGGTCCAATGCTTTTTCTTAAGACCATGAGTTTGGGGTAACAGTTGGGTGAATGGCATGGTTCTCAGTCCTGCTTCTACTTTGCTTTATGCCTTCAGGAGGATTCCTCTATCACGGCAGTGTTTTGGCCTGGAGAATTCTTGGGCCCAAATGTGTCCAGGACATTTGAAAAAATGAAAGAAAAGCAAGGAGCAGTGAGTTGCCTGGGCTGAGCTGGCAGAAGTAACGAGGCCAGGGCTCTCAGGAGGCTGGGACATGCCATTCTCCCAGCAGAAAGGTCACGAGTGTTGGAGGATCCCTCAGCGCTTACATCACCCACTTGTCCTGAAGGAGTCCAGCACCTCAATGCACTGGGGAGGACCTTGCCTAAACTTGTGAAGTAGAGCAAAGACAGAAGCTAACCCAGGACTCCTGGATCGTATATGGGAGAAACAGGCAAAGGGACAGAGTCCTCCCAAAGTCACTCATGCTCCCTCACTTGGCTGTAGCCACGTGGATGACCACAAAGCCCTTGATGTCTGGGAACTGTGGGCTGACAAGGTCCACCTGCAGCTGCCTTGGGCCACTCTTGGAGGGGGTGATGTTGAACTGGATCAAGGCCCTCTCTTGAGGCTGCAAGCTGGGCACCCTGGGGGCAAGAGCAGGGAAAAGGCAGATAGTTAATCCTCTCTCCTTGAGTCTAGCTCGCCTGGCTTGTCTCGACCCTCGGAGTCAACAGCTTTACCCTCATCTATGGCTCACATTTCTCCGCTTTGGCCATGTTAGTCCCCTCCCTTGCCGGTTCTGACCGTGAACATGCCTTGTGCTTCCCACCTTGGCTCTGGATCTAGAATTCCTTCCACCTTACTGCCCCCTTTTTCCCCTAACACACCAGGAACCCAGAACCAGAGTCTCTCCCTAAAGAGACCTTCCTTTTGCATCAGAGCCTCTGCCTGGGAACCCTGTCTTCCTTCTCTATGCTGGAAAAGTGCCTCATGTCATCGTTATCATTTAGGGACCAGCCCAGATGCCAGTGGGACCAACGCTTCTCCCTAACCCCACCCCACCTTCTCTCAAGGACTGCCTCTGGTCCCCTAGAGTGTGAGGATTCATCTCTCATGCTTTTCTCATGGCAAGAGCCATTTTAATATCCCTAATAACATCCATGTGGCTCAGAGCACAGATTAGTATGGCCAAGGACTGAATGAGCAGAGAGTAAATGAATGCATGAATGAAGGTGGGCAAATGAGAGAGCAAATCAAACAACGGAGGGCTAGGTGTGTGAACCGGTCCAAACTGAGCTGAGCGGTTGAATAACCGAGGCGCGAACTATGAGTTAAACAGTGGATAATGAATGAATTAAAGACAGACAATGAGGCTGGGGAGGTGGCTCATAGGTGAAGAGCACTGGCTGCTCTCTAGAGGACCTGGGTTTGATTCCCAGCACCCTCATGGTGGCTCATAGCCAAGTGTAACTCCACATCCATGGGATCCTAATGTCTTCCTGTGGACTCAGCGGGGACCAGGGTCACACATGGCACACAGGCATGCGGGTAGCACAACACGCTTACATATAAATATGAAAAATTCGATGGCAAGTGCATGTTAAGTAAGTGGGGAATTGAATGAAAATGAGTGATATGTGTGAACTGTCCCGAAGGCTCTGCTAGGCGAATGAAGTAATTGTGATTAAATGGATAAAGGCTGATGTCATGGGCAGTAGGTGTGTCCCCGAAGCACAGAGTCTCTCCTGCTGCCTTCTCAGTACCTTCTTCTTGGCCCTGTCCCTGTCAATCAACAGTTTGTCACTTACTCAATACTGAGCTGCCCTTGGAGAAGGCCACTGCCCTCTACCATCAGCGTACAGTCCTTTACGCTCTCCGAGAGGGGGTTGATCACCGTCACTTCCACAGCGACCGCCACTCCTACCACCGCTGGGCCCAGCACCTGGAGAGGCAGCATCCATGAGTCACCCAGCATCCTCTGCATCCCCATTTTCCTGAAGCCCATGGTTCTGACTGGGCCAAAGAATGTGGTACTAGTCATCCACCTCTGCCTCCACATACCCTGTTAGAATAGCACAGGCTTCCCTACTCTTGAGAGATGGACTGGTGCCCGAGGCTCAGACCCCAGTTTTGGATCCCCTGCATCAGCCCTGACAGAGACAGGGTGGTAGATGTGGACAGGAGTCACCTTGATGGTGATGAAGTCCTCCAGAGTAATGTCCTTCTCCACCAGGAGCTTCTCCCCTTTAATGACAAGACACATGGCAGCCAACAGGATCTTCTTGTCCTCCGTCAGATCTTCTTTGTACTGAGAGTAAGATATTGTGACTGGGATCTTCTTCTCTGAAAGGCGGAGCACACAAGAAGCTAAACCCAAGGCTCAGGGAGGGCATTTTCCTACCCAAAGTCACCCAGCAAGTACACTGAAGAATCCACGTACATCTGGGTTCAAATCTAGACCAGTGAGTACCAGGGTACCAGGCTGTTTCTCCAAGGATGCCCAGACATCTGCACAAACTCCTCATAATTATGCAAGATGGAAATGTTTGCTAGACCATCTGTCCATACCACCTGAAATTTGTTTACTGCTTACTGAGTGCTTATTATATTTCAGGTCCAGAAGAGCGAGAACAAACAATGGCCTTCAACTTCCAAGCTCATGGGGGCAACTTCCTTGTAATCCCTCCAAATATCGCTTGGCCATGAAGGGTTGGCTTTAGTCAGCTCCACCAACTGTGGGCAGGCTTTACTGCTATTCCTTGCCTACACTCTTCTACTCAAATTCCCATGCTCCAGATCTTCTGTGTCTCTCTCTCACCAGCTACACACACGTCACCTAGGCTACACACACATCACCTAGGCAACACACACGTCACCTAGGCTACACCCACATCACCTAGTCTACACACACGTCACCTAGGCTACACACATTACCTAGGCTACACTCACGTCACCTAGGCTACACTCACGTCACCTAGGCTACACCCACATCACCTAGGCTACACACACATCACCTAGGCTACACACGTTACCTAGGCTACACACAGGACACCTAGGCTACACACAGGACACCTAGGCTACACATACAGTCACCTGGTACACCCACTTCATCTAGACTACACCCACATCACCTAGGCTACACACACATCACCTAGGCAACACACACGTCACCTAGGCTACACCCACGTCACCTAGGCTACACATGACACCTAGGCACTCTCTTCTTATGTAGCTCCCTACAAGCCATAGCTAGATCTTGGTTCTGTTTGGATACATCTTATGTGTATAACCACACACATATGCAAGGAGTCCTCTTTTGCCTGGCCCAGGCTCTATCATAATTCTATTGTTCTGCCATTTTATTTCCCTTTATTTCTGACCCCAGAAGCATTTGGGTTTTTACTTAGGGAAGATCCTTAAATGTCCCCATTGGCTTAGAGCTTTGCACATAGCATGCTGTTCCTATACACCAGGAGGTTGGTCTCTGGGCTAGACGCTATAAGGCACATCACTGGCAAAGTGTTGTGTGTTGTTCAGCTCACTGGAAGCTGACTCTAGAAATGTGGTTGTCCCCGTCCCCATTTCAGACACAAACAGGTTTGTTTCAAAGTGTCCTCCAAGGTCTGGGTATAGACTGTCCTACCCCAATCTGTGACAGGGAGGGGAGAGAACAGCAAAATATCCGCAGAGTAAGACACTCTGTCCTCGAGAAGAGCTGGAAGGCAAAGAAACCGTTTTCAGCAGACATTACCAGTGTTCATCACACATTCTGAAGGAGCCTGGAGTGGGAAGAGGCTCCACAAGCTCAGCCACAGTGCACTCAACCGCGGAAAGAAAACTCAACTGGGAGTTCCAGCTGTCAGCCTCAACTTCCCCTTTAGTTTCTGTTGGATGTTGTGAACACCAGAATTGGCAATGGTATCGCTCTAGCTGTTGCTATGTGTTAGAAACCTCACCAGAGGGAACATCACTCTGTCCTGACTCTCTTGATCGGGAATTCCAGCTGGCTGCCTTAAAGGGGCTTCCCTCTAGTGCTGGGATTAAAGGCATGACTCCCTTGTACTGGAGTTAAAGGAGAAGGCCACCACCACTTGTGGATTTGTTTCTGCATTGTTCTTGTGTAGCTCAGGGTAGCCTTGAACTCACAGAGATCCATCTGACTCTGTCTCCCAAATCCTGGGATTAAGGGTGTGTGTCACTATTACCCGACCTCTAGTAGCTTTAGCTTTGCCTGGTCTTCAGGCAAGATTTATTTATTAAAATACAAATAATATACCACTATAGTATATTCATTAGATGTTAGGCATTATGCCAAATACTTTATATTTATCCTTTACTTCCTTCATGGTCATAGGCCATGGTTCTCCAAGAGTGGCCCTGGGAAACTCACTGGAATGCAAATTCCCGAGTTCCATCTTGGAGAACCAGAGTATGCTACCAGTGATACGCTTGGGCAGAGCGTTGGCACCAGTTCAGAGCCCTGAGAAAGGTGGCCCCTCATAAAGTGCAGATCCTGAGTCATGGATCTCGTTCTCCATTAAGAACTCCGAGCCCCTTCCCCCCAGGCAGTGATTCTCCACAGCACCTCAGTCAGATGGGAGAGTTAGACAATGACTGACTATCCATCCAACACAGCAGACACACTTTCTTCTCAAGCTCACATGGAACATTCACCAAGACATTATTTCTGTGCCACAAATAACATATTAATAACTGTAAAATATAGACCTAACGCAGTGTGTGCCCTCAGACCACGGGGAATCGAACAGAAAACAGTAACAAAGAAAACTGGAAAATCCAAAATGCTGGCGATGAAAGGGTATAATGCTTTAAATAAAAAGATAGACCTGCTACTTAACTCAGGCTGGCCTTGAACTCTGGCTCTGCCCTCTTAATCCTCCTGACCACTAGGATTAGATGTTCTACTGTGCCTAGCTCAATACACGTGTAAAAGCCTACGAGCCAAAGCAGAAATGTCAAGATAAAATTTTAAATAATTTGAACAAAATGAAAATAAAAATACTTTGTGAGGAATGTCATAAATAGGGCTTAGAAGTAAATTTTATTATATATACATAAATAAATAATTATATATAAATAATTATATATATAATGGCAGGTTTAAAATTATTAATCTAGGTGTCCACAGGAAATAGAAAAAATTAAAGCCACCATATACCAGAGAAGAGAAATAATAAGAGCTGGGCCTGGTAGCATATAATCATAGCTACTTGGGAGACTGAAGTAGAAGGATCACAAATTCAAAGCCTGCTGAGTCTACAGGGTGAGTCAAGGCTAGCCTGGGCAAACTGGAGAGATTGTCTCAAAATAAAAGAAAACATGGAGGGGCAGGGATGGCACTGTATAGGGAAGAGTCTTCAGACATAAAGCTCCACACTCGTTCTACAGCATAACAGCAACCACCAACCAGAAAAAGAAAAGAAGGAAGGACTCATACAAAAGGCACAACACAAAAGAAAGACAAAGGGAATAGCACTAATTAGAATGGAAATCAATAAAAGCTAAAGCAAAAAAGGAAAAAAAAATCAGTATTGAGGATCCACCAAATCTAAAGTTGGTCTTTGGGGAAAAAAATTACCTTGAATTTATTTAAAAATTTAAACCAAGTAAAAGGATACCTAAGAAGAGCTTTTAAAATGATCTGTAATATGCTATGTATGATGGGTGCGCAGCGTGGCAATATTTAATTAGGGCTCTGCTTTTCAAAAGGCAAACAGGCAGCGCACATTGAGAGGGAAAACCTGTCAACAGTTTGTAGGTAGGTGGTGAGATAAGAGGCGAGTTTTCTCTTTTGCTTTTTGAGTTCTTTAATGAATATGCATTATTTTGAACATGAAAAAAATGCTGCGAGCCGGGAGATGTTAATTTATTCTATTACAAAGTGTCACTCTGTGATTTAGAGTCTGTGACAGGAAAATGACAAAGAGCTAAAATTGCGCGGTGCCTCCTTCGTGCGTTTCTCTGCCTAAGTCCTCAAGGAACTGTGCAAGGAACTGGTCCAAAGGGATGACGGTGGTTAAGCTTCGTCCAGCTGTATCCTTAGAATTCAGACAGCGTGGGAGAAGTGACAGAGACAGACAGATGCCACACACAGACGTACACGACGCACACATGTGTTTAGAGCATTAGGGAAAGACAGAAACGGGAGACAGACAGAGACGGAGAGAACAGGGACACGCAGCTAGGGAGACAGGAAGAGGGACGATACGTGTGAAGAGTGAGGTAGAGATAGAACCAGAGGGAGAGAGACAGATTAGGAAAAGGAAGGAAGAACAAACAAATAGGGTCCGTCTGGGAATTCACACATGAAGTGTGACGTGTTCAAGGCTCATGAAAAACATCCCTGACTGATTAAAAGAAAACCAACAAGGGCAGTTAAAATTATTAAAAAAAATTTCTACAGGGTATTTCACAGTGAAGTGCCAAGGATGGATTTTGGGCACATGCCCCACATGGGATGAGCATCCACTGTGCAGCCTGGAGATGAACGACTGAGTGCCGAGGTGCTGGGCGCTGGCAGTGTTCTGGGTGTGGAGCCCTAGCCCCTCTCCACCCCGGGTAAGCAGTTCCTCTAAGCCTGGCTGCCTGGGTTTGGGTCCTGCCTCCACATGCACCAGGTGTGAATCTGAACTCTGGGCATGGGTCTCCTTCCCTGAAGGATGGAGCCATTGCTGGCATCTAGGATGTCTGTGGACTTTCGGAGAGTGACACAGAGCGTGTCCTGTGTCTGGTGACATGCTCCCAGCAAGTGCTCATTTGGTCTGTAAATAATGACATAGTTTGTGATGGCTGGATGCTAAGTCACCTCACCCTCAAGGCCAGTTTACAACCAGATGAGTGTGGACTTGAATTGCCATTCTAGTAAAGTGAACCACAGGGTCATGATTTCCTCCCCTGACCTTCAATTTTCTTATCTGTAGAGTGGGGACAAGAGGCGGGGCACTGACATCAGAGCTTAGAGCTATCCTTTCTGGGGGTGAATGTCAATCTGGGAATCTCCCTCCCTGCTGCTCATCCCCAGTCAACCTGGAAAAGGAGGCTATTGGCCAGATCCCACGAGGCCACCTGATCTTACCTTCTTGTGGCCCCAGCTTCACTGTATGAGATTCACGCAGGATCTCTGCCACTGGCTTGCGGGTATAGAGGATGGTGGCGCCACTCAGATTGACTCGGACCCGCTGTGCCCTGGTGGTGAGGCTGGTCAAGCACAGAGCTAGCTTCAGATCCTGGCCAAGCACTGGTGGTTCCAGCACTTTGAACTTGCCAGTGATACTGGGTTTGGTGGCTGGTTCCAGGAGGTCATCGCGCCAGACAGCACGCACACCGGCCCTGCGGATCCGCCTCCTCCTCCCCCAGGGTTCGATGCTGAGCAGTTTCTTTATAGCTTTGCTGTACACCTGCCTCTCCTTCCGGGACCCTGCAGGGCATCCTTACATCAGACACAAGCAGTATGAGTTCCCTCAACCCAGGTCCAGACTCTGCTGCTCTGGGCAAACCAACCGCTTGTTGCCCGAGAATCATAGGGAGCCCTTTGCCAAATGCCGGTGTTCGCTTCTCTCTTTTAATATCCTCTACAACAGTTGATAACACATTAGGTCAGGAAATTTCACATAAAAATGCAGGTTTTCAGCATCTCTGACAACTGGGGGAAAAGAAACTCATTATTGCCATCATTTTTGGCTGACTTCTTCTCGGGCCAAAAAACATCCCAAGACTCCACATTCTGAATTCCAGAAGTCTCTGCAAATGGCAGATCAGCTCTTCCCCACCCCCAACCCAACAGCCTACCCTGATGCATCAAGAAGTGGACAAAGGGCTGGTGATCCCCAGCAGAGAGGGGAACCAAGGCAATGCTGGTGCCTCTGAGGTATGGATGCTTGAGAGAGTTGAGGTGAGATTTGGGGTGTGAACATGGAACACCCTACCACAAGAGGGCAGTCTCACCAGTTTTATGGAGCCTGAGATTATCTGGGCAATACCTGAAAGACGCGCTGTGGTGAGCACACCAGTCCTGGCAGGGACTTCCAGAACAGACTCAGAGGCAACTCCTGTACCGGCTAGCTTCCCTGGTTTGTGTTCAGGGAGCAGCAGGGATAAAGTGTGATTCCAGTTTGAACCAGATCTTAATCACTTGGTAGCATTTCTTAACAAGCATAAATGGCTGGCCTTATGGGGTAAATTGCCACCCACCCCATCCAGGGATCAACTTCCCTATGGGAAAAGGAGACCTTTAGAGTAGAGTGTTGGAGGTGGCAATGAGAATAACATCCACCTGTCTTGTTTTTGTACCCCGACAAGTGCAGGTTCTTTCATAAACCAGGGACTGGGGCTGTGGCAGAGGTCTGGGAGGTGACAGACTCCAGTGACTGCTACTGCTGCTTTGCACTGTGCCCAATCCACGTTTCCTGCTTGCGCTATTGCTACCACCTGCTACTGCTCCCGTGATCACTTCCCGTACAATTACTATCCCATTTGCATAGCTCCGCAGTCCTTGGCATATGGCTAATGCGTGAGGAAACAGCACCATCATTACTGTATATGGGAAAGCTAGCCCAGGAGAGGTGGGAGCAAGCAGAGAAGGCAGATGCCGGCAGCACAGCCAACGCAGAACTGCGGTTACGGTTGCCATGCTCACATTTGGAGAGGCTCTGGCTGCAGATTTTCCGTGGGCCTTCTGCAGCCCACAGACCATCGTGAGGAGGCGGATAAAGTCTACTCCGTGGCCCTCACCTTCTGGATACTTGTAGAGGCCCGTGATGTCCACACGAGAGTCACTGCCCACTGCCTTGGTACTGATGCACCTGCCAATCTTCTTCGTGTCTGAGTACACGCGCTCCCGCCTCTGGTCCTCATGCCATAGCCACGTGATGTAGTCTGCATTGACCTCAGCAAAGACGAAGGGGCCATCGTGGGCTAGGTGGACATCACCCTCGCGGATGGCGGTGACTGAGGCAGGGCCGCACTGGAACATGCCTGGGCAGGAGGAGGAGCATGAGCAGCGTGCTACCAAGGGGGTCTGGGTCCACCCAACCATCCCTACCTTCACTCTCCTCTTGGGGTGTGGCATCCAAAACCTGCCAGCCATCATAGGATGGGCCCAGGTCCTGTCGTGCAAACCAGCTTTCATTCCAGACATGGAAATTCCTGCCAGAGACACGAGCGTAAGGCAGCTGTGTGGATGCAGAGGCCCAGAGGAGGGAAGTCCCTACTGCAGACCAGCCAGGGCTTTAGCTCATAGACCACTCATCTGCTCCGATGGACACATATCACATTTGTGTATGCATGATTGTGTATGCATGCTTGTGTGCACACATACCACAACCTGCTTCCAAGATACCAGAACTCTAACTGTAGGTAAGACCAAAGACCTTGCCCTCACGCAGCTCATGCTGTCTCTGGTTAGTGTAGTCAGGCTGGTCTGTAATTCCCTACATACACCAGGCTGAACTCAGACTCCAGATCTTCCTTCCTGAGACCCCTGAGCGCTAGAATGACAAACATGTGTTGCCGTGCCAGGTAAAAAGTCAGGGCATCATAGTAGCAATTGGTGTGTGTGTGTCTTTATGTATATGTATGTGTGAGTGTCGTTTATGTGTACATGTGTGTAGTTGTGTGTATGTATAAAGTGTGTGTTTATATGTGTGTATGTGTGTGTTTCTGTGTTCCTATATCTGCATGCTTGCACATTTGTGTGTGTTTATGCCCTTGTGTGTATGAGGGCTTGTATGTTGGTGTATATTTGTATGTATATCTGTGTGCTTCCATGTTTGTGGGGTTTTTTGGGGGTGTGCTTATGTATCTTCTTACTCGTATGTTGGTGTATGTTTCTGTGTGATTGCATGATGTATGTATATGTGTGTCTGAGTGTATTTATGTGCATGTGTGTCTCCGTGTGCAAATGTATGTAAGATGTGCATATGTGTGTATATCCTTGCGTACATATGTATGTGTTTTATGTTGATGAAGGGGACAGAGAGGAAGACAGGGAGCCTGAAATACTATAATAAATAGTGTGTAGAAAATGAGGGGCTTGCACCAGAGAATGGCTGCTAGAAATCTACTCTAGCTAGGTAAATGACATCTAGGATGAGGCCTATGTTCTAATGAATTAACCAGAGAAAGACCGAAGGGAATAGTATTCTGGATAGGAGGAACAGTATATACAAAGGTCAGGAGGCAGGAAATTGTGCTCAGGAAATGTGTAAGTGTGTTGGGTATGAGGAACAGGAGGGTAGGTAGGTTGCAGGCTGTGCAGACACTGTGCAGGCCCTGGCGAGGAAGTCTTGACTATTTTCAACTTCCTGTGCTCACAGTGAGAATACGAGATTAGGAACCGTGGTGTTACTTGCGCAAGGCTACATAGGAAGTAAGCAGCGGAGGGAAACCAGATTCCTGCTTTAACTGAGCTGGTGTAAGGGGGCAGTAAAATCCTTTGGGGAGGTCACTCTCATTGAAAGATGCACCAATAAACACCTGGGGCTGGAGGGAGGTGACCGCATCAGGAAGAAAGGTTTGTATGAGGAGAGGAGAGAAGGATCCAGTATTCAGGACTGGACCGGGCAGCTCCTGACCCCGATCTAGTGGCCCAGGACCTACCACATACTGTCTTCTGTCAGGTCCTCCAAGGTCCGGCCAAAGGTGTCCACATATTTGTCCACACTCAGATTGCCATCAGTGTCATGGGCTGAGTTGAAGTTGGACACCACCCTGGTGGCGATCCCCAGGCACCTGAGGACTGTGGAGCAGAAGGTCAGAGGGAGGTGCCCAGCTTGCTGCAGGCTGCTCTGCCTCTCTTGCCTCGGCCCCTAGTCTCTCCGCCGTGGCTCCCCTGTCTCAGAACCACCAAGCCCTCTGGGGTCTCTCAGAGGACTTTTCTGGAGATACTCCTGTCACCCTCATCTGGGTTGGCAGGCTCGGATCCACGCAGCAATGCCATGTACCTTTCTGAGAGGATTCCAGGACCACAGCACTGACCCATGACACCCCATGAGATGGAGGCAGAAGGAGGAGTTATACCAAATAAACGAACTGTTAGTTTTCTCTCTTCTTTAACCAGGTTTCCATGTCTTCTTCATTAATGAGAACCGATTGAGGCATATGTAAATCTATGCAAACACATGAAGATCAAGGGGCATATGTGCTGATGAGCGCTTTCCTCTCCATACCTGTGCACATGACTCCAGCAAAGACCCAGCACTGGCCGTATTTGACTGGCTTGTATCTGCTCTTGAACCACTTCTGCAGGATGGCCACACTGCCACGCCAGTTCAGTGGGCTGGTGCCACCGCCATATTTGCCCTGCCACTGGCCTTGTACCACACCTCGGTCATTGTTGCTGTTCACCTGAGCAGAGAAGGCATGAGTCAATCACTGGGCGGCCATGCCCACTTTCACTGTAAAATTATTTTCAAATGTTGGGATCCCAAGTCAATGAGTCACTCTTTGCCTTTAAGTTGACTGAAAATGAGGATACTCTCTCTGCTTTCTTAAAATACCTTTGTGTGTGTGTGTGTGGTGTGTGTGTGTGTGTGTGTGTGTGTGTGTGTGTGTGTCTAGAATGTAGAGCACATGATTAGCATGCAAGAGGCCCGGGATTTGATCTCAAACACCTCCCCAAACTAAATAAATCCCATTTTTGTACTACTTATAACTTCCAATTATCTTCAATTTGGACAGTCTGTTGTCAAAAGTCATCTACGATTTGGGAGCATTTCTTGCTTTAAATAGCCATTTGTTAGTTAAATTTGGGACTATCAGTGATACTGTAATCACAGTGGCAGTCTGGAGCCTGTTGAACGCTACTGTGTGTCAGGCGCTGTCCCAAGGAGTTTACGTCTAGAGGGCTAACTTGTTTTAAGTCTACAGCGTAAAGTCTTTTATCCTCCTGCCTCCTCCACCAGAGAAAAGTGAAATGCCAAGGGATTAGGGGACCTGCCCAGCTCGATTAGCAAAGGGGTGATCCACGAATTCGGGACTTGGACTTGCAGCCAGAGTGGCTGTCACTGGACTGCAGTGTGCCAGGTCTGGGATCCTCTACTGGTGTTGACTCTCTGACCTCCATCATCGCTCTGAGGTCTTGGGGGGGGGAACTGAGGGCATCGGAGAAATACACCTTTACTTTTAGAATCTCATGACATTGACACCTGCACAGGGTCGAGGCTGCCATTAATAACAGACCAGAGGACCAGGAAAGCTGCGGTGAGATTGTGTCTACTAGAAAGGACAGGGAAGCTACACCCATGATACCGCAATAGTATGGTGGCCTAAACAGGACCCGAACTAGTATAACCCCCATAGATATGCTAACATAGAAGGGGGAAATCTCACGGGGCCCCACCTTTAGACAAAGAACTCTAGACAACTAGGGAATGATGAGACTGGGAGAAATGGTTTCCCCAGGGAGGAGCGCCCTAATCTGTTATACAGTACCAAGTGGTCAGTCCTAAAATCACACACACAAGACACACTAAACAGACTAAGCAGGTTGAGTAGTGATATCTAATAAAGATTGCCTGAAGATCAGAGTGCAGAGCTAAGTCACTGGTTATCCATAGAGGCCAGGGAATGGTGGTGCACACCTTTAATCCCAGCGCTTGGGAGACGGAGGCAGACTGATCTCTATGAATTCAAGGCCACCCTGGGCTACACAAGATTGAATCTGTCTAAAAAAGAAACAGAGCTCACACAAAGGTGATCCCAGTACTTGGGATTTCATGCCTGGGCAGAGAGAGGAATATAAGGCCGGAGGAGACAGGAGCTCAGAGCAGTGTGAGGTTTCATAGACGGAGCTTTCAGTCTGAGGTTTTGTGGAGACAGGATCGCTCCCTTTCGGTCTAATGATTCGGTAGAGGTGAAAGGTCTCTCTAGTGCCTGGCTCCTTTATTTCTCTGATCTTCAGCATTTACCCTGATATCTGACTCCAGGTTTTTTTTTTATTAATAAGACCAATTAGAATTCATGCAACAAGGTTGTCTTTTGTATATTTAAATATTATACATTTTAGCTTTACATACACACAAACACACACACTAACAGTGGAAGAAAAAGAGGTCATGCTTTTGAGGGACAGAAAGGGTAATGTTACATCGGATGGATTGGAGGGCAGAAAGGGAAGGGGTATAATAATATAATTGTATTTTAATTAAAGAAGTGAAAAATAGTAGGCTCTCTTCCAGCCTTCTGAGGCATGTGGTTTCTCGCTTATGACCAGTTAAAGTAGGCACTCCTTCCCTAGAGCAGTGGGGTTTGGGCCTGTACCTTTTGCCTGAAATGTCCTGAGACTGCTTTGATCACAGAAGTGAGACCACTGGCCAGACCCACCAGCCTGGAGGCCTGACTGGGAAGTTCAGGAGCATGGCATGGGCAGGAAACAGAGAGCTACCAGCTACCAGAGCTAAAGGCCCGAGATAGATGACTCTAGCCAACAGCCTTGGGGATCCACAGCCATTCAAGAATCCCCAGCAGAAGCATCCAGGAGCTGGGCAAGCCAGTCTCAGGGTGTCCTGCCAAATCCTTGACCTACAGAATTGAATGTAACACAGGGTTTGATAGTGTGGACTTTGGGTGCGGTTCATCATGCAGCAATACGGAAACCTAGAAGTGACTTGGTGAGATTCTTAAGGTTCGGTGCTGGGGCTAGTTTGGGGTATCCTTGAAGGAAAGCTATATAAGGATGGTAGTGGCCTCCTTACCATAGCACTGATGATCCTGGTGACATAGACTGGGTCATGGCGGCGGGAAACATCGGTGGCCGGGTCATCCTGGTGGCTAGGACTTCGGTCCAGGATGGAGAGGCAGATGTTCAGGATGTCCTCTTCAAACTACTCCCAGAGAAGCTACACTCAGAGGCCAGAGTCTTATCCACCCTCCAGACCCTCCCACAGCCCCACCTGATCTGCTGCTGGTGTTTGCGTCAGTTGGCATCAGCTGCCGCTGGGGACATTAAAATCCTTCTGCAAAGGGTCATCTGGGTACCAGGAGTTCACTTTCCCATGATTCCCCGTGATGGTCCTTGAGCCACATACCTACCTGACACACTCCTTTACCTCACATGTTTCATGTATGTTTGGATCAGCTGATAACATTTAAGAGCTAGGACTTTTTATTCAAATTTTCCCTGACAGTCTGAAAGTTTTAACAATGCTGGGCTCCCGTGCAGGAAGAGGCTGTGGCTAAGGGCAGTAACTCTCTAGATGGACCCTAAACTGGGTGTCATAAGTGACCAGTCCCTGAGCCCAGCTTTTGACCCCCAGCCTGTCCTTAGTCAGGCAGTCAAGTCCCATGTGGCACCTGGAGCCTACACAGGAAGAGTCCTTTAGTAGACTCTACACTCCCTTGATTTCTACCCCTAGTTGCTTGGGATGCTCCCCGCCCTGCCCATCTGGGTCTTGCCTACCTATGAGGACCCTAACCTAACCCGTATGTGGTTCCTTTTACCTTCTGAGCTGCCCCCATTTCCTTCCCCCATTGTCACTGGCCTTGTAGCTATAGTCAGCCCTGTGTGGGTAGGTTCTGTATCCTTGTATCTGAATCGGATATATGTATGTTTTTTTCCCCTTGCCATTCCTTGAACAACGCAGCATAACTATTTAGCATTTCCACTGGTTTGGCATTAGGAGTGACTTAGAGAGAGACAGAACACACACAGCTCAGGCCCCACACAAATCTGTCTCTTAGAGAAGGGACTTGAGCATCTGTGGGTTGTGGTGTCTGCAGTGGGTACCAGCACCCGTTCTCTAAGGACGTGGACGGGCTCTCAGAGCACAGACCCACACCAACAGTGGCAGCATGACTTGGGAACTTGTTTAAAATGCAGATTCCTAGTCCTGGCCCTACAGCTGCTGAAGTCAGATTCTCCAGGAACCCAGCTACTGCGGTTTTAGGAGCTCTCCTATGACGCTGATACACGGTCTTGCTTGAGAACCACTGATTTAAGCTACTTGTCTCTCCACACAGAGCTGGCTTCTAATTCTAAACTGTATCCAAAGCAACTTCCACCTTTCCAAGGGTCCAGGACAGGCCTTGGCACAGGGGCGGTATCTGAGTGAACGAATGAATGAATGGATTCACCTGCTGTAAGAGTCAGCTGGGCTTGCCCTTCCTAAGGAAGAGGTGGGGAGACAGAAGTCTCCCAGGCTGCCTTACCACCCAGCCCTGGTCCACCCCCTCTGGTTGTGCCCCTGAAGACCTGCCCGTAGTTCCAGCCCTGGGCCCGGATGTGCTTCTCCACGCCTCGGAAGATGATGCCACTGTCGTTAAGCACGTACTCCTGCCTCTCCTCCTCTGAGTCCAGAAACACGTGGTCCTCTGAAAAGCAATCAGCAGGCCCCAGGTGGGTGGAGCTTCGTCCCTATTGGCCCGGGAAGGGCTTAGCAAGATAGGAGAGCCTGGAGGCGGACTAGTCAGGGAAAGTTGCTCGCTGGCTCCATTCATCTCTCTGATAAGACATCTTTTCTGAGTGTTCCCGCCCCTCCTGCCCTTCCCCCTCCCCCCAAAGCAGGACCTAATCCCTTGAATCCTGATACGGTAGATATCCCACCTTGATGCCAACGGCAGCCTTATATTTTCTAAAAATTAATAAGGTCCTGATCCTAGCTACCCCTGCCGAGGCCTTGTCTTGTGACTATATGTTGCAGGACTAGCCGGATGAATTCCCAGCACATCTACAGGAGTCAAGCACTGTTATTATTCCCACCGTGCAGGTATGGAACCGGCCTCATGGAGGGATGCAGCTTAGAATTGCGCCTTCCCCTCACCCCCCGCACATGCATGTTCTTACCCACTTTTGAGCGTCTCCTACTTTTCTCAGGCCTCCTTTGACCTCCTGGCCTCTCACATGAGAAGCCTCTGTCTTCCGGCCCTTCCTACAGGTTCTGTTGTCACGCCTGATAGTGTGTGTCTACTACCTGGTCCCAGCTCTTGGTTTTTGTCTTCCTATCCCTTATCTTGCTTCCAAGGCTCCCGACCCCACAGATAGACCTGCCTCTGAGGATGGCTTCCAGGGGACCCTTGGTCTCAGTTACAGCAGTTCCTACCTGGACACCAGGGATTGAACAGGAGAATAAACTGGCCCAGCTTGCGGTCACTGTGTTTCCGGCGGGAAGAGGCTCTGGCACTCAGCGTGTATCGGCCAATGACTGCATTGGAAGGGCTCGCGAGGGTGACGGTGACAGTATTCTCCGTCTGTTCCTCTTTTGCAGCTGTCCAGGTGTCACCCATTTCTATCTCTGCAGTCTGGAATATGGCTTTGGTGTGGAGAGCCTCAGACGCTTGGGGTCCTGGCAGGGAGGAGAAGGGATCTAGAGACCCAGCCTCTTAAAAATGTTGCTTTAGAGAAACAGAACGCGATCGGCCTAGAAGCCCAGAGTTTATACCCCAAATGCTGGAATGCTTTAAAGGGAAGGACGGGGCAAGTCCCCCGCTACGGGAGAGAGGGCAGGGGGACAGTGGACCGCTCTCAGCTTCCCTCACTCCCAACTATCCCGTGGGCAAAGAGAAAGTGACAGCTGACCTCTTATCTGCTTGGAAAAAGGAAGAAGAATTTGGGCTCTGAAAGTCACTGAGTATTTTCCACGTCCTTTACATATAGAGAACTCTGGAAAGGTCACCTCTCCCAGCTGGCTGCTGTGTGTCTGTGGTGTTTTTCACCTTTCCCTTGGGAACTGCGGTTAGAAGCCCTTGGGACTCAGCCCACTTCCCAGGCTTTTGTTTCCTTCCAAACCCCGGGCGACTCACTGAAGAATCTCAGATGACTGGTCATAAAATCAGTAGTCTGTGAACCACTAGGGGTACCAGCAAGACCAGTTACCTGTCTCCACAGTGAAGATGAGGGCCTCCTCGCTGTCCAGGGCTCTGCTTAGACCCAGGGTGAGGCAGAATAGCTGGCCTCTTCGAACCACCAGCTCTGGGCAAGGGTAATCTTGGGTGTGGTGGGCAGCACCATTTTCTGAATGCTGCCAGTCCACCTTGGTGACTCGGACCCCTGAGCAGGGAGAGGAGAGAAGTGAGGCCAAGCTTCTGAGGCTACTTCATCCATCCCCGGTTCTGTCTCCCATCAGTGCTGGTCCATTTATTTATGACATACCATTGGTTCTTGTTATCAACATGATTTAAATTCTGTAAAGTTCTTAGGCCTCGAGTCCCAGTAGAGGCAGGCAGATCTCTACGAGTTTGAACCAGCCAGAGCTGTATGATGAGGCCTTGCCTCAAAAAACAACAAAAACAAAAAAACCAGAAAACAAAAAACAAAACCCCTAGCCCCAAATGAACTAAAAACAAACAAAAAACTCATATAAACAAAATGCAAAACTATGAAAGTTGAAACTAGAAAGCAGTTTCTTGTTCAGATTCACCTGAGAATATGGATGTACTACCTCAGCCTTTTTCCCCCTATTTTCTGGAGGTTTGTGAATAGCTAAGAAAGTGCCAAGAAAATTGATTATAGAGTTAAAATGAATTTGAGCAAGTAGGCTAATTCCTATCTACAGAGTAGACCAATGCCGAGGATTGGTGACATATTCTTTGCATCAGCTTGGTGTCTGGGTGCCGAAATAGATTGGTGAACAAGAAAGACATGGTGTGGTCTTTGGTGATGGCATGGTGAAGCTCAATGCTCACTCATGGGCAGGGCCTCTGAGTCAGCTACAATGGCCAGAGCTTGACTTGACTATCTATTGGATGAGCTACTTTCTTTTCGAACTGTCTATATCTTAGATTCCAGTAGAATGGGAAAAATGATGCCATCGGGGAGGTTGTGAGGACACCTTCTTGTCATTTAAGTCACTCAAAACACGAGAAATAAATATTCATCATTATGTTCCAAATGAGCAGGTGCATCACCTGAAGAGCTGAGTCCACACTGGGCTAATTACTGTTTAGATACCCTCTGTCAGGAGCACAAGGGCTGAAAGGACAATGGCAGAAGGACCTGGTGAAGTCTACAGAGTGACAAACAAGATCTCCTTGGGAAGGGTGGCACTAGGGCTAAGTCTTCAATTGGTGGGCCTGTCCAGGGGAGAGAAGAAGGATGAATCTGACCTTAATCCCAGAATCCTCACGCTTTGTCTATTTGAGGTCCTGTAGTTTCGGTGTTGCCTGTCATACTGGGTACTGGGGACCCTACAGTCTACAGTGCTTCTGACATTTAAGGAAGCTGCTGTGAGGGTAGATTGTCACCAGCAACAGGCCACCGAAACTTGGAGGGAGACAAGGAATGGACTGTGGTACTCAGAAATCCACGGGTGCTGTTGTACTAGTACATTGCTTCTTGTATCTCCCGACCTTCTTCTTGCCTACCACAAGGGGAACAGTCCTCTTCTGCCAAACATACTTGTCACCAAGTTGTTATGGTCAGGCACAGGTAGGGCCAAACTGAATCTTCTGAAACACGCACTAAAAATAAACCCTCCCTCCTTTAGGTCAGATATTTGGTTAATAATACACACATTGTTGGAGCTTTCCAAAATGTTCTGCTATGGATAAGTGACATTGCTTGAGTTGAATTCGGCCTCCACCACACCCCACAGGAGTAAGTCCACATTTGTAGCTAATAACTCCATGGTACTTTACATGTTGCCTGACCAGAATGCCTTGTATTCTGATAAAGCTGTGATAAGCATTCATATAATGAACTATGTTGAACTAAAATCTGCTGCGGAATGATCCTTTTGTACACTGTGAAGATGTGTTGCTCTCATTGTTAATAAAAAAAAAAACCTGGCCAATGGCTAGGCAGGATTTTCAGGGAAGAGAGAATGCTGGGAAGAAGGGCGGAGTCTTAGGAGTTATGAGGAGATGCCACGAAACACAGAGCGAGCAGGATGGGGAGTATGTACATGGAGTTCCTTATGGGCGTGATCACACATCAGCTGGGCTGTACTTGTCTGAAAACCTGTTTGGGGCTGGAGGACCCGCTTCCAGGGGTGCTTGACTCACAAGGTTGGAGAAGTGGATCTAAGTCGAGAACTTCAGTTCTCCACGTGGGACTCTCCCTGTGCCTACCTGTCCCAAGACTGGGGACACCTGGTTTCCCTCCAGGAAAGTGATCTAAGAGACCAAGGAGGAAGCTGCAAAACCTTTTATGTTGTGACCTAAGAGGCCTCACTCTGCTGTCACCACATGTTCTATTAGTTATGGCAGTTACAAAGGTCTGCCCAGATTCAAAGAGAGGAAACATTCTCCCTCTTGAAGAAAATGTGTCACTCATATTTTTGAAAAGACCATAGAAAGTAAGAAAGGCAATGATATATGAAACTCAAATAATATTGTTATGGGTTAGATATAAAATGCCCACTCCCAAATGTGCTGGGGCTTTGTCCCCAGGTGCTGGTGCTATTTTGGAAGATCCTTGAAGCCTTAGGAAGTGAGTTTTAGGTAGAGGACATAGGCCACTCACTGGGTGAGGTGTGAGTCCTTGAGAAATATTGTCCTTCTTGTGTCTGTTTCCTGTCTTCATGGGGATAAAATCCTCCTCTGCCACATGCTTGGCACCATGATTTTTTTGCCCAAATGAATGTAGCTAAGTGACCATGCCCTAAAACTGCTAAAGCTGTCAATCCAGATGAATCTTTATCCCTTTACGTTACTCTCCCTAGCATTTTGTCATGGCAACAAGAAATGTACTGATACGAATATCTTTAAATAGTTATTTTCTGCCTAAAGGTACCTGGGATCTCACCTCTATTTTATTTGGTGTATACATCAGACACAGTAATTGTGGGCGGAGACACAGAATAGGTTTTATTTAGAAAGACTTCCTATAAAAAAGTAGTTTTCTAAGTCCTTTATAAATGTTGTCTTCTTTGATCTCCATTAACCATTTGAGGGATGTTTGTCTCAACTTTACGAATGGAAACAGGAAGAAAGTCACAGAACTTTGCAAGCAGTGGAGCTTGGGCACTTGCACTTGAGTCTGTACTTGCATGGAGCCCCTAAACTCTGCTACCTTTACTTCCACCGGCCCAGAAGTCCCAGACTCTAAAATACAAGAGGAATCTGCATCATGGTCATTATAGCAGGTTTGGCAAGGGTCATGATTGGAAGAAGACAGGAGTGGTGATTTGGGCGAGAAATGCCCCTCATGGTTTCATTTAAGCTCTTGGTGGCCAGTTGGTGGCACTGCTTAGGAAGTATTAGGTAGTCCAGTTGTGCTGGAATAATATGTCACTGGGGACAGACTTTGAGATTAAAAGCCTTGATCCACTTCGTGATCACTGTCTCTGATTCAGGCTTGTGTTTGAAGACGTGAGCTCTCGGCTTCCTGCTCTGGCTGCCATGCTTGCTGCTTGCTGCCGTGCTCCCCTGGCATGACAGACTTAGTTCCTTCTGGAACTAAGAGTCACATAAACTCGTCTATAAGGTGTTTTTGGCAATGGTGTCTTTTATCACAGCCACAGGAAAGTAACGAACACAAAGTAACTAAAGCAGAAGTCGGCACCAGAGAGTGGGCTGCCGCTGTGAAGAGAGTGTGGAAGTCTTTGGAACTTTAGGCTAGAAAAGCAGCAGAATGTGGCAAGCAGAGCTTCCTCTGTTCTAGCAGGAGCCCTGAAGACAGTGGACTGTGGAGGCTTAGCTCAGGAGCTTTCAGAAGAAAGTGAAGGTTTTTAGCAGTAGTTGGGCTAGAGGCCGTTCTTGGGATAGAGTCTGGCTGCCTTCTGTCTATAACCTGAGAACTTGCCTGAAGCTAAATTAAAAGCAAAGGACTAATTTCATCGCTGGAGGAAATTTTAAGACTGCCGGATGTTGCATCTGTGGTATGGTGATCGTTGATAACCATTATGCAAATCGATAACCATTAAGCAAATCTACAATGAAAAGAGCAGGTGGGCCAAAGCGAAATACAAAATGCACAGTGGGGAGAGTAGAAGACCACTAGGAGGCTTAACGTGACAGCCAAGGTGTGCGCCAGAAGAGAGGCTGTGATTGGTAGGAGAGCCGCACAGTTAAGGAGAGGTCTGCTCTGCGCTGGAATAAAGGGAAGGGTGCCCTCAGGGAAGGACCCCACTCAGCTAAGCTTCCAGCTCGTGGAGGAGCACAAGCAGTCCTCTTTGCCCAGAAAGGAACCAGACAAAAAAGGTTGGTGCTGATGTGACCCGAGGGGATCAGGGTTGATCCCATACTGGAGCCAGACTTGGCAGTGTTGTCCGCATGGTGCTGGGTTTATGGGCATAAAGGATGGAAAAGTAGAGAGGTTGTGGATTATTCTTCTGTAGTTTCAGAGAGCTGCTAAGGCCGACGGCATACGGCAGGGGAGTCCCTGCATGTGAGTGGAAGAGGCCCTCAGAGGTCACCGTGTGAAGCTGTGAAAATGAAGCTTGGATTGCACTGGAGAGCAAAGGTTTTGGGGATGTCAGATCCATGGGGTATCTCTCTGTAAGAGCTGCATACAGGAAGTGGAACCAGCTCGAGAGAGAGAGAGAGAGAGAGAGAGAGAGAGAGAGAGAGAGAGAGAGAGAGAGAGAGAGAGAGAGAGAGAGAGAGAGGTGTTCTCTGCAGAAAAGCCAGAAGGGTGGAGTCATACAAGCCCTTTGATGATGGCATGGAGCTCCTGGAGTTGATGTTTTCCTCGCTGGGTTCTGATCTTGCTTTGGTCCAGTGTTTCTGTACTGTGTACCCATTCTACCCTGTTGGAATGGTAATGTATATCCTATGCTATTATATGTTGGAAGTATGTAATTTGCTTTTTTTATTTTACAGGAGGTTACAATTAAAAGATTGCCTGAGTCTCAGAAAGAGACTTTGGGCCTTTAAACAGGCTCGAGACTGTGGAAGACTGTGGGGGAATTTTAAAGTTAGATCAAACACATTTTGCATTCTGATGTGGCCACAAACCTCTGGGGACCAGGGAGTGGAGTGTGGTTGTCTGAATGAGAAATGTCCTCCAAGATCGAGGTATTTGAGCACTTGGTCCCTAGCTGGTGGCACTGTTGAAGAGGTTTAGGAGGTGTGGCCTTGTTTGTAAAAGTGTGTCACTGGGGATGGGCTTTGCTATGCTCTCGGAAGCCTCACACACTTTTAGTTTCCTCTCTTCCTTGTGCTCTGGTTTGAGATGAGCTCTCGGCTGGCTCCCTGCTCTGGGTGCCATGCCTCTGCTTGCTGCCATGCCTGGTCTCTGGAACAGTAAGTCAAGTAAACTCTTCCTTGTATACATTGCTTTTGGTCATGGCATTTATAATAGCAGCAGAGAAATAACCAGCACAGCAGGTAATGATGCTTTCCTTTTTAAAGAGTCTAGTTTCTTTTTTTCTTAGCTCAAGGTCCATTTTATTAGAGTTTTAAAGAAAAATAACAGGACAGGCGAGTTATAAATCTCGGCAGTGCTGGGAAGACAGAGTTGGAGAGGAGGAGGAGGAGGGAAGCCATGCTTCCTCAGTTAGGGTCCTAGGAAGCAGGCACATTAGGCAATGGACATTGAAAGCCACTGTAGAAAGAGGCAGGGTTCTTCAGAGAAACAGAAAGAAGGTCCAAAGGAGACTCTGATCCCCCAAATTTCAAAAGGCAGCCCGAATCTCTAGAAGTGAGCTCAGCCTGGACTATAGGAGGATTTCTGGGGGTTAGACAGAAGCCAGCATTTCTCAGGAACTTGTGAAGCTGGTTCCCCTCTACCGAAAGGAAGGGACAATGGCTACCTATGTGTACCAACATATACAAAGTGCATGCTGGCCTCCAGCCTCACAAGTACCTGTTACACATTGCTGAGCCCTCATCAGTCTCCTGGTCCTTTTTACCTCCCCTCACCTGAACTCCCTCCAGCTCATGGACTTCTGTCCTCCAGCTGCTCATTCTCCTTATAACCCTGCTATTTTCAACATCTGACCACACCCCCCTCTGCTTGCTTTCCCCTCCCCCTTTTCTCCCTCATCCTGCTCTCTCCTGCCTATCTGTGAGAAGGATGCAGATGCCTCAGAAGGTGACAAGAGCTGGTGTGATCTGGGACAAAGAAAGAGGAACCCAGCCCAGATTCCCATGACCCTCACCAAATCTCACCCCCTTTTACCCACCCTGGGCCATGACAGGGCTGAGATAATTACCTCCCAATAACCTTATCTCCCACTCCTGGGATGAGTCAGGACCACTGTATCATTACACTTGAATCTCAGAACCATCTCTCTCGTGGCTTCCTAGACTAGGGTCAAGCTTCTGCAGCTGACCTACCACCTACTTTTCTTCCTTCCTTCCCTCCTCCTATTCTCCCTTTCTCTCTGAGTGTTTCATGCCATCCAGGATTCCCTCAAATTCACCATGTAGCTCAGGATGATCTTGAATTTTTTTTAAAATTATAGTTTTTAAATTTTTTTGAGATTATAATATTATAGCATTTTCCCCAATTTCCATCCTCCATGTTCATATACCCCTTGCTCTTTTAAATTCATGGCCTCTGTCTTTAATTGTTACACACACACACACACACACACACACACACACACACACACACGCACACATGCATGCACGCACACACACTCCTAAATACATAAATATATAACCAGCTCAGTCTACATAACATTATTTGTAGGCAAACTTTGTTTTTTTTTAAACAATTATTTATTTATTATGTATACAATATTCTGTCTGTGTGTATGCCTGCAGGCCAGAAGAGGGCACCAGACCCTGTTATAGATGGTTGTGAGCCACCATGTGGTTGCTGGGAATTGAACTCAGGACCTTTGGAAGAGCAGGCAATGCTCTTAACCTCTGAGCCATCTCTCCAGCCCCTGTAGGCAAACTTTGAACTTTATTCTTACTTCTGCATCCTAAGTGCCAGCAAAGGCACCTGTCATTAATCCTAGCTCCCTCAGCTGAATTTCTTTAAAAAATATTTTATTATGCATGTTTCTATACTTGCATGATGTGTGTAGGCATATATGTGCATGCATAATGAATGTATGTGTGTGTGTGCACTCATACACACATGGGAGCGTAGTATACGTGTAGAGATCAGAGGACAATTTTGTGGAGTTAGTTCTCTCCTTGCACCTTTACACGGGTTCTGGGAATTGAACTCAGTTTTCCAGGCTTGCACAGTAAGCACCTTCATTGCCTGCACCCGTTGAGCTATCTCACTGGTCTTCTGCGAATTCTTGCAGCTCTTGAAGAGGTAGCTTACCCACCTAGACACACCAGCAAGCTCCTCTTGCTAAGCTAATGTTGTCATTCTTTCAGCTTCTCTCCATTCCCTCTCCAATGCGGCTCTTTCTTTTATGCCTTGGTGGTTCTGCAGGGATATTAGCCTAGAAACCGTGACCTGCCATCTCGTTCCAGCTTTATCCCTCTGTACAGTCCAGGAGGTCCCGGTCCCCATCTCTCTATGATCTGCCCTTGGAGATGCCCCTGAGGTGACCCAAGTCATCCAGACCCATTGGCATCATACCCTCCTGCCTTGCCATCTGTGAACTGATGGTCAGGACTCTGTGAGCTGGGAGGTGGGGGGAAAGCCACCGTTACGGTGATTACATCCAATTCTATCCCAACTGGTGTCTCCCTAGTTGAGGGAACAGTAAGACCAAAAGCACGGAGGAAGGAATCTTACACACAGAGCAGCGTAAAGGAGGAAGCAGATACATACGTAGGTCACAGTTGTCAAGAAACTCAGTGACACTTCCCCTGTACCCCAGCTCAGATCCTGCTCTCTGAAATGAACGCTTCTGTTCCTAACCTATGTTCAAGGGTGTTTCACACTTGTTTGCTCTATGTTTCTCTCCTCTGTACTACAAGCTCCACGAAGCTCAGCCCTGGTTCCTATCCTCTCTGGCCCCCGAGAGTTTGAGTTAGGGCTTGGGACCTCACAGACGCTCAATGAATTTTAGGTAAGGGGTGAACCTCTCTCTCTGCCCCTTGGATGGGGTATGATAAGGAATATAATGCTTACCAGCCATCTGGGGCTACCCTTGGTGGACCAGACCCCCCCATCATGCTTATCCGGTACCCTCCACTCAAGCAGTCCTCTGCTGATCCTGTCATTCTGCCTAACTTCTTACTTTTGCAAAACCAAGGAACAAGCAGCAGGGTATCTATGTAGGCCCTGATAAGATTAGCAGACCTGCTGCTGAGTCCTGGTGGGACTTGGGCAAGCTGTTCCCTCTGTTCTGAGCTTCAATGATTCTATCTGTGAAATGACCCAGAAGGACCTTATGGTTTGGGAAGTCTGTGGCTAGCTGCTGAAACAAGTACCTCTGGTCCCCAACTGTTCCTTTTGGTCTTCTAATCAGCGTGCAGATATGAAAATGGCTACCCAGCTCCTTGCCAGGTTCCAGGGAGGGGCTAGGGCAGGTAATACCTAATCTGGAACTTCTCTGGTTGACAGAACTTAACGCCTGAGGACAGCGTGGAGGGCATATTACCAGTTCCTAAGCCTTCTCCCTTAGGGAAATGCAGGGTGAGCCTTCAATCCTAGGCTCAGAACCCACAGAGGCTCTGGGCCAAAGGCTGTGCCCATCAGGCAGAGAGAAAGGAGGGCCTAGTGTATGTACCATGTGAACCCCATAGATACCCGTCCTCCCCAAGGCTCTCCTACTTCCTCTTTCTCACTCACTGTCTCTTCCTGGTCTTCCTTTGCGTTTTTGTCAGGCACTAACATAAGCTCAGATGTACACAGCTGAGTTCCAATATAGGTTGTGCTCCTTGTGGACCGTGGGAACTGGAGCAAGTGAGTGAACTCCGTCTCCTGGTGGGAACAGTTCGCTGATGATTCCTGCTGTGGAGTATTAGAGGATTAAATAAAATGATCCACAGTAGTCAGAACATGACCTGACACATACTAGGAACTCAGCAAATACATTGTTAATCACGTTACTACCATCAGTATGTACACACTAGCTCCTGGCTGCCACTCCAGTGTTCTGTCAGTTAATGCCATTCTGACTCATGTGCTCACTGTCTCCGTGGCCCTGTGAAAATCGTTGGGCCCCTCTGAGGTTCAGATGCCCTTCCCTGGGAAGTGGAGGTTATAATGCCTTCCTCCTATGGTTTTCAGAAGCACTGAGTAAGGTAGACAATGACCAACTGTACCAGTTAGACAAGGAGATTTTGAGGGTGGAAGGGGAAGCATTAACAAACACTGTAGAACAGCAGGCTCCCACCAGAGGGGATGACGTCCCTGTGAATGGGGCACTTAGTTCCAGAGCCACAGTTAGGGGCTCATGGGGGTGGGGGGGTTAAAATTGTCATCTCCTTTCCGAAACCGCTCCCCCTCTCTCTGCCCCCCCCTCCTCTGTGTGCACACTCTGCTCTTCATTTCATTCTCTCTTCTTCAGCTCTGGCTGAGGCTACTGCCCCGCCAGCCTTGGAACAATTTGTAGCTCATCCTATTCGATCCGTTCTGTTGCTATGGAGACACCGAGGCTCACGGTGAGCAAGGGACTTCTCTGTTTGAGCGAGTGTCAACATGCCATTCCTCCAGCTCCAGGGACAAGAGTTCTAGACACAGTCCATTGCACTCCAGGTTACTCTCAGTTTGGCCCTCGCCCACTCCTGGTCCTGCCAGCCTCACTCCCTCCTCTTCTGGCTTACGTATTTATCAGCTGCCCCTGAAGATCAGCGTAACAAGAAGCCCAGCGTATAGAAGGTTATGTCCCACTCGCTCCCTTGCTCCCTGCCATGATCTCCACACCTACCCTTGATTCTCACACTTTTCTTCCACATCTCAGTGACATCACAGAGCTATGTGACAATTCTCTGTCCCAGCCTGACATGGCACCTAGTGAGACTGAGCATAAAAACCCTACTGAAGCTGGTCATGTCATCCAGACTTGGGCCTCGGTATAATTGTTTTTTAATGGGCCCCATTATGGCTCTGCCCTGAGCATGCATCATGAGCACCTGAGCTCCATCACTAAATGATTAATGGGGAGTTGTCCAAGGCCTTCCTGGAGCTGCTGCTTCATCTCCCTTTCCTTCCTGGTCCTTTGGAAGCCAGCGTCTCTCATTCAAGTCGATAGTGACCCATCAGCTTCAACCAATGGTTTCTAAGAGCCAGTCCCACAGGGAGTATGTCACCATCTCTTAGAAGTTCTGAACTGAAATTATTGTCATTCATTGATGGCAAAAGGGTCTCGTTGCATTTGCTAATACCGATCAACTGCTAGTAACACTGAAGAGCCATGCTGAAGAGAATTCTGGGACCATATCCAGGCTCTGTCAGAAAGAGCTCTGGGACCGACCAGTGATATCTGTCTGAACAGGACAGGAGGGAGGGTCCTTTTTGTAATGGACAGATTCTCTATCAGGCTCTGGTGTCCCATTTACCTAGGATCCAAGGAGGAAGAAGCTAGGAGAACCCAGAAAGCATGGGAAATTGAATCCAATGCAACATTCACTTTGTATGCTGGGCATATTGGCTCCGGCATTTCATTTTATTTGTGGGTATGTGTATGACGTGTGCCTGTATGTTTGCGCTTGTTGTATGAATCCCGGCACATACATTGGAGGACAAAGTGCATCTTCAGATGTCAGTCCTCACCGTCTGCATTGTTGGGGACAGGGTCCACTTGTCTGCTGCTGTACACACCGGGCTGGCTGGCCCACGAGCCTCTGGGGATTCTCCTGTCCTCACCTCCATCTCATTGTAGACGGTTGGGATTACAAATGTGTGCCACTCTCCCTGGCTTCACACACCTACTGGGGATTTGAACTCAGATGCTTACGCTTGCACAGCAGGCCTTTACTTGCTAAGCCATCTTCCCAGATCCTGACCCCAATATTTTACAGATGGAGACTAGTGGTCCCGCAACAAAATAGTCACAGATCTGACACTGGTGTTCCACACATTGGCTTTGTTCTTCCTCGGCAATAAAGTTTGGCTTTGCTAAATCAATGCTTACAGAAACAATGTGAAGGTCGTGAAAAAAAAAATCTAACCCAGAGAGAAACAAAGCCAGCTCTCTCTACATCAGCACTGGATGGGGAAGCAGCCTCAACTTAGGAAACAGCACCTTCTAGGAGCCAGGCAGGCATGACTGTCCACTAATGCTGTCTTCTACCATGAAGAAATATGAAGTTAAAATATGACAGGGAGCTGGGCGGTGGTGGCGCACGCCTTTAGTCTCAGCACTCAGGAGGCAAAGGTAGACAGATCTCTGTGAGTTTGAGGCCAGTCTGGTCGACAAGAGCTAGTTCCAGGACAGGCTCCAAAGCTACAGAGAAACCCTGTCTCCAAAAGCAGAAACCAAACCAAACCAAAACGACAAAGAAAAGTCACCTGCATTTGAAAGAATAAAACTAAATAAGAGTTGATTGACACATTTTTTTCTATGATGCTGAAGAGTGGGAAATAGCAGGTGTAAAACTGAGAACATCCCTTAGAGACCTCCGACTGCAGGTTCCTGGTTCTGCTGGCTGGATTCTCACTGGATTTCAACACCTAACAGGGTTTGCTGTTTTTATTCCCTGTGTTGGAGCTGTGCTGTGGGGAGCTGTGGGAACCCATTTCCTGAGTCTACTGTCTTTTAGGCCCAGGCCAGCTATTGTGTGTCAGCACAAAGTTCCCTGGGTCCCTTCCTAGCAGGCCTGTGAAGTTGTTTGCATTATAACTCCCATGGTTCAGATGAGGCACCAAGGGGAAATCTCCTTGCAGAGGCCATACAATTCTTTTCACCTCAGAGATAATTGCTCTTGCCCTCAAGTACATGGGTTCAAATTGGGAGAGGATGTGGCTCATGAGGTTCCTCATGAGGCTTCTTTCTATGTCCCAACTATGTCCAGGAATGTCTCTGAATCTGCATAGTGTGTGTGTGTGTGTGTGTGTGTGTGTGTGTGTGTGTGTGTGTAGATGTGAGTCCTTCCCTCTAGTTTCAGTTCCTGCCTCCTCCATCAAAGCATATGGAGCAGGTCTTACCCTAGCTGAGCCTTGGCAGTGATTCACAGGGTGGTTTGGGTCTAGCTATTCCATCTCGTGATGACTATGAGAGAGTACCTTGTGGACTAACCAAATCCAAAATCTTAACAAGAAATGATCAAAGCTTGATCCCAATCAGCACCCCTCCCGCCCCACATGTGTAAAAGCTCCTCTGGGGGACACCCATCGCCTGGGGTCCCCAGCCACTGCTCACTCACCTGCCATGCAGCAGCCAGATGTACGCCTCGTCTCTGTGCAGCAGTGTGTCGAGTGTCAGGATTGTGTGCCAGAATCTCCAGTCAGATCCACGTTAATGAAGAACATCACAGGGCACTCCTAGGCAGCGAAGTCAGAGCTCAGAAGAGGCGTGGCCTCCTCACCCCAGCAATGACATCCCTGAGACACATAATCACCCCATAATTGCTTTGGTTTGCACCTAGAAGGTGTCCTGCGTGGGAGTGGCTCCAACCAAGATGCCTTTGAAACATGGAGGTGAAGGCTGCACTACAGGAGGAACAGGCCCAGGAAGGTCACAAGATGAACGAGGAGTGAACCGGGAGAACGGGAGGGAGGTAATGGTTACCATAGTCAGCCATTCTTACCACTCACGGCCCTCAGAAGAACCCGGGAGCTCAGAGTCACTCAAAGGCACGTGATAGTAAAGCTGCAGGGTCCAGACCAGAGTCCAGGAGTCATGGTGTCCGGTCCAGGCTTTCTCTTCTTTTTCAGGCAAGATGAGAAGAGACCTGGGACCACAGCTACCCTCTAGGTCCAGAGGCACGAGCCTGAAATTTTACAGGGACAGCATCCAGCGCTCTGCACTCTCCGCGGCACCTGCGCACGCACCGGGTACAGGGTCTCGCTTCTGCTGAGGAGCCCTGAGCTCTGGAGGGACAGCCTTGAACCCACACAGCCTGGCCTGAAGCTCAGGTCCTCTCCATCCTTGAGTCTTAGCCAAGGGAGTACACTCTTCCATTGTTAGTAGGGCTCCTTGTTAGTAAGGGGTTATTAAGATAACCAGCAGGCAGAGACAAATGCTTTGGAAGCTGGACTCAACTGTTCCTCCCCAGCACAAACTATGTGCTTTCCCCACCATCGGGAATCTGGGAGTTGGGGGTGTTCCTCTAGTGAGTCTATCTAATATTCGTTCTCTAGGAGAGGTCTGAGCTTTGAGGGAGAAGACAGAGTCGCGAACATCTGGAATACCTACCTGTGAAGAGTCTTGCATGGTTTTGGACTTCTTGTAAGGCTTCCCTAACACAGCTCACCTGCTGGGAGAAGGGGGCAGTGACCTGGATTCTTGGGAGGATGTAAATATGAAGGGAAAAGTTTATTACTTGCTTAAAAGCCAAGGCTGATCTGCTGATTCTCTGAGATGACCCCAGCCTGAGTCTTGCACGGCTGTGGCTTCTGGCAAACTTCCTCCCCTCCCGGAACCTTAGGGGGATCTCTAGCTGTAAACAGAATGGACAGTATTAGTTTTAGGGCCGTTCTAGCTCAAAGGTTCTGAACCCCCAGAACCCCGCCATTCTAGCCCTCTGGATTTTTATGTGCAATTAAATAGAGGAATTTTATTTTTATAGAAGCTGGTCGGGAAGTTTCTCTTTGTAGGGGAAATGCTTTGATGGGTGACTTGAACTCGGAGAGCCCTGATGTGGGCTGAGCCAAGGCAGGAGGGGCGGGATCTGTGAGAGATGCTCAAGGAGGGGTGAGCGACAGTGTGTGGACAGTGGGTGCCTGTGCTAGGTGACACGGCTGTGCCAGGGACCACCGGAACGTTCAAGAAAGCGTATAAAATGTCAAAAGCACTTATTTATTTATTTATTTATTCATTCATTCATTTATTTATTTATTATTTTTAGAAAGTGACAGAGTGCTTGAGCTCTGCTTGGTGCAACGCAAACACGTTTAATGGGCCATTTCCAGGCCCACATTGCCTTATAATTAACTGACTCCTGGCGCTAGCTCAGGGAAGCGCCTCTGCTAATGCCCTGGAGCCTGCTGCCTGGGCAGGGTCCGAGCTCTAATGAAGCTCCTTTTCAGCCTGGCAGGGTCAGGCTCCTCCCCACTAATGACAGTCTATCTCAGGTCCCTTTTATGTTTCATCCCAGGTTTGCCCAGACAAGGTCTCCCAGGGGATGGTCCATTTAAGATGACTAACCCGCTCAGAAGGGATCCACATTCAGATTTGGGGGCCAGCAGCAGTCTGGTTGAGTGCCTGCCTTTTGGAGATGAACAGCTGTGCAATCCTTTTCTGGAGTTTGGTGCCCTCACCTGTCATATAAGGGTCCAAGCTATAGTTTACAGTCTCAACATTTTCTGATTCTAAGCACTCAGGCTATAGGTGAGAAACAGCAGCCAAAGGCTAGTATCAGTTCAGAGTACCCCAGTGCCAACACCTGGATCAGATCCAGCCTACAGCAGGTGCATGCCTTGCTAAAGACCCATGCCTGTGGAGTAGCCAGACACTTAAAGAGAGCAGTTTAATCGTTCTTGCTGCCCTGAAGAAACACACACTCATGTAGAAAACTCAAGCAACATGGAAAGAGAAGAAACATGCATATGCATCACCACAAACATATAAATGGGTTTATAGAAACCTCATTGCACAAAGAAGCTATTTGTAAGATGACCTTTTTAGTTAATCACACACTGTGCTCCTCATTGTGAAAGCACAGACTGGAGACAGGCATCGTCAATGTAGGCATCTGTTTGTGTTCATTTGTGTGATT
The DNA here is from genome assembly GCF_903992535.2 of Arvicola amphibius. NCBI lineage: Eukaryota > Metazoa > Chordata > Mammalia > Rodentia > Cricetidae > Arvicola > Arvicola amphibius. Next base: position 45,676,599 of record NC_052051.1, read on the forward strand.
TAGCTAGCCACTCCCTAGTTGTGGGAATTTAGGTTGTTTTCGGTTTTCAGTCCTTATGAAGAAATGAAATATTTTCCTTTGTGTTTTGTGTATTTTTAAGACAAGGATATATTTTTATTTATGTGTAGTTTATCTCCCTGTGTGTGTGTGTGCTTATACCACACGAATGCAGGTGCCTTTGGAGGATAGGAGAAGGCCTCAGATCCCTTGGAGCTGGAGTTATAGGCAGTTATGAGCTGCCCAAAAATGGATTCTGGAAACTGAACTCAGGTCCTCTGGAAGAGCAGCAAGCTCTCTTAATTGCTGAACTTTCTCTCTAGAGGTTTCATTAGTGCAATAACTTGCAGGAAGTAAAATTACTGAAGTGCACCTATTCTTCAAGTAGCAATTTCCCACATAGGAATTTGTCTGACAGATATATACTTTTGCTCAGACACTTATATATACAAGGTATCTAATGCAACATTAATCATGATGGAAAGAGAAAATACCTTTGTTGACCAAGGTTTTCTGTCCTTCCCGGTCCTGCAGCCATTAAGTCTCAAAGAATCACACAGAGGTCTACATTAGTTATAAACTGATTGGCCCATTAGCTCAGGCTTCTTATTAACTAATTCTTACAAATTACATTAGCACATAATTCTTATCTGAGTTAGCCACGTGGTTTGGTACCTTTTTCGGTGAGGCAGTCACATCTTGCTTCCTTTGCAGCTGGGTCACGACTCCAGAATATGCTTCCCTCTTCCCAGAATTCTTGTTGCCCTGCCTCTGCTTCCTGCCTGGTTGCCCCACCTATACTTCCTTCCTGGCTACTGGCCAATCAGCACTTTGTTAAAAATAATACAAATGACAGGATAAAAGACTACTGCCCCACAGCATACCTTTGTCTTGCATCAGATGTTTGCATGCGTGAAAATGTGATGCAGCCCTTCAGTAAAAGGAGGCTTTAGTGGATAAATGCTGATATGAAATAGCATCTTCGATACACTGCAAAACTAAAAACAGAAAGTTAGGTGGTAAGCAAAGGGGGAAAAATGAAGGCCAGAAGTAGGTAGAAATGATTTTTGAACTCTTAGTAATATTTTACTGTGTGTCTGTACTATCTTCTCTAAAAGACTATTTAAAGGAATAGTAACACCACGGTGTGCTTAGCTTTCTCTCTTGTTCTGTGCACACTTACTTTCACGGTGCCTTGTCTCATATAGCACTCCTGTCCTGAGTGCTCCATGGCGCGTCATCCTCTGTAGAGCCTACTTCTAAGCCTTGCTCTTGGCCTTCCATACCTTCTGCCGCACGATTCTAATGTTTGCTAAGTAGTTTTCTTTCTCTGTATGAAAAGTCTGCCTCACACAGGGTCAGAGCAGCTACCACATCATCCCAACAGCACCAGGGCAAGAAGATGCTGAAAGAGCTGTTTTCCAAAACTAATACTTAGTCTTAAGGGCTGTAGTGGAGTCAGGCATGGTGGCTTACGTCTGCAATCCCAGCACCCAGGAGGCTGTGAAACAAGAGGATCGTTGAGTTCAAAGCCAGCCTGGGGCCACAGTGTAAGACCCAATCTTCAAAAGAGAAAGGATGAAATACTATATACTACCAAGTGAGTTTTGAGGCAGGATACCACAGTCAACAGTGCGGTATCAGAACCTGAGCTATCTCGTACCCGGCAGAGGTCATGTGTTTAGAGAGGCTTGTGCTGTGGCATTTGCTTGAGATCTTTGTTCTAGAGTCAGACTACCTGACTCGAATTTCAGCTCCACCACCCTGTTGGTAAATAACTTAACCTTTGGTGCCTCAGTTTCCTCGTGCGTCAGATGGAGGAAGAAAACATCTGTCACTCACAGTGTTGCTCTGAGAATTAAGTTCCTGTAACATCAAGCACGGAGAGGCGTGCCCAGAATAGAACCGATAGCTGCAGGCATCCTTTCTGGACTGTTAGGGTTTGGGGTTTTCTGTGCTGGGGATTGAGTCTAGGGACATCCCAGGCCAGGTGTGGAGCTTGCTGCTGCTGTTGCTTTCTTCTCGCATCTGAGCTTGGCTTTTCTGCGTGGGTTTGTTCTATCTTTAAAGTCAGAGGAAGAGAGACCAGCAAAGAAACTGTGTGCACCTTTGTTCTGCTCTTTTTATCAGCACACCTTGGGTTGGACTGGTCCTTCTGCCCCATGTCTGTCCTTGTGTTTGTGCAAAACACAAACAGCTGAGCTCCCAGCCCGGAAGCCTGACCTGGCTGCAGCAACTTGAGGGATCTCAGCTCTTGGAAGCTCCCTTCACCCATCTGTCTGTCCACAAGCCTCATATTGCAGTGGGTTGTTTTGCTCCACCTGAATCTCATCGACAGAGGTTGGTATGAGGACTTGGCACTCTGGTCCTCCCAACATTAAACTTTACATTCTACAGATAGCAGATTGTGCCAAAAATCCTCCACTGTGTTGAGGAGAGTAGAGAGGAACAAAGACTTCTTAATGGAAGATGAGAGAGGTAGGGACATCTCCATGGAGCCTTGCGGGTCCTCCCCTTGGATTAGTGATGAGGGCTTCGTGTGCTTACTCAAAGCAATCACTTTAGAGAAACTAAGGATTTTCTTGAGTTTACTTACTTCTGAGTTTACTGTTGTTTTGATTATTATTGACTGGACCCTATAGTATTTTCAGGGCCTATGATATCTATCCATCCCTGACTCAGGGTGTCACAGGCTTGGTTATGACTCTGGTAAGTATATGGTCCTTGAGCTAACAGTCTCTATGTCTCTGGATTGCTGAGTAGAAATGCAGGCTATGTCTTAGAACCCTTCCTGTCTCTTGGATCTTGTCCTCGAAAGACCCATGTATTAAAGACCTAGTATCCAGCCCATCCCCACTACTGGGAGTTGGTGAAGAGGGGGCCTAGTGGAGGGTGTTTAGATCAGGGAGTAATGGGACCCAGCCCCTCTTCTTTCCTTTTCTTGTCCTCACCAGTCCTAGTCATGAGGTGAGTGGTTTTCTCCAGCCATGTGCTTCTGCCATGATGTAAGCCTTACAGCAGGCTTACAGCAGTGGAAGCAACTGATCATAGATGGAAAATGCCAAGCATAAGCCAGAATGCCCCTTTCTTTCTAAAAAGTTCATCATCTTAAGTACTTGTTATAGTCACGGAAAGCTGCCTGATACAACTGCTAAACCAGAATCTTCATTTGAGTAATCCATAGGGTGAGACACACACACACACACACACACACACCCACACACACACAATTTTGGGAAGTTCTAGTCCTCAGAGAAAGATTGAAATTCCTAAGACTTTTAATAAAATTCTGTAAAAAAGTATTTGGTTGTTGTCTTTAATTTTTTTATCATGAGTAAAGTTTTCTGGTGGCTATGTGAAATGCGTATGTATATGTATATGTATATGTATATGTGTATATATATATATATATATATATATATGAATGGAGACTTCTCTTATGGGAATATAGCTGCTCTCAATTAAGCCTTTCATTTAATGAGCTATGTAAAAAAGCCAAAATGTTCTCCCCAATACAATAAAAAAAAACAAAGTAAGCAAATTGCGGAGCCATCTCCCTAGCCCTTCAACACATTTTTAGAGCTGCGGCTGGAACCCGGTTCCCTTGTGGGACTCCAGAGTCATCTGTTTAGAGAAAATGACACACTGACCCAACTCACAAGGGATAGGAAGTAAGGCTAAATATGAAAACACCCCCCCCCAGAAAAATTCAAGGCATTATTCCCTGAAGAGGCACCCCATGCCCCCATGGTGTTAGGAACCCCACTTCCAAATTCCAAGGTTCTAGCAGCCATAGGCACATTGCTGCCCATGAGAAGACTCCAAAGCCTGTGCAGCCAGCTGCTGTGTCCTCCAGCCAGGCGTCACCTACATGTCTTGGGGACTCATCGTCACAAGACAGTGAGTCAGAGGACACATCTGAACTGCTGTTAGCAGGCCATCCTCTCAATGGGTCTTTGCTAATTCAGCTATAAAACGCAGGTGATACTACTCTCTCCAGCTCTGAATGAAGTCATCGGATAGCTAATAAAAGTCTATGAAGCCTTAACTCATTTCTTCATCGCCTTGTCCTGAGAGCTATGGTCTTGTTGGGTGATTGAGACAGCCAGAGTTCAGCCCTTGGGGAGGGAGGTGCTCATCTGCAGGAAGCCAAGGCATCCTTGTATCATGTTCAAAAGACCTGTGTGTGGGTTGGTGCTCATGAAGAAGTTAGGAGAAGAAAGGTGGCTTTGCCCCATTCCCAGTGTCTAGACATTGCCGGATTACCTCTATCTCCATCTATGAAACGTCATTATAAACCCCAAGCTGCCATAGTAGCTACAAAAATCTCATGCTTTCATCACTTCATCCATTTTCTATTTATTCATTCTTGCCCAAATCCATTGCCTATGGCCACGAAGGGGTCAATCATTGGAACGTAAAATGCCTGTGTCATCTTTTCTGTTACTATCCAATGTCATTTGATTCTAAATCTTCTCCTTAGCTCATGTTGGTTCATACATTCCATGACAGAAACAGTGTTTTTGAGGTAATTTTAGCTGACCCCATGGAAGCCAAAGGCTCAGTAACTTGGGAAGAGGGATGAGGAATCAAACACATCCATCTGGAATGGACCGCTTTGTTAGGTGTTTTGGTTTCATGTTTTTGTTTGGTGTGGTCTCTCCTAAGCCGATGTTGTCTTTAAAAGTAGGCTCTGTCAAGAGAGGCTTTAGTAGACCCTGCACTTGCATCAACAGCGAGAGAGATGCCTACTAGCCTTGATGATGAATGTAACTATAAAGCTACAGTCAGAGACCTTTGGACACACCATTCACAAATGTTCTTTCCACCGACCATAGATGAGAAGTCCATCTCTGATTGTGGTGGGAAGGGAAAAGGAGACCAAGAAGAGAAACAGACAAGTTATTTGCCTGATTTCATTTCTCTGGGCCAAATTCCCAGAGACAGGAAAATAGCAGTAGCTACAGAGTTTCAGAGCAAAGCAAAATTAAGAGGGTTTTTGTTTAGTAACTAGAGTGGGAGAAATAGAGGAGCCGATGCCTTCTTTGGGGTTGGTGATGGGGTAGAGGTTGATGGGGGAAAAGGCTGAAGGAAGTTGCTGTAATAATTTACTTAGCAAATATACTTAGAATATGTGTATTTGAGCTGGTGGGATGACTCAGCAGGTGAAGGTGCAGGCTGTTAAGCCTGACATTTGATTTTGATCCCCGAATCCACTTGGTGGAAGGAGAGAAACCAATTCCTGCAAGTTGTCTTCTTACCTCCACACATGTACTATGGCATATGCATGTACCACCGTCCCCCCAAAATAACTACGTGTACAAAAGAATCCATGTTTCATTTAATGTGAACTTAACAACCAAGAATATTGTCTGCAATTTATTTTGAAATCCACCCCAAAATAAGGTGGTTGGATGGCTGGATGGGCAGAAGACGAAACACGTGTAGGAAGGATGTTAATGGTAGGACCTTAGGTGGTGGGCAAACGATATTCCCTAGTGAATCCTCTAACTTTACTCCTTGAAAAGTTTATTTATTTGAAAAAACCTATCTTTTCTCATTTTACATACTAATCCCAGTTCCCACTCCCTCCTCTCCTCTCATCCTCTCCACTCTTCCTCCCACCGAACCTCCCATCCACTCCTCAGAGAGGGTAAGACTTCCCATGGGGAGTCAACAAAGTCTAGCACATGGCTTTGAGGCAGTACCAAGGCCCTCCCTACAATATCTAGGCTGAGCAAGGTATCTTACCAAAGAGAATGGGCTCCAAAAAGCCATATAAGCAGTAGGGATAAATCCTGGTCTCACTGTCAGTGGTCCCACAGTCTGCCCCAGCCATACAACTGTCACCCACATTTAGAGGATCTAGCTTGGTCCTATACTGATTCCTTCCCTGTCAGGCTGGAGTTGGTGAGCTTCCATTAACTCAAGTAAGCTGTTTCAGTAGGTGTCTCCATCATGGTCTTGACCTCTTCATTCATATTCTCATTCTTCAACTGGATTTTGGGATCTCAGCCCAGTGCTCCACTGCAGGTCTCTGCCTCTGTTTCCATCAGTTGCTGGATGAAGGTTCTATGGTGACATTTAAGATATTCATCAATCTGACTACAGGGCAAGGCCATTTCAGGCATCCTCTCCACTATTGCTTAGAGTCATAGCTGGGGTCATCCTTATGAATTCCTGGAAATTTCTCTAGACAAAATCTCCTGAGAAAATTGGAAACATGGCAGGGGGTGGAGGAGGGCAGACAGAAGGGGAAGAGGAGGGGTGAAGGGGAGGTGGGAGAACTTGAGGGAACGGAATGGTCGAGATGGGGGAAGGACAGAGACTGAGGGCAGGGAAAGAAATATTTTGATTGAGGGAGAGCCATTATGGGGCTAGCAAGAAACCTGGTACTAGAGAAAAGTTTTATAATTAAACAAAAAAAGGGATTGGGCTCCATGGAGTATCATGTTGGTGAGCTGCCTAATCTTTTTTGGTAAAATTAAAAAAATTGTATTTGTGTGTGGTGGGTAGTGTATAGTATGTGGATGTGGTGTGTGTGTGTGTTTGTGTGGTGGGTTGTGATGTGATGTGTTAGTATGTGGATGTGGTATGTGTGTGAGAGAAGGAGAGAGAGGGAGACAGACAGACAGACAGGCAGACAGACAGACATCTGGTATCCTGCTCTATCACTTTGGTCTTTGCCTTGAGACAGGCTCTTTCTCATTGAACTTGATGCTCACCATTTAGGCTAGGCTGGTTGATCAGTGAGCTCCCAGGATCTGCCTGTCTTTGTCCCCTTCCCATGCTGGGTTACAAGCATGCATGGCCATGTCCTTCTATTTTTTTTTTTATGTGGCTGTTGGGGAGTCACACTCAGCTTCCCATACTCAAAGAGCAAGCACTCTTACCCAATGAGACATCTCCCAGACTCTGCCCAGCCCTTTTGAATGCTCTTGCTGGATGTTATGAATTTCTATTTTTAGACTCACTACTCAATGTTGTTAGAACACTGAAGCTCAGGTCCCAGCTTCTCTTGTGTGTAGAATCACTGAACTTTGAGTTGTACTTGTCAAATCAGGCCCAGGCAAGCAGGATTCTGTGCAGAAGCCCACAATTAGAAGATACCGAAACCAGTATTGCTGGCATCGATGGAACAGGTATCAGAAGGCTAGTTGTGGCTATTAATTTCTTCTTTCTCAGACCATTTCTGAGGTTCTGAACATCACTTAGAGACTGTGAGCTGTGGCTGATTCTGTGGTCTGTGAGTCCTCTTCATCCTCTTGAGACAAGTCTTGCTATGCCTCTAGGCTGACCTCAGCTCAAGCTCCTCCTTGCTGGACCCCCCAGGGGTTGAGATTCCAGATATGTACTTGCACAACTGGACCCCCTCATCCTCTCAATAGACAACACATCCACATAGGACTGGTACAAGTCTCATGTCCATAACAGGTAGGAGTTCAGAAATTCTCACATAACAAGGAAGGGAAAGCAGAGATGCTATATAAGCATCTGCCGACTAGGAAAGGTCTGGGTTTGGTGCAGAAACCATGCAGCCTGAGAACCTCTCAACTGGAGGCCCATGGGAGGAACTGCAGCCTCCAGGCCTAGGAGCTAACATTATGACCTGAAGGCCGGGTGGAATGAGGCATTCATCAAATGCCACCAGTCACGGATCAGAGCAGATAAATATCTCTGTAAACAGATCACATGAATCTTAACTCAATCACGTGAACTCTCCAGATATAATTATAGAGAAGAACAAGTCTGATAACCTGAGGTACCCATGTTGTCAGCCAAGTTTTCTCTAAGACCTTATGGAAGGGTCAAAGGTGCAATTGATACAGGTTGAAAAATATTTCTCTGGTACTCCACAGGACCAGGGCTCATAAATATTAGATTAGTGGTTTAAAATAATGTTCTTCACCCCTTTGAGGAACTATGCCACCATTTGCTGTGTGTTGTGTGGCAGAGGCTGCTGGGATCTGCTTCTCCTGGAATCCTGGACATCTGAGTCGTTTCTACTTGTCAGCCCTCAAAGTTGCAGAGCTACTAATGGAAGCAGTGAAAACTGGAACTCAGGGAGCTTGAGCTTAGAACACATTCCTTTCACTAGTGCTTATGAATTAATTGTCTTTATTCTTAATCATGCTATAACAAAAGTGAATTAGCTTTCTAGTCCAGCAATTTTTTTCAAAGTGCCTTTATTTCTTTGATGTATAGATTCTGCTGCTGTGGCTAAGGACAAGTCTAGCAGAAGTACCCAGAGGTGGCTATGCTCTGTCTTCGCTGGTCTAGATACTGCTTTCATTAAGATTCCACAGTTCATCTTCTCACCGCCCCATTCCACCCCCGCACATACGCACACACACACACAAGCACACACACCCACACACATACACACACATGCACACAGACACAACGCACATGTGCACACACGTGCATACACACGCACACATGCACACACAAATATGCACACGCATGCATACATGCACACAGACACATGCACACAAACATGCATACATGCACACAGATACCACATACATGTACACACATGCACACACACAGACACATACACACACATGTACACACACACACACACACACACACACACACACACACGATGTCAGTGCAGGGTAAGGCACTACAGAGCAGTGGGATGTTAGACACAGCCCTGAAGTTTCCTTGTTTGGTAACGTGCCATTCTTGCACGCATCCTTTCATAAAAGGTTTGTTAGGACCAGCTTTTGTCAAGATGGTAATGGGTAGGGGAAGATAAAAATGAGAATATACAATCCCTAGCCTAAAGAAACTCAGTGTTATAAGAAAGAAAAACAAAGACATAATAGATATGACAACACAGCAGAAATTGACCATTTCTAAGGGATTCATAAACATCTCAGAATTGGGAGAGAAAATTTCTTTTTTATCAAAGGTTTCCTAGGAAACAGAATAAAAGTAACTTAATTCTGCTGGGAGAGTGATGTTCTTCCTCTGAGTCCTAAAGTCATAAGTGCTTTTTTTATATTGTTATTATTGCATCCCAAATTAAATTGGCTGGGAAAATATTCTTACAATCAAACTCCCATTATTTCTTGTCCTTAGAGAAAACTCCAAGCATTTAAGGAAGACGAGAATGAAGAAAAGAAGAAGCATTTGGGCTTGAGAGTCCAGGAAAATGCAAAGCTGTGCACAGCCTCACACCCCAGTCAGACAAGGGTGCTGCTTATCCAGACACAAAATGTTGATCCTGAGAGCTTTTTTGGACAGATTAGTAAAGGGGGGTGGGCACCAGAAACCGAAACAGATATTTGTAGCCATTTTTTGAAGTCTCACCAAATGACAGGACAGTTCTAGTGTTCCGAAAATAAATAGTACAGTGTATGGGGGCTGTGATTAAAGAGAACCTACTGCCTGCTGTGGTGCATCCAGAAGAGGGACTTTGTGTCTTCCCAATACAAAGAAATGGTAACTACTTGCAGTAATGAATTTACTTTTTTACCCGATTCAATCACCCCATACTGCGCATGTGTATCGAAATGCCACATCATACCCTAGAAATAGTTCATGAACAATTATTGTGTGTTGGTTAAAAAGAAAAATGGATTTCTTCCATAAAGGGCATAAATGCACAAAGTTAGGCAAGCCTAGAAGAAGGTAAAAATAGCAAACATTTATAGCTGGCAATTCAAGGGAAGTTCAGGAAGTGATTTAGCATATATGTAAAATGATTCTTAACCTGGTAATGGGGGGTCCAGGCAATGATGCAATCCTACCCAGAATTCACTGCAGAATCCTCTTAAGATCTCTGGAATTTAACAGAGGATTCTGTAGATGGAGGTTGGAGTCGGGCTGGGCTTATGTTAATAAAATAAAAAGAAATTGTCTGAAGGTTTGCTTATGAAATAGTTAATCCCAGGTCTTTTCACTCTGTGGGATGAATGCCCTCTTCTTTCTCATATTAACAGAAGTCTACAACTTAATATTTTTAGAATGGGTAAAGCAGAGCTGAGGGTTTCTGCCTGAAACACAGCAAGAGCTGCTTCAAGCTGGGCGGTCACACTGAAAACGGAGGGGCACATTCACAGTGACTGCTGGCACTGAATCTCCACGTTCTGCCTGTAGGTTACAGCCACAAAGCTGCGGTCAGGTGTTTACCTACCAGACACCTCTTGGGAGGTAAAAAGAAAGACTGAAGAACAGCGAGAGTGTTCCCAGCTGAAGGGCTCTCGGCAGTCACCCCACAAAGATGCTCTGGTTCAGCGAGTACACCCTGAGAATGTCTAGTGGTCTTTGTGGTCCCCACTCTGAAATATGAATAGGCAACAACTGCTAGTCATCAGAAGAAACCAGACACGGAAGAGGAAGGAAGAAAGAGGGACAGTAAAATAGAAAATGGAGGAACAGCCCTATTTGATGAGAAGAAGCTTCATAAAATAATTACTATTTTTGGTATCCAGTTTAGAGTGTGAAAAATTACTGCTAGCATAAAGCAAGAACTGGGTTTGCTATGTAAGCATCTAAACAAATGTCCTTAGGAAACTGTGAGCATGACAACAGGAACACCTCAGTACACAGATAATGCACAGGAAGAGGAGGTAGTACTTAGTACATACACACACACACACATACACACACATGCACACACGCACACACACACACACGCACACACATACTGTACTCTACAAGGTTCAAACGTGTGTGTGTGTGTGTGTGTGTGTGTGTGTGGTGTATGTAGGTGGGGGTGGGGAGCAGAAGGAAAATTATCAACAAATCTCTCTCTCTCCCTCTCCCTCTCTCTTAATGCTGGAGATTGAACTCCACCCTCTCATATGCTTAGGCAAATATTCTACCACTGGGCTGTGTCCCTATCCCCCATTTAACCTTTAATTTCAAGACATAGTCTCACTGGGCTGACCTGGAACTTGTACCCCTCCTGCTTTAGACTCTCTAGTAGTTGGGATTACAGGCTTATGCCATTGGGTCTGGTTTTAATAAAGTACCTTAGGAAAAAAAATAGCCAAAGGGTATGATGTTTATTTTTGAACATGGCACATGCTCATGTCTTCACACACACACACACACACACACACACACACACACACACACACACACACACCCTGTACTCTACAAGGTTCAAACATGTGTGTGTGTGTGTGTGTGTGTGTGGTGTATGTAGGTGGGGTGGGAAGCAGAAGGAAGATGTGTTTCTTGGAGGCAGCAAAAAGATGGATTCTGTTTTCTAATCCAGCCTGCTAGTCTATGTTTTTTTTTGCTTGTTTGTTTTTTGTTTGTTTATTTTTGAGACAGGGGTTCTCTGTGTAACCCTGGCTGTCCTGGAACTCACAGATATCTGCCTGCCTCTGCCTCCTGAGTGTTGGGATTAATGGCGTGCACCACCACTGCCCAGACAGTCTGTCTTTTTCCTGGGGGAATTGAGACCACTGATGTTCAGAGTTACCACTGAAAGGTGTGTATTGACTGCTGGAGCTAGGAAAGAAGTACACAAGGGAGCTCCAGCTTCTAGGGATGTAGGAACATTTCAAAGCCTCAGAGCACGCCAGTCTGTGATTTGAAACAGTACAAAGGCATCCACTCTCTGCACTCCTATTTGGTACAGTGTTTGAAGACCAGGGCCAAACAAGAAAAGCAACTGGGAGGAAAAAAAAGAATCCACGGCATCCCTTTTTGCAGATGACATGATTTTATATGTAAGAAGCCCTAAAGTTTCTATAGATAAGCAAATGACCTCTTAGAGCTGATAAATATGTTCAGCAAAGAGACAGGATACAAAGTTAACACGCAAAAATGAGTATCTTTCCTATATACCAATGGCAAATACGTTAGTAAAGAAATCAGAGAAATAATCCCATTCACCACAGTTACACACAAACAATTAAACATCTGGAAATAGACATAACCAAGCAAATAAAAGACCTCTACAATGAAAGTTTTAAGAGACTGAAGAAAGAAATTAAGGAAGACATTAGAAAACTGAAAGAAATCCTAGGCTTATGCATTGAAAATATTAGTATGAAAACAATCTTCTTGCCAAAAGCAATCTGCAGAGTCAGTGCAATCTCAATAAAATTACAAATCCATTTTCATAAACATAGAAAAAACAATCCAAAAATTTTTATGGAGGCACTAAAGGCCACGGATAGCCAGAACGATCCTGAGGAAAAAGATCCTGCAGGAGGCATCACCATGCCTGGGTTAAAGTTAGACTACTGATTTTTGCGTATTAATTTTCTACCCTGTCACTTTGCTGAAAGTGCCAATCAGTTCTAAGGGTTTTCAGGTGGAGTCTTTACAGTCTCCTGTGTGTAATTATGTGATCTACAAAGGGGGCTATTTTGATTTCTTCCTTCCCTCTTTTATTTGCCTCTCTCCTGAGCTTTGTTTGGAAATGTTTTGAAAATTTCCCCCCAATTTAATATAATGTTGACTGTAGTTTGTCAGATGTCACCTTTATTATATTGAGATATGTTCTATCTCTTCTGAGTTTCTTCAGATTTTATTATAAAGGAATATTGGATTTTGTCGAAAGCTTTTGTGTGCAGGAAGTCCTTCTGTATATGTGTTGCTTTATTGATTGATGAATAAAGCTGTTTTGGCCAATGGCTTAGCAGAGTAAATTCAGGCAGGAAATGTGAACAGAGATAGGTAGAGAGAGAGAAAGAAAGGGAGAGAGAGAGAGAGAGAGAGAGAGAGAGAGAGAGAGAGAGAGTAGGCAGAGTCAAGGAGACACTATGTGGCTGCTGAAGGAGAAAGACACCAGAATCTTACTGGTAGACTACAGCCTCATGGTGATTAATTTAAGGTGTAAGAGCCTAGCTAGGAATATGCCTAAGTCATTGGTGAAATAGTGCTGTAATTAATTTTTTCTGTGTGATTATTTGAGTCTGGGTGGCTGGGAAACTAAAGTGCAGTTATGCGATTTATAGTATTTATTGATTTATATGTATGGAACCATTACCTGTGTTTCTGAAAATTAAGCCTTCTTGATTATGGTGAACGATCAATAGGAGAAATTTTTGAATTCTATTTGTGTGTGTGTGTGTGTGTGTGTGTGTGTGGTGTGTATGTGTCTACATTAACCATGGAAGTTGATATGCATTTTTTTTTCATCGTGTCTTTCTATGGTCATGGTATTAAGGTAATACTGGAATTACAAAGTGAATTTTGATGGTTCCTTCATTTTCTATTTCATAATATATTTTTGAGAAACATTGGTATTCGTTTCTTTTTGAAGCTCTGGTAAAACTTCAGAGAAACATCTAGACCTGGGCTGGGAGATGCTTTAAAACTTGTTAGAGATCTGTTTAATTGTTTGTCTCATTTTGGTTTAGTTTTGGTAGGTAATATTCTGTTTCTAATGTACTTTTTTTGTCTTGTGTCTCTCGTGTTTTGATATAATAGGACGGGTGCAGGTTCTTCTCTGGGTCCAGCTGTTTGATGTCATAAATGTCTTCAATATCTGGACTAGTAGCTCTTTTGCTAACTCAGGGAAACTTTCCTTTATGAGCCTTTTTAGGAGGTTTCCTGTGTGTATTCATCTGTAGATTTTGTCTGTTTCAAGCGTCACACATATCTAGGAATTCCCACTGGGAATGCCTATGTGCCTCTTACTGCCTTGCTTGGTTGTCCCAATCCCTCTACCCTGTCTTTGTTCTCAGATACTTTGTCCTTTACTTGGCCCATTCTGTTGGTGGGACTTTCCACAGAGCTTTTTTCTTTGACTTACTGTGTTTTTTATTTCTAGATTTCAGACCAGTTTGTCTGTGGTATTTCTATCTTTTTGACAAATCTTCTTTTATACCTCACATCTCTTTCTTTATTTCACTTATTTTTTTTATTTCATATGTTCTCAATAATGAGCTTAACTCTGATTTCCTTGAATGTACTTACAACCTTTCTTTTGAGCATTCTGTCTGGGATGTTGTATAACTCACTCTTGTGAGATGCTATTATTGTAGGATTAGTAATTTTGGGAGCAGTTATGTCTTGGTTCTTTGTGTTTCTTATGTTAATGTCTTGGGATTTATGCATCTGGTGTTATTTCTTTGCTTTTAAAAAAATCAGCAATACTCTTTCAGCTGAAGTCTTTGCAATGTTCACATCACATTCTCTTTTTGTTTTCTCATTTTTATTGGTTCTTTGAGAACTTCCTACAGTGTATTTTCTCTCACACCCCCACTCCTCTCAGACCCATCCCTCCTTCTCAAACAATTTAGTGTCCTTTTTCTTTTGCTAACCTATCAAGTACAGTTTATGCTATCCGTCTACCCTAGGATGTATGAATTTCACTGGAGGGCAGTCTACCCACCACCAGATTTACCCCTAAAGAAAACCGACTCTCTCTTCCAGCAGCTGTTCATTGCCTATGGCTCCTTAGCTAGGAGTCGGACTTTGGCCCACTTCTCTCCATGCAGAAACTTTGGCCTGATCCTGCACAGAAATTGTGTATACTATCTTAACTGCTGTGAATTCAATATATACTAATAACCTTCTGTGTCCAGAAGACAGTGTTTCCTTGTAAGCATAAACTAGCTATGGCTTTTACAGTCTACCACCTCTCACTCTGCATAATTCCTGAGCCTTGGGTACAGGGGAATAATACAGATGTTCTGTGTTGTTTTACCTTCGTTAAAGCGGCAGCACTTTAAACTGCTGGAGTCCCAGCTGCTAAGGCCGTAGCCTGGGGGATTCTGTTACCCCAGGTGGGCTCTGTTGCTGCCACTAAAGGTAATTCTAACTAGATTCCTATTGTTCTAATAAAACTCAAGATTCAAAGGCTAGGGTGAAAACCTGTGAGCTCAGAGAGTTAGAACAGCAACTGGCTACTTTCTTTGTTGGCCTCCCAGAAGCCACTCCCTTCTATACCACCCCTACTAAAAAACAAACAAACAAACAAACAAAACCAGGCCAAGCTCCTCCCTGCTACTTCCTGTCAACCAGTTGCTAACCCCACCTCTCTGAACCCAGGTTAGTTTTATTTAATTAATGCAAATGCAACATATCTTTACATAGTTAACAAATGCAGCATGAACAAAGGCAACACATCTTTGCCTGGCTAAACAAATATTCCACAACAGTCCTGTTTAGGCCTGAGCATTCTACAGTCTCTTATTCCATGTACCTTGGTCAGTTGTGGGTTGTTCCTATGTTAATTAACATTTACTACATGAAAAAGCTCTGATGAAGGATGACTGATGCAGTAATTTATGGGTATAATGATAAGTCATTAAGAGTTGGTTTAATACTATGTCAATTTAACAGAGTAACTATATTAAGTAATTATATTAATTATATTGTCTCCCTTAGGGCCTATGACCTGTCTAGCCACAGGTTATTGGCCATAATAACACTGCCAGGTAAGGGTTTCAACTTGTGTAGCAGGCCGTAGGTGCAAGAAGAAAATGATTGGTTGCTCCTGTAACATTCCTGCCACTATTGCACCAGTGGCCATGCCTTGCCAGGCCGGTTCATTGGTGTAACTCACAGAGATCACAACTGGGTAAGATTTGTGATTCCCTTTCTCTTCTGGTAGTGTGAGTAACATCTTACAGCACCACGAAAGCTAGCCAGTAGGATGAAACGTCCAGGTGAGTGTCAACTTGATTTCTCCATGTTATATGAATCTAGTGTATGGTGTCCTCAACAACAGAGTCTTACTGCCAAGTTCTGAAGGGTTAACCAAAAGCATTGGTGATATCCCGTGAAGTTTGGGGGGGGGGGTTCATGGGCTCTCACTTGCCAATGAATTCAAAAAAGATAACCCATTCTTGGAGCTGATCTTTTTATTTGTTATTCTGTGATGTCTTGTGGAGGCACTGTTGCCCTGTTATGGGGGAATGCCCTTTAAACTCTTTATATATGTACCTGGTTTCTGAAATGTCTTCAGTGTTAGTTATACCACACCCAATATTTCCTCATCTTCCCGCAGCCCTCTCTGTATTAAACTCTTCTTCGACCATTTTATCAAGTCTTTAAGGCACTCCGTTCTATCCCTCACCACTTGAGATGCCTCACATGCTCCCTTTCTAACTTTCTTGACCTCTGTGGGTATTTTTTTTCAATGCAGTTTTTTTTTGTTGTTGTTGATTTTTTTTTCGAGACAGGGTTTCCCTGTAGTTTCTAGAGCCTGTCCTGGAACTAGCTCTTGTAGACCAGGCTGGCCTCGATTGTTGTTGATTTTTATTGAGCTCTACAATTTGCTCACCTCCCTGCCTCTCCCTTCCCCTTCAACCCTCTCCCCTCCCCTTTTACCCTCTCCCAAGGTCCCTATGCTCCCAATTTACTCAGGAGATCTTGTCTTTTTCTACTTCCCTCTGTGGGTATTTTCAATGAAACATATGTATCTGAAGATTTAAAGCTAGCATCTACAAACAGGAGAAAACATAACATTTATCTTTCTGGATCTTGATTACCTCACTCAGAATGATTGTTTTAAGTTCTATCCATTTATCTGTGAATTTCATAATTTTATTTCTCCTAATAGCTGAATAATATTCTATTGTGTAAATGTACCACATTTTCATTATCCATTGATAATTGAAGGACATTTAGACTATTTACATTTCTTTCCTATTATGAATAGAGCATCAGTGAGCATGGGTGGTTAAGTATCTCTATAGGAGAATACAGAGACTTTGGATATATGCTCAAGAGAGATATAATTGGACCATGTGATAAATCTAATTTTAGCTTTTTGAGGAACTTCCACACTGATTTCTATGGTGAGTGCACTGGTTCACATTCCCACCAGCAGTGAATAATGTTTTTCTTTCCCCATATTCACACCAGCATTTTAATCTATCTATCATCTATCTATCTATCTGTCTGTCTGTCTGTCTGTCTGTCTGTCTGTCTGTCTATCTATCTATCATCTATCTATATATCATCTATCTATATATATATCATCTATCTAACTATATATCATCTATCTATTTATTTATTTGATCTTAGCCATTCTAATTTGGATAAGATGAAATCTGAAAATAGTTTTAATTTGCATTTGCCTGATGGCTAAGGATGTTGAATACTTTAAAAAAATTTCTCAGTCATTTATATTTTGTTATTTTGAGAACTCTGTCTTATTCTACTACTACTCCCTCTTTTTTGAGGCAAGGTATCTCTATACAATCTCAAATGTTCTAGAACTCCCTGTGTAGAACAGGCTTATCTAGAACTCTCAGAGATCTACATCTATCTCTGCCTCCTGAGCACTGGGATTAAAGTCATGTTCCACCACACCCATCCTTCCTTCACCCTCCATTTTAAAATTAGGTTTGTTTACTTGATGTTTATTTATTTTTTGAGTTATTTATATATTTGAGATACCAATACTCTGTCCAACATATATAGCTGGTAAGGATTTTTTTTCCCATGTAGACTACCTCTTGATTCAAATGATGGTGTCCTTTGATATATGGGTGATTCTTAGTTTGAACAGTCCCACATATTGCTTGTTGATCTTAATGCTTGTGTTCTTAGAGTCCTGTTCAGAAAGTTCCTTCCTGTGCCAATGAGCTCAAACATATTCTCTACTTTCTTCTCATCTATCAGATCTTTTGTTGAAGCTTGACCCATTTCATGCCAAATTTTATTTCAAAGTAATACTGGCTTCTTAAAAAAAGAATTTGGGCTGGGCGATGGTGGCACACACCTTTAATCCCAGCATTTGGGGGGCAGAGGCAGGCAGAGCTTCTTGAGTTCGATGCCATCTTGTCTACAGAGCAAGTTCCAGGACAGCCAGAACTTATATAGAGAAACCCTACTTTGAAAAAAAAAAAGAAAGAAAAAGGAATTTGGAAATGTTCCTTCATTTTCTATTTTGTGGACTAATTTGAAGAGTATTGCCATCAAGTCTTCTGGTAGGATTCTGTGCTGAATCCATCTTCCCTGGGCTTTTGTAGTTGGGAGATTTTTAATTACCATTTCCATCTCACTGGATGCTATGGTTCTTTTTTTTCTTTTTTTTCTTTTTTTTGGTTTTTCGAGACAGGGTTTCTCTGTGGCTTTTTTAGAGCCTGTCCTGGAACTAGCTCTTGTAGACCAGGCTGGTCTCGAACTCACAGAGATCCGCCTGCCTCTGCCTCCCGAGTGCTGGGATTAAAGGCGTGCAATGCTATGATTCTTTAAAAATGTTTTTGTCATATAGATTTAGCTTTTGCAGGACAATATATAGAGAAAGTCATATATTTCTTTTAGATTATCCAGCTTGGTGAAATATTGATTGTAAAATATATCCCTATGATTCTCTGTCTGTTGTAATCTCTCCCTTTTCGTCCCTAATTTTCTTAATTTGGATCCAGTAGCAGACTTTCATTTGCGCCACCAATCAGCTCCCAAATCATGAAGTGGAGATAGTTGTTAGTTATGAATGCTAGACTTTATTTGAGCTAATCTTATCTAATCTTATTTTAATGTGTTTCTCTTTACCTATATTTTGTCTTGGGGCTTTTTACCTTTCTCTCTCTCTCTCTCTCTCTCTCTCTCTCTCTCTCTCTGTCTCTCTCTCTCTCTCTCTCTTTCTTTCTTTCTTTCTTTCTTTCTTTCGACTGTAGTGAGGAGGCCACTAGTTAGTTCCCGGCTGCTCAGTTCCAAAATAATCACACAGAAACTGTATTATTTAAATCACTGCTTGGCCCATTAGCTCTAGCTTCTTATTGGCTAACTCTTACATCTTCATTTAACCCATCTCCATTAATCTGTGCATCACCACGAGGTCATGGCCTACCAGCAAAGTTTCAGTGCGTCTGTCACTGATGGGGCTCCGTGGCTTCTCTCTGACTCTGCCTCCTTTCTCCCAACATTCTGTTTAGTTTTCCCCACCTAGCTCTGTTGCTCTATAGCTCTGCTATAAGCCCAAAGCAGTTTTTTTTATTAACCAATGATATTCACAGCATACAGAGTGGAATCCCACATCATATGACCTATTTTCACTGCTTCTTGTGTCTGTCTGGCTTCTGGCCCTGGGTGAATCCCTCTCTTTTTCCCTTGATCTCTTCTCCTTCTTCTCTCTCATTCTTCTCAAGCCTAGATATCTCCTATTTATTCTCTCTGCCCACCTGCCCTGCCTATCCCTCTCTACCTAGCTGTCAGCCATTCAACTCTTTATTAGACTAATCAGGTGCCTTAGGCAGGCAAGGTGAAACAATTGTATATCTTTATATAATTAACAAATGTAACATAAACAAATGTAACATATCTTTCATCATTAACAAAGACAGCATAAAAAAATGTAACACACCTTCACATAGTTAAATATTCCACAACAGGATACCCTTCTCTTTTCATTGGTTAATTTGCCTAAAGGTTTGTTGATGTTGTTAATCTTTTCAAAGAACTAGTTGTTCGTTTCATTAGATTCTTTGTAATTTTTGGTTGTTTCTATTTCACTGATTTTAGCACTTATTTTGATTATTTCTTTTTGTCTATGTTTTTTGGGGGGTGGCAGAGAGAGTGTGTGGATTGTTCTTGTTTTTCCAAGGTGTGGAGGTGTTGATTTCTTTCTTTACTAAATTATCATTCAGCAGTGTATTATTTAGTTTCCATGAGTTTATGTACTTGCCATTGTTTCTATTACTGTTGATATCTATATGTATTCTATTGTGGTGAAATAGAATGCATGATATGATTTGATTTTCCTGTATTTGTTGAGTCTTTTTCGTGTCCCAATATGTGGTCTGTTTTGGAGAAAGTTCCATAGACTACTGAGAAGAACAGTTTCTTTGGTATTTTAAGTAGAATATTCTGGATATTAGGTCCATTTGATTTATGATGTTATTTAATTTCATAATTTGTCTATTTAGTTTCCCCCCTAGATTACATGTCTATTTGTGAAACTGGGGTATTGGGATCACCCACTGTCATGTGTTGGGATCCATCTGTAATTTTGTTGGGGACAATTTATAGCAGGATTGGGATTTCAGTTTCCTGTCTGTCTGGTATTTGGGGATTCAGTTTCTGTCTATGTCTTCTGTTTCTTTGCTGCAGTCCTCTGTCTTCAGCAGTTTGGTCTAAGAGTCTAGAACAAGTTTACTCTGCCAGTGTGATGATAGCCTGGCTCTCCCACCTGGGTAGGACAAGTGGAGATTCCAGTTAGGCAGCTGGCAGGACTGTGGGACTCTGGGTCCCAGGTGATGACTGAAGGGTCCCTGATGGGAATAGAGCTGGAGTCTGGTGAGGGTGGGGGACATGCTGAGGAAAGAATGCTATCCCTGGCAAACAGCCACGGGACTAGGGTGACTAGAAGGGAATCTTGGAAGGAAAGCCAACGTAGGCTCCCTGGGTCTCAACCACGGGCAGCCACAGGGTCTCTGGTACCAAGCAGGGCTGGCATTAGGATAACCCCCAAATAAGGAAAATAGAATAGGGTTATCCCTAGAAAACATCCACCTGACCAGGGAACTGAGAATGGAGGAGGGGGAGGGAGAGTCCAGGTGGACTGGGTGTGAGCCTCATGTGTAGAGTCCCTGGTCGCGAGGCAGAGATTCTAATTTCTGGACCAGAAGTTTTGTTGTTTGTGCTCCTCTTACGGAAGTACCCCTTTCTTGGAAGCCAGACATGAGGGTGTGACTGAAACCGACAGGCACCTGGACTCTTAGAATGGAAACCGAGCTGACCAGATCATCCCTCCCTTCATCCAATAAAACCTTATCAACTCAGAGACAGTAATCTTCAAAGGTGGCTCACTCCTGAAACCCGCGCTTGCTAGACAGGGGCTCTGCCTTCTTTCTTTCTTTTAGCCTCCTGTAAAAAACAAAACAAAAGTACTTATTTATGAAGTTCAGCCTCCATAAATTTCATTCTCTGACTTTCCAAGATGAGAACTTGAAGGTCGTTGATTCAATGAAAGTTTTGTGTGACTGTCTGATACCTTTGTTCCTGAGTTAAAAACCATCCAGTATCTGATAAAAAGCTCTGCTGCTCTCAGAGAGATCCCTAGACTTCATAGAAATCTTGTCTCTTCCAAAATGTGTGTTGGGATGCCCTCCAGAAGCGGATCTGCATGCCTCTTTTAAACTGTGTGTAAGTGGGAACGTTTGGGGAGTGATTTTTGAATCACACCAAAGTAGAGGAGCTATTGTCCTTTCTTTTTCTTTCTTTCTTTGAAAAACAAATGAACTAAAATGCGGGAATTTAACAATGAACTGTAGAATTTTGAACTGAAGAAATACATGTACCCCAGGCATGACTAACTAAAACAGTAACTCATTGAAATGTTGATTTTTTTTCTTCCCAATTTTTTTTCCCAGTGGAGTGGTTTGGGTCTGGTGTGCTTCCCGATGTTAATTCTGGAAACTGAGGCTGAGTTACAGCACTTACAAGATAATTTTCTAGAACAAATTACTTCAAGAGACAAGAAACACATAAACTATGGAAAGCAGAGCATTTATTTTCATTTTAAAATGATGTCCTTGGGGCTGGAAAGATGGCTCAGCGGTTAAGAGCATTGCCTGCTCTTCCAAAGGTCCTGAGTTCAATTCCCAGCAACCACATGGTGGCTCACAACCATCTGTAATGAGGTCTGTCTGGTGCCCTCTTCTGGCCTGCAGGCACACACGCAGACAGAATATTGTATACATAATAATAAATAAATATTTTTAAAAAATAAAATAGGCCGGGCGGTGGTGGCGCACGCCTTTAATCCCAGCACTCGGGAGGCAGAGGCAGGCGGATCTCTGAGTTCGAGGCCAGCCTGGTCTACAAGAGCTAGCTCCAGGACAGGCTCTGGAAACTACAGGGAAACCCTGTCTCGAAAAACCAAAAAAAAAAAAAAATGATGTCCTTCTCCATCCATTTTATTTGTTTGTTTACTTCGTGTGTGTGCGCGCAGGTGTGTACATGTCCCAGTCCACACATGGAGGTTGGAGGACAGCTTTGGGAGTTGATTCTCTCCTGCTTCATTGTAGGATCCAGGGACTGAACTCAGATTATGAGACTTGCTGAGCCCTCCCAGTGGCCCTGGAAGTAGTTTATTTTTAAAAACAACATTCAGTGGAGAAATAAAGTTGTATTGTTATAAAAATTTTGTATTGACAACATAAATTTTGATAAGAATTTTCTATAAACAGATTCCAGAAAGAAATTGAATTATATTTTACTTTTCTAGTAGTCAAGGGTAATGAAAAATATAAAATGCTTTATATTAATATCTCAAAATGTGTATTAAAATTATTTTACTACAACATTGCTATGGTTTTGTTTCTCAGGAGTATGCAAGTGATAAATGTGAGGGTTTTTTAAGACTGTGATATATATGTATATACACATATATATGTATACATATATATATAAAATGATGGGTATATGTATATAACCATATCCACATATGTTCATGCTAACTTCCCTTTTCATAATAGGAAGCACAGGAGATATAACCTCAACAATGACATTCATGTCTATGTAAGCTAACTCTGTATGTAACAGAAAAAAAGGCTCTGCTTTTAAGTCTTACCAAAATAAAAGCTAAGTTAGTGTGTATAGCATTTTCAAGTTTTATGTTTTTAGTAAGATAATTGCTTGGGTCCAACTGATTTTTGTCAGGCTTTTGACTACTTAAAAACACTGTGTTTTAATGATTGCTGAGATAGGGAGAATCATTATTCCCCAGGGATGAGTCCCCTAATTCAATACCAAGTGACCAGCCATAAAAATATATACATGTGAGCAACACGGGGTGGATGCTGCAGATCGTGTTTATACACTTATGTGTATGTATACATGCAATAATGATAAAGAAAAAGGATGAAATAATAAGAGGATGCGGGCAATTTCTAGGCAGGGATTTTTGACGAGTCTTGCAGCTCTAAGCATGGAATGTTTTGCCGTTAGGCAGGCGTTACACCCAGAGTCATCAGTTAGCCCCTTAACAGCTGTGTCCGCATTGCACGTCTGGGCAATCTTGCTGAAAGGTTTCTTGTGTACTCTACCACTGAAGTCTTTTCTTTTCTTTTCTTCTTTTCTTTTTTCTTTTCTTTTCTTTCATTCTTTCTTTTTATAATTTCTTTTCTTTTCTTTTCTTTTTTTTTTTAAAGAAAACAAACTATCTTTTTTCATTTTATGGACAGTCCCAGTTCCCACTCCCTCCCCTCCTCCATTCCGTCTACCTACCCCCTCACCTCACCCCTCTACTCTATTGCTTAGGTTCTTAGCTAGCCGGGGTCATCCTTGTGGATTCCTGGGAATTTCTCTAGTGCCAGGTTTCTTGATAGCCCCATAATGGCTCCCTCAATCAAAATGTCTCTCTCCTTGCTCTCATCTCTGTCCTTCCTCCATCTCGACTATCCCGTTCCCTCAAGTTCTCCTCTCCACTCTCCTTCTCCGCTTGTCTTCTCTTTCCAGCCTCCTTTCTCCTCCCGCAGGCTCCCAATTTTGTCAGGCAATCTTGTCTATTTCTCTTTACCAGGTGTGCATGTTTTTCTTAGGGTTCACCTTGTTACTTAGCTTCTCTAGGATCATGAACTATAGGCTCAATATCCTTTGTTTATGGCTAGTATCCACTTGTGAACAAGTACATACCATGCTCACTTTTCTGGGTCTGGGTTACTTCACTCAGGATGCTTTTTTCTAGTTCCATTCATTTGCATGCAAATTTTAAGCTGTTATTGCTTTTTTTTCCACTGAGTAGTACTCCAACATGTAAATGTGCCACATTTTCTTTATCCATTCTTTGGTTGAGGGGCATCTAGGTTGTTTCCAGGTTCTGGCTATTAATAATGCTGCTATGAACATAGTTGGACAAATGTCCTTGTAATATAATTGAACACCTTTTGGGTATATGCCCAAGAGTGGTATTGCTGGGTCCTGAGGTAGGTTGATTACCAATTTTCTGAGAAACCACCATACTGATTTCCAGAGTGGTTGTACAAGCTTGTATTCCCACCAGCAAAGGAGGAGTGTTCCCCTTACTCCACATCCTCTCCAGCATAAGCTATCAGTGGTGTTTTTGATCTTAGCCATTCTGACTAGTGTAAGATAATTTGCATTTCCCTGATGGCTAAGGATTTTGAACATCTCCTTAAGTATCTTTCGGCCATTTGAGATTCTTTTATTGAGAATTCTCTGTTTAGTTCTGTACCCCATTTTTAAATTGGATTATTTAGAATTTTGATGTCTAATTTCTTGAGTTCTTTATATATTTTGGAGATCAGTCTTCTGTCTGATGTGGGGCTGGTAAAGATTTTTTCCCATTCAGCAGGTTGCCTTTTTGTCTTATTGACTGTGCCCTTTGTTTTACAGAAGCGTCTCAGTTTCAGGAGGTCCCATTTATTAATTGTTGCTCTCAGTGTCTGTGCTATGAATGACCAGTGATTGTTAATTCCTGTTATTTTTTTGTGGTAGTTTTTGTGTGTTTTCCATTTTTGGAGTTTGCTGGCATGAGGTTATTTGTTGCCTGTGTTTTTGTGGATGCAGTTAGCTTCCTTGGGTTGGCGTTTTCCTTCTGGTACTTTCTGTAGGGCTAGATTTGTGGATACATATTGTTTAAATCTGGTTTTGTCATGGAATATCTTGTTTTCTCCATTGATTGTGACTGAAAGCTTTGCTGGATATAGTAGTCTTGGCTTGCATTTGTGGTCTCTTAGTGTCTGCAGCACATCTGCCAAGGACCTTCTGGCTTTCATTGAGAAGTTGGGTGTAATTCTGATAGGTCTGCCTTTATATATTACTTGACTGTTTTCATTTGCAGCTCTTAATATTCTTTCTTTATTCTGTATGTTTTGCATTTTGATTATTATATGGTGAGGGGAAGGATTTTTTTTTGGTCCAGTCTATTTGGTGTTCTGTAAGTTTCTTGTACCTCTAAAGGGATATCCTTCTTTAGGTTGGGAAAGTTTTCTTCTATGATTTTGTCGAATATATTTTCTGTGCCTTTGAGCTGGAGTTCTTCTCCTTCTTCTGTCCCTTTTAGTCTTAGGTTTGGTCTTTTCATAGTGTCCCAGATTTCCTGAGTGTTTTGTGTTAAGAATTTGTTGGATTTAATGTTTTCTTTGACTAGTAAATCTATTTCCTCTATAGTATCTTCAACATCTGAGATTCTGTCTTTAATCTCTTGTATTCTGTTGGTTATACTTGCCTCTGTAGTTTCCATTCATCTACCAAGATTTTACATATTCAGAATTTTCTCGGTTTGTGTTGTCTTTATTGTCTCTATTTCAGTCTTCAAGTCTCGAACTGTTTGCTTTACCTGTTTGATTATTTTTTCTTTGTTTTCTTGGGTTTCTTTGAGAGATTTATTGAGTGCTTCCAAATTTTTGTTTGTCTTTTCCTCCATTTAAAGAGGGAATTTTTTATTTCCTCTTTAAAGGTCTCTGTGATCCTCATAAAGTTACATTTAAGATCATTTTCTTCTGCTTCTTCTGGGTTAGGATGATCAAGTCTTCCTGTTGTATGACCACTGGGTTCTGGTGTTGCCTTTTAGGTTGTTGGATGAACTCTTGCATTAGCACCTACCCCTCTCTTCCTTCAGTTGGTGTCAGCAGTGTCTTTGCCTCTCGACCCAGTCCTTGCAGTGCTGGCTGTGTCTTTGGGAACTGTTCTGCAACAGTCGAGTGCACTTATGGTGTGTGTGCCACATTTACTGATTTACATATACTGACCACCCCTGTATCTCTGGAGGAAAAACAAGTTGAGCACAGTGAATTATCTTTTTGAAGTGTTCTTTAATTCCGTTTTCAAGCATTTTCCTGAAAATATTTGTGTGTAACTAGGAAAATTGATCTAAAATTTTCTTCTCTGTTGTGTATTTTTCTGGTCTTGGTACCAGGGTAATACTAGCATTGTGAGGTTCTTTTAGAACTGTTTCTTCCTTTTCTGTTTTGTGGAACAGTTTGAGAAGGGTTGATTCTTTTTCAGGGCCTAGTAGAATTCTGCTGTGAATACATTTGGGCCTGGATACTTTTAAACTCTCTGCTTCAATGTCATGCTTGATATACATTTGTTTAAATACTTTGTGTCATCTTTGTTTAATTCTGGTGGGTCATTTAGAAATTTATCCATCTCATTTATAGTTTGCAACTTAATGGGTGTGAGTTTTTAAAGAATATGCCTATGATTATCTAAAGTTCACTGATATCACTATAATGTGTCCTGGTTCATTAGTGATTTTACTAATTTAGGTCTTTTATCTCTTGCTTTTGGTTAGTTAGGCTAAGGTTGTCAGTCTTTTCAAAGGATCAACTGCATCTCACTGATTCTTTGCATTGCTTTTAAAATTTATATTTAATTAGTTTCTCCACTAATCACAATTGCTTCTTTTTAATGCTTTTGAGTTTAGCTTGTTCTTGTTTTTTCAAGAGTGTAATTTAGGAATTTATTTAAGATATCTCTGATTTTTTAAATTTTTTATTAAATTTGCATATGTGTGCATGCATGTGTGTAGTTGGTCTTCTCTTTCTACCTACCATGTGGGGATCAAATTCAGGTTATTAGGCTTGGCAGCAAACACTTTTATTTCTGAGCGATCTCACTGTCTTTGTCTGAGTTTTAAATGTAAGAAACTGGCAAAAGACAAGCATAAAAGGTCCAAACATTAAAAGCTGAATTCTCCAGTATGGAAAGGTCAAACCTTAGCTGTTTGGAGCCTGACCCAGTGACTTGAAATGCTTTGTACAAATAACTAAAGCCTAATTCCTAATGACCCTTGACACATCATCCCAAAGGGTGAGTCTTAGAAAGGGTAGGTGGTATTATAAAATTAATTGCCTAACAAGATAGTGAGCTACCCTCTTGAACTCTATTTATATATGACTCTATAAAATGGTCCATGTGACCAGGCCAAGTAACTTCTCTTAATTGCTATGAAAGGGCCCCCTTCCTTTCCAATGAGGTGATTCACTGGGGACACCTGTGGTGTTTTTTGACCAAATGGCCTATTTTTTTTTTAAATTAAATAGAACTTCCAGATTCAGAATAAAAAGAAAGGTGTTCTGTATAAAGCCATCTAAACAATAAATGTTATATTTAAAAAGTGAAAAATATAAGAAAAATTAAGTAAAGCACTATTTGTGGTGTGTGTGTAAGGATGTGTGTTTTGCGCATGTGGATCTGAGGACAATCATGTAGAGTCAGCTCTCTCTTTTATATGGTTTCTGCGGACTGAACTCAGATTGCTGGGTTTGTGCTACAGGAGTCTTTAACCACCGCGCCATCTTGCTGGCAACAATATTTACTAAAACTTTTATATCAGTTCTTGTCTGGTAAATAATTTATACCCACAGTTGGGCTCTCTTCTTCTGGGACAACATTTTGGTTGCCTGGCTGGGACATTCTTCATGCCTCCTGACTGTTGTGGGTTGGGCTGATTCCAGGCTTTCCCTTGAGGTCCCAGAAGGAACACAGTTCCTTATGTAAAAGCAGGAACATGCTTGACAGAGCTAGTCATGGCCTGAGACTGGGGCCTAAGGGCAGAGCTTCTGTTTCAGATCCTGAGAACCCAGCTCTTCCCACCTTACATGACTATGGCTATTGGTCCCCAGGCCCTGTGTGTTCAACCTGATGCTCTTGAGATAACCTCTGTTCCCCTTGTACAACATTGTTGAGCCAGCTTCCTGCCGACTTTGTCCTATTATAGGATAGTCTCTGCCAACTTTGTTGTTTCATTTCTCCCCTGGAAATAGTATATAAGATGCTGTCCTTCTCAATAAGCTTGCTTGGCACAAGACATAGCTTGTACAAGACCTCCTGATCCCAAACTCACCTATTTCTTTATCTTCTGATCTGGTCTTCTCTTTCAGGACACTTGTCACCGAAGAATGACTTGTTGGTCCAGGTCACCTGACCTCTCCCTTCACTCCGATGCTTGTCATGACTGACTGAGAAGCCCTGTGAGCTTCCTTTAGGCTCCTTCCAAATGGTAAGGGATATTTTTATTTTTATAGACGCCCCCTCGTTGTTCACACTGTGGCCCAGGGAAAGAAAGAGAGCATCCAGGGCAAACCCACACACGTTCTGAGGACTCAATTGCTGCCTTCTCTCTTCATTTGCATCTTTCCTCAGCCTGGCCCTTGGTGAACATGTGATTGATGAAAATTGTGCTTGCTCATTTTCCTCCTAGCTGGACTTCTGGATCCAAGAGACCTATAACTAACTCGATTTCTGCTTTCTTTAGGACGGCAAGCTACCCAGCTACCCTTTCCTACACCACTGATTCAGTTTGTATCACTTGAAGGTTGGTCTAACCTGACCAACCAGATGGGTTTGGCTACAAATCGAAACTATGTTTCTGTGAGTCAGAAAACCTTTATTCTCGAACAATGAGAGCCTTGGTCCAGTACACACGGTGAGACTGGGTCTCACCCATGACTTGGATATCTGATACCTCAAAAGGATGCTCTTAGAATAATTGATGTACTTCTGGAAGGACTTATGATGAGTCTCGTTCTAGTTCACCCCTAAGACATAGTATGAAAAACAGACCTAAGTTTGATTCCCAGACTTGCAAAATGGGAAAAACCAAACAAACACAAACAAACCTCTTCCTTCATAACAAATGCTCCTGGACCGAGAAGCTGACTGCTTCCTGGCACACTGGGCTATAACCGGATCCTAGAACTAGCTCTCTTTTCTCACAGTCCAGGAAGGAAGTCTGAGATAATTTACACCTGAGCCTTCATGACCCATCATTGGACCCTCAGTTATGGAAGGAAGGTCACCATACATTACAGGATTTCCTTACACAAGCCCTTCACTCCTCAACTTGGTTCCAGCTGACACCCTTGGTGACCCGCTTTGTGTGCTCCCCCCAGCTTTGCCATCACTACCACCACACAGCTGCTTGACCACTGCACCTCCATTTTCTCCTCTGGCCTCTTTCTTCTCCTTCTACCCCTTCCTCATTTCCATACGTAGAACTGCCTTCACCTGGTCCACCTGCCTACCCAGGTGTGTTTCCTCCATCCCATACTTGAGAGGGACCAACAAGCACTCCAAGAGCTACTTCTTTCTATTTCCCCAGAGGAAATGTCCTTTTTTCTCCTCTGGGAGGTGACCAGTGAGGACCTTGGTGCTTCCTAAGGCCTGTTCCTTTCCATGTGTTTGACTTGTTCCAAATGTAATCCAAACTAGTGTTATTTAGCCAGGATCCTTCCATCTTCATTAAAGAATTCCAAACACTTACAATAGCTTTGCCCTAACCTGGCAGGATGCCTGTATCACCCTGATCACCTGACGCACTCATGAGGGAAGTTCCATGTCTTGCCTTTAGTATGTGCCTGGGGAAATATGCTTCTTGTTTATAAATCAACTACAACGTGGCCAGGCTCCATTGCCAGTCCGGACACAGAGCACAGCTAGTCGCCCCGGGCCACTGATGTAGGGAATGGTGTGGGAAGATTCAGAGACTACATGATTGCCTCTCTATTAGAGGTACTTTCAGTTATCAAACCAATTAACCATAATAAGTTGCAGGAAATATTGCAGAGAGCTTCTGAAAATCCATCATCCTCCCAGCCTGGGCCAGCTGAAAACCAAATGCAAGCACACAGATTTGAACCTTGAGTCTGGAGGATAGGACCAAGACATCCCGGATCCATACTTCCTAAGCCAAGTCTGTCTGGATATTAGACAAAAGCTTCCAAAAACTAGATGAGGGATTCCAGGCCCACCTGCTTTATTAGACATGGCCTTCAAGGCCTTTAATAGCCAGAACGACCAAACCAGAGAAAGAATGGCAACAGCGACCTCCTCCATGCCCACCTCAGGAATTCCTAGAGTGCTACCAGCAGCTGTCCAGTTCAGCGCACAGAAACTGACCCAGACTTGGGTAAAAGGACTAGGACATTTCGGCTGGAACTGTTCAAGGCCCCTGGGTTATAGACCATGTGTAGTTTTCAAAACACGAGAGGCCCACGAGAAGTGAAAATGTCCTGGCCACCCTCATGAGGGAGGATCATCCAAGGACCCCAAGCTCAGGTCAAACTTGAAAAAAAAAAAAGGATAAATACCTCCTGTCAGTTTCTTCCCAAATCACCAATACCAGAAGAAAGCAACTCAAGAAAAGAAGAGTTAATTTTGGCTCAGTGTTTGAAAGTACACCATCATGGTGAGGAAGACACACGAGGCAGCCACAGAGATGAAGGCTGGTGGCCCCTTTGTTCTGTCTAGAATCCCAGCCAACAGAATGGCGCCTCCCACAAATGGGGTCTCATATCTTCCCTCCTCAATCAAACTAGTCTAGAAAACCCTCACAGATGTGCCCAGAGGTTTGTTTCCATGGTGATTTTAGAACCTGTTATGTTGACAACCGCAACTAACCATTATACTCCTGGTTGTGTTTCTGGACTCTGAGAGACCTAATGAGGAATATGGCTCCCTCCCTTTTGAGATGCACAAGGTCCTGAGGTCATCCAAGCTCCCGTGCTCCCCATCTCTGTGAAGCGAAGAAGCCTTAGATGTGGCAGATAACAAAATTAACTTTCTCCTTAGAACTGGTATTAAATTTTGACCCCTGACCTTCTCTGGTCCCCAGTCCTCTTCACTGGTATTGGTGGAAAGCCTTATCACCTTGGTTTACGCCCCTTTCATCGGCATGATAGATATCTTTTTGCTCATTCTCTTCTGATCCCACTAGTTGCCCCATCCCCCTCTTATGGAGAGATACTATGAATCTCTGCCCATTCAAGTCCCTTTGAGACTCCAGAGATGGTGATGAGAAATGTCCCATTGGAGCTCTGTCTCCCCAGCTATTTGGCAATTTTGTTTAGAACACCTTCATGTTTTTATGTATTTTAGGAAGCTTCTACTGCACTAGGTTTCTATACAGCCCCTCCAACTACTCTTCCTTTTAGCTGTTCCTCCCTGTATTCCCTCCTTCTCCCTTCATCCTTTTCTTCCCTCGCTCTCTTCTTCCCTCCCCTTCCCTGTTTGTTCCTCCTTTTCTAGCACCTGCTATGTGGAAGCCCACAGAAGTGGATCCATCCCACCTTGACTAAAGATCAGAGACCTCAAACCTATTCTTGCTCCTTCAAGGTTATAAGACAGGAGGTTTGACCTAAGATGCGGCTACTGACGGGATTTTTTTTTTTTTTTTTTTGGTTTTTCGAGACAGGGTTTCCCTGTAGTTTCTAGAGCCTGTCCTGGAACTAGCTCTTGTAGACCAGGCTGGCCTCGAACTCAGAGATCCGCCTGCCTCTGCCTCCCGAGTGCTGGGATTAAAGGCGTGCGCCACCACTGCCCGGCTCTGACGGGATGTTTTGACCTAGGCTGTGGTTACTTGTCATTTTGGGGTATTAAGAAGGTGATTGTTTGTTCTTTGTGTCTTGGTAAAGAAGTCTTTTGCCTTCTCCTTTTTGGATTGGGGTACATAAAAGGCTACGGGAAATAAACATCAGGTGAATATCAGTATTTACTGGATGCCCTTCTGGCTCTATTTGCTGTCTCTTATCTATTTCTCAATCCTCACTCTTCCTCCCAATCGTGGACAAATATGTTGGGCTAGAGACCCAACACCCCTCATCCATCCATAACTTTCTTTTCTATTTCCCCTTCCTAGGGAGACCCCTTTCTCCCACCTCACTCCTTACTTTCTACCTAACCTCTGTGGTTATATGGATTGCTTATCAATGACCTAACAGCTAACATCCACATATAAGTGAGTACAATATTTGTCTTTCTGGTTCCGGGATACCTCACTTAAGATGTTTTTAGTTCCACCCATTTACCAGCAACTTTGATGATTTCATCTTTTAACAGCTGAGTAATACTCTGTTGTGTGAATGTACCATGTTTTCCTTTATCGCTTCGTATGTTGACAGGCATCTAGATTGTTTCCAGTTTCTGGCTGTTGTGAATAGAGCAAGAATGAACATGGCTCATCAAATGTCTCGCGGTAGAATGAAGTGACCTTTGGGTATATGTTCAAGAGTTGTATAGCTGGATCTTGAGGTAGATCGGTTCCCATATTTTTGAAGAACCACCACACTGATTTCCAAAGTGCCTGTAAAAGTTTGCACTCCCACCAGCAGTGAATGAGTGTTCTCTTCCTCCACATCCTTGATAGCATGAACTGTCAATATTTTTATTGGTCTTGGCCATCCTGAATGGTGTAAGATGAAATCTCAAAGTAGTTTTTATCTTCAATTCTCTGATGACTAAGGATGCTGAACATTTAAGTGCTTCTAAGCCATTTGAGTTCCCTCTTTTAAGAATTCTGCTTTGGTCTGTACCCATTTTTAAACTGAGTTATTTGTCTGTTTTTTTTTGATGTCCAGTTTTTTGAGTTCTTTGTATATTTTGGATATTAACCCTCTGTTGGATGTAGTTGGTAAGAATCTTTTCCCATTCTGTAGCCTGCTGCTTTGTCCAAATGACAGTGCCCTTTACCATGCAGAAGGTTTTCAGTTTCATGAGGCTCCATTTATGAATTATTGTTCTCAGTGCCAATGCTATTGGTGTTATGTTCAGAAAATATTTCTCTGGAAAGCACCTATTCTTTATAAAAAAATTTCTGTAGATTCTAGTCTGGTAAGCTGTGTGTGTGCACATGTATGTGTGTGTGTATGTGTGTATGTGTGTGTGTGTTGCATGTGCACTCATATGCATTAAGAGGTAGAATCTCAGGCTGACATCAATTTCCCTCCACTTTCTTTTTTCAGACAGTGTCTTTCACTGAGCTTGGGGCTCATCATTTTGCTAGGCTGGCCAGCCAGCAAGCGCCTGGGTCTGCCTATCTCCATCCCTCAAAGTTGAGCTTACAGATGGGTTCTGTCATGTAGTGGTACAATTTTATGAAAATATCTCTTTTATTAAGAAAGACTTAACTTTTGCCAGACCTCACAGTGAAGTTATTAATACCCCTTGAGATCATCTGAGACTATGGAATTAACCTGCTGTCCTGCTGTGTCCTCTAAGTGTAACCCGCCGTTAAGAGAGCAGTGTAACTGACCTTTGATTTCCCATGCAATCAGCTTTTACAGACTAAGTTAGTGCATAACTCTAATCTTAAATTATGATCTCTTCCACACTCTGATCTAGAGTGGTGAGCATGTGTGTGTGTGTGTTGTGTAACCATTTGCTGAAAGCAATCAACGTCTTGGAAAAAAAGCTTTTTTTTTTTTTTTTTTTTTTTTTTTTTTTTTTTTTTGGTTTTTCGAGACAGGGTTTCTCTGTAGCTTTGGAGCCTGTCCTGGAACTAGCTCTTGTAGACCAGGCTGGTCTCGAACTCACAGAGATCCGCCTGCCTCTGCCTCCCGAGTGCTGGGATTAAAGGCGTGCGCCACCGCCGCCCGGCTGAAAAAAAGCTTTTATAACAACTATCTACCATAAATCTTGCAAACAGTGTGTGGATATATCTTGATCATTGATATAGCTTGAAAATACCTGTCTGCAATGTTGTTTATTATTTGGAGTCTGTTGGGGGTCAGTAAAGTTATTTCTTACACTGTAAAACTTGGTTAAAGATTTCTGGCAATGAATCCTTCACTTCTTTCCCGTGCCATGTTTTTCTGTGCTGCTTAATAAATAGCTAAGCCTGGTATGGTGGCGCATACCTTTAATCCCAACACCCGGGAGACAGAGATAGATGGATTTCTATAAGTTTGAGGGCAGCTTGGTCTACATAGCTGAGTTCCAGCCCAGTCTGGGCTATATAGTAAGATCCTGTTTCAAAAAAACAAGAGAGAGAGAATAGAATTTTGCATATGTCAATCTACTAAAATGACAAGAAGTCAGATTTTAGTCTAGTTGAAGATCTCTTGAATGTGACAGTTCATTTCATCCTTCTAAATTATCTCATCATCTTCAAATAGTCTGAGTGATAGTTTAATAATGTAAGTGTGTATCTCCTTTAGTTAATGCTAAACTGGAATTCACTGAGTTTCTTGGACTTAGTTTTTTAAAAATCAAATCTGGATACTTTACATGTCTAGTTCCTCAAATATTTTTCCATCTATTTCTTTCTTTCTTCTTCATTATCTCTAATAAGTGTTTATATGCTTGATGGTGGCACAGTTACATCTTTCTTAGTTTTTCCCTCTATCTCTCTGATTGAGTAATCTCAGTCAACTCTCTCTAAGGCCCCTATAGTTCTTTTTTAGTCTTTGGAAATCCAAAGGTAAGTCCCTAAAGTCAACCTTTAGTTTTATTTTAAAAATTAAATAAAGTTACATTATTTATCCATCGCTTTGAAGGATCCAAGAATAAGAATATAAAAATGTAGATTCCAGAAATAGGAATGTAGAAATACAGAAATATAAAGTTGTAAGCCTAGGAGATTGAGAACAGACTGTCAGCAGCTTTCTCAGCAGCTTAAGGATTAACTATTAACAGTGGGTTTCTCTGCTTTACAGCCCAAGCACAAGGCCGAAGCATCTCTTTGCAAACTGAGAGCCTAACACCCCCTCGCCATCCTTGATTAAGGTATGAGCTGAGTTAACTTTCAGGAGATAGAAATATGACCTGCTATGTGAAACTGGCAGCATCAAAGGGGAGAGCACAGGGCTTCAGTAAACACTACCTGAAAGTACCAAGGAAGACAAAAATTTAAGTACAAACACTAGTTTAACTGAAAAGCTCTGTTAATGGAGATTGTAAAGTAAGGCAATCTGTATCTGAGTTTTACCCTGAGATTGTAAAAATTCCTTTGTTCAGACCTAATGCTTGGTGCCTCTACTATAAAAAGAAACCAGCCTTTGCCACGGCCTTACAAAATCTATCTCTAGCTGTGATCTCAGCTAGCTGATAAGCTTTTTGTGCCCCATGGGGATTTTTTATTTTATTTATTTTATTTATTTTATTTTTTTTTTCTGGAATCTGGTTTCTGGAACAGTTTGCTTCTGGTTTATTAGACTCTGGTGATCTGTCCCCATCTTTGCACGACCCCCCTGGACCCAACAGTCTTCTTCCTGCAGCTCCTCCTGGGCCCCTGCCCCATGTCCTTGTTCTTTCTCGAATCCATGGCCTCTTTTTCTTTAATTATTATTGTTACACACGCAACACACACACACACGCAACACACACACACACACACACACACACGCACACACACACATTCTGCTAAATTCATTTAATGTGGACCAGGGATGACCCCTTGGTAGTGGATAGCAAACCAGGGAGCTGATATTAGGCAAGACTAAATCTTCCTTTCCCAATAGCCATTAGTTTCCAGAAGTTCATTGCCTACGGGTGGAGCCTCAGAAGATTTCCTCCTTCCGTGTTAGCATGTTTGTTGGCATTGTACTTGTGTAGGTCTTGGTTAGGCAGTCAGATGGGTGTAGTTTCCCTGCCATTTCTTGGAGACACAACTCACAGCAGACTTCCTGGTCTTCAAGCTTTTACAGTCTTCCTTTTTGTTCCCTAAGTCTTAGGTGTTATGATTGTAATGCAAATGTATCAACTGGAGCTGGTCACGGCACGATTCGCCGTCTTCTGCAGATTGGCCAGTAGTAGCTTTCTGTAATGATCTGCATCTACTGAAGAGAGAGAGCTCTTTGATGGGGGCTGAGGGCTACACGTATCTGTAGTCTAAGAAGAAGTATTTAGAATTTAGTTAGGAATTAGACTGGTTTAATAAAGTGGCAGTAGTAGGTTCTCCTATAAGACCCCTGACCTTATTAGGCCTGGGTAGCTGGCTGGGTTTCCAGTACCAGGCATGGTTTCACTCCCGTTGAGCAAGCCTTAAGTACAACCAGATGGCTGTTGGCTACTGCCATGTTGATTACATCGCCACCGTTGTACCCTTAGGGATATCTTGTCATATTGGTCATTGCGGTTCCTAGGTGTCACAGCTGGGGAGGACTATTGATTGCTCCCTTTTCTCAGCAGCTCACATAGCCCGGTCTGTTACTGTGAAAGCCAGTCCTTAGGGAAGAGGCTCTCAGGTCAGATGCAGTTTGAATCCTCTGAGTCCTGCCTGTGTCCAAAGTGGATGGTGTCTGCAGCAACAGGAACTTCTCTTCCACTTCCTGTGGGCAGCCAAGGGCCACAGCAGCAGCCTACATTGTTTGGGGAGTCTCTTGGGCTCCCCTGACCAACAATTTGAAAAGAAGTTTCTCATGCTTAGTACTGGAGTTTTGGTATTTTAGGAAATAAAAAGAATACTACTCTTTATGGTTCAAATATCCTTAGTTTATGTATCTCTCCTCCTTTCTTCTCTTTCTATATTGACCTCCTCTCTCACTCCCCTCATTTTCCTTGTGATGATTTGAATGAGAATGTCTCCCAGGGGCTCATGTATGTGATCACTTGGTTCCCTGTTGGTGGCACTGTTTTGGGAGGTTTAGGAGGTGTGGCATTGTTGGAGGAAGTGTGGTATTGTGGGAGGAGGTGTGTCCCTGGAGGTAGGCCTTGAGAGTGTAAATACACCATTTTCAGTTTGCTCTCTCTGTTTTATGCTTGTATAATTGTTAAGGAGATTAATGCCAGTAAGATGAAGCCTGAATTGCCTTGGGAAAAAGGGGGCAGGGCCCCCAGGGACAGAAGTTCACCCAATTAAGTGTCCATCTTGTGAAAAAGAGCCCGAGGTATTTTCTGCTCCTCGAAAGTCACTGACAACAAAAGCTGCTGCCACCATGGTTCAGGGAGTCACAGTTTGTCCCAAGCTAGCAGCCGAGTGTGGCAGTGCTGACCATGAGGGGCTGGCTTTGCAGCCGTGGAGGAGAATAGAGGAAAGGGATCACGGAACCTTCCCTCTGTGGTTTTCATGTTTATGGTTCCAGATGGCAGGACTCAGCTTGCTGCTCCAGCTGTCATGCCTGCCTATCGCCCTGCTTCCCCACCATAATGGTGGTGGGATCTTATCCCTCTGGAGCCACAAACCCAGATAAGCGCTCCTTTGTCATGGTGTTTTATTACAACAATAGAAAATTAACTAATACGTTCCTCTTCATTTCACCTAGATCCTCCCGCTTTTCCCCTCTCTGGCACTCCTATCCTCTGCTCCCATGGTTCCTTTTACACACTGCTTCTGGTTTCTGCAGTTACTCCAGGGTATGAACTCAGCCCTGATGATTTGGACCTAAGAACTACAGATGAGAGAGAACATGTGACATTTGTCTTTATGAGTCCGGGTCATCTCACTCAATATAATATATTCTAATTATTTATATTTACTTGCATATTTTATGATTTTGGTTCTGTTTGTTTTACACCTGAAGAGTTTTACGTCATATATATCGACCAATCTTCAAGACTGCTATTTTTTCTTCCAGTGATGTTTCTGGCATCATTGTCAAATACCAGATGACTGTAGTTACTTGTGCTCATATTGGCGGGGCGGGGGGGGGGGGCGGGGAAGAGGAGCTTAACTCTGCAAACACCAGGGCCAGAAGAGTAATGATCCATGTGAGGTAAGAATCAGGTTCAATATGACTTAATTATCCATATACAAGTGTAGCAGAACTTTGGGAAAAAAAGTCTCCTGGTGTCAATTATTACAATAAAACTTAAGGTGTGACTACATTTGAAACTCTGCAAAGTACACATGACCTCTTCCATAAGAATGGGTTCTATAGCTTAAGGGACAGTCTGGTGTAGTCTAGGTCATTGTGGAGGTCACCATGCTACAAAGTATGTGTGCCATCTCCCCTAGGGACAGTGTACTGGCAGTTTTGTGTGTCAAATGCACACAAGCTAGAGTCTTCAGAGATGAAGGAGCCTCATTTGAGGAAACGCTTCTTTGAGATCCAGCTGTAAGGCATTTTATCAATTAGTGATCAATGGGAGAGGGTCCAGCCCATGGTAGTTGGTGCCATCCCTGGGCTGGTGGTTGTGGGTTCTATAAGAAAGCAGGCTGAGCAAGCCAGAGGAATCAAGCCAGTAAGTAGCTCCATGGCCTCTGCACCAGTTTCTGTCTGCAGGATCCTTCCCTGTTTGAGTTCCTGTCCTGGCTTCCTTCAGTGACGAACAGCAATGTGGAAGTGTAAGCCAGATAAACCCTGTCCTCTCCAGCTTGCTTTTTGGTCATGGTGTTTCATCGCAGCAATAGAAACCCTGACTAAGACACATGGGATTTTTTTTTTTGTTTTTGTTTTTTTTGTTTTTCGAGACAGGGTTTCTCTGCAGCTTTAGAGCCTGTCCTGGAGCTAGCTCTTGTAGACCAGGCTGGTCTCGAACTCACAGAGATCCGCCTGCCTCTGCCTCCCGAGTGCTGGGATTAAAGGCGTGCGCCACCACCGCCCGGCTAGACACATGAGTTTTATTGCTTGAGAAACAATGCTCAAGATAAAGTTCTAGGGAGGAAAAGTCTGGGGCAAAAATAAGTCTGGAGGATGCAGATCCTCACTACATAGAGACCATTATTCTATAGTATTAACTACATACATGTAGCTGCTAACTACACCCACTCCCCGCCTTCTGAATGGAAAACAGGTGTCCATCTGCTCCTTCATCGAGGAGACATCCATGTGTATAACGTGTCTGCTTTCCCTAGTGCTTGTCTGTGAGCACAAGGACCTTGTGCCTTGTGCCCTCTACAAAGCCTGGGTCTTTGGTTTTGTTCCGTTAGTCTATGTATCTGTTTTTATGCTAGTACCATATTGTTTTTGTTATTATATTTCAGTAATACAGCTTCAGATGTGGAATTCCAATTCCTCCAGCACTGTTTGCTTTCTTTGCCCCACCTGCAGGATTATTTTGGACATCCTTGGTCTTTTATGGTTTCATATGAACTTTAGGATTTTTTTCCTTCTGTTTCTATGAAAAATGTTGTGAGTATGACTGGGATTGCATTGAATCTAAACTGCTTCTGATAGACTAGTCATTTCCTAATATTAATTTCATCATCAGTCATGACCATGAAAAGTCTTTCCATTTTCTAGTGTCTTTCCTCAATTTCTCTCTTCATGGATGTAAAGTTTTAATTTTAGAGGTATTTCACTTCCTCTGCTTGGCTTATTCCTGGCTATTTTATTTTCTTTGAGGGTATCGTGAATGGGTGTATACCCATTTATCTCATTCCCAGTGTGTTTGTTGGTGGTGCATACAGAGACTATTGATTTTTGTAAGACGGCATACCCCGACCTTTTGCTGAGATTGTTGATTAGTTGGAAGTACTTTCCAGCGGAATTTTGGGTATCTCTTATATAAAATGTCCTACCATCTGCAAATAGAGATAGTTTGGCTTCTTCTTTTCCTATTGGCATCTTTTAAGTTTCCTTTCATGGAGTCAATTTTAAATTTCAGTTAAATTTATGAGAAGTCATTATACTTTTCAATTTTAATTTAAATTTTTATTTTGTGTGTATGAGTGCTTTACCTGCATCTATATCTGTACACACTTGTGTGCCTGGTGCCCTAGGGGGCCAGAAGAGGAAGCTGGGTCTCCTGGAACTGCAGTTACAGACAGTTTTAAGTGGTCATGTGGATGCTGAGAATTGAACTTCGGTCCACTGGAAGAGGAGCTAGTGCTCTTAACAACTCAGCCGTCTCTCTAGCCCTACACTTTACAGCTTTAAAACTTGTATTTGGTTCTTGTTTATAATTTCTATCTCTATATTAATATTCTCTAGATGGTTAGACATTGCCCCTGTATTTTGCTTTAATTTTTCAGACATGTTTTCCTATATGTATAATATCTGATTAAGGGTCTTGCTCTGGTAGGTCGACTATCTCCTTTAAACCCATTTTTATCAAATCCTTTATTTCTTAGTAGGGTAAGTATTTTCCTGTTTCACATGAATTTTATAATTTTTATCAAAAGCTGAATATTTGATATAATCAGATTTATGTCATGTTTGACTTCTATTTTTATTTCTGCTCAGATGGCTTAGTGGTCAGTTAATGATCAGAGATCACTAAGGGACAGGATACTACAGTAAGGGACAGGACACTACAGTTCCATGTCCTCATCTGTCTAAGTGCTTTGTTGCTGTGAGGAAACACCATGATCATTGCAACTCTTGTAAAAGAAAGCATTTAATTGGGGCTGGCTTACAATTTCTAAGGTTTAGTTCATCATTGTCATGGAGGGAAGCATGGTGGCACACAGGCAGATATGGTAGCTGAGCGTGCTACATCTGGATCCTAAGGCAGCAGGGAGAGAGAACCACTAGGCTTGCCTTGGGTCCCTGGAACCTCAAAGCCCATCCCCAGTGACACACTTCCTCCAACAAGACCACACCTACTCCAACAAGGCCACACCTCCTAATCTCTGTCAAGTACCTTCACTCCTCAATGACCCAGCATTGAAATCCATGAGCCTATGGAGACCATTCCTATTCAGGCCACCACACCATCTGCTTTTGTTTCGTGTCTGTTGCTGTGATCAAACACCCAGGCAAAAACAAATTGAGGGCCAGGCATAGTGTACATGTCTTTAATCCCAGGATCTGTGAGGTAGAGAAAGGTGACTCTGAGTTCCAGGCCAGCCTGGTCTGTACAATGAGTACTAGACTAGCCAGAGCTACCTAACAAGACCTTGTCAAAAACAGAAACCCAGCCAGGCAGTAGTGGTGCACACCTTTAATCCCAGCACTCGGGAGGCAGAAGCAGGTGGGTTCTTTGTAAGTTTGAGGCCAACCTGCTCTACAGAGTGAGTTCTAGGACTACACAGAAAAACCCTGTCTCAAAAATCCAAAAAAACAAACCAAAACCAAAACCAAACCAAACCAAACAAACAAAAATTCTAAGTCAAAATGAAAAAGCCCAAACCCCCTAGCACTGAAGGGAGAAAGGATTGATTTTGGCTCACAGTTACAATTTACAGTCCCATTACCGTTGCCAGGAAGTCACCCCGACAGGAGCTGAAGACAGCTGGTCACATGGCATTTCTAGTGAAGAAGCCGGAAGCGATGAATGAGCACAAGCTGTTGCTCACCTCCTTTTCCCACTTGTATTGTCTGGACCAGTCAGGGAAGGCCACCACCTCAGTTAACACAAGGTAATGCCCCACAAACATGCCCAGAGACCATCTCCAAGGTGGTTTTAGATTCTGTCAGGTTGTTAACGAACACTATCACAACATCAAACCAGGGTCAAAATGTGTTGATTTATGACCAGTTTTGTCTCGTTTTTTGCCTCGTTTTGCCTTACCCTGTGAACGCAGAGCTGGAGGCAAAGGTATATGGAAGTGTTACGAAGAGTAGCTTTCCAGAGGATGAGACCACAGAGTGTAGCACTGAGGTAGCTAGCCACTGGGCCGTGCTGCTGGTTGCCATGGAGAAGGCACTGAGGGCTGCCCTTTGGGATGCGACGTGGTTGGGCTTCTGGCTGCGTACGCATGCGTGCTGTGCCGGGTCCTTGGCGTCCTAAGGTCACAGATAGAGAATGGGAGTCTAAAGCCCAGGTACAAGGCTGCTGGGTGCAAAACCTGCACCTGCAGCTGTGGCTGGCACTAGGGACAGAAGGACGCCGCGAGAGTTGGAGCGCTTCACACCATCTACCTTCCACACCAGCACCCAACCCTTCGTGTGTTGGGATAGAGTGTGCGTTTTTAACAAGTTTCCGGTGTGCTTTTAGCTCATTCTTTCCAGCGTTGGTTCTCACCCTTGATTGCCTATTGAAGTCACTGGTTTTGAGTCTAGCGTTGGCTGCTTATCAAATTCCTCGGGGTAATTCTAGTCTAGCACGCCCTCTGCTGGCCATCACTAATATGACAGTGGGCTATCCCCACTCCTTATCACCCTTGTCCTTGGATATATTTTCTTGATGAATTGCTCCCTTTATTGATAATGCAGTGGCCTTCTTTTGAAATCCACTTTAGCAGATATCAGAATAGCTACATCAGTTTGTTCTCTCTTTTTTTTAGTTTCTATTTGCTTGATAGATTGTTTTATGTGCTCTGACCCTTAGCCCCTGGGTGTCTATATGAGGAAGGTGCGTTTCTTGGTGAAAACAGAAAGTTGGATCCAGTTTTCTTTTTCAGTATGTTCAGGCAATCTGTGCCCCTTTATTAATGAGCTGAACCGTTTGCATCTAAGAATGTTACTGAGAGAAATTCACTAATTCCTATATTTTTATCTCATTTTTTTCTTTTTATGTTTATCTATCTATATGTGTATATTTTATTATCTATATGTGTGTGTGGGGTGCGTGTGAGTGTGTGGGTATGAGTGTGTGCATGCGTGTATGTGAGAAGACCACGAGAGGATTATGTTGAAGGGAGCAGGAAGGGGGGAGCCATCTAGGTCTCTGACAAATGACAGAGCTACAGGGTTTGGAGCTGCCGTCCAGGGTTTTGATCTT
Source organism: Arvicola amphibius (assembly GCF_903992535.2). NCBI lineage: Eukaryota > Metazoa > Chordata > Mammalia > Rodentia > Cricetidae > Arvicola > Arvicola amphibius. The sequence continues at coordinate 45,718,704 of NC_052051.1, forward strand.
GCCTTGATTCAGTGTTTCTTTACCATGCCCTCATTGCTCCCTTTCAGAACAGCAATGTATGAATGTATGTTCTGTGCCACTGTGTGTTGGAAGTATGTAATTGTGTTGTAGGATATAAAACTAGCCCCCTCTACGAACTGTTGTGGTGACCCCCGAGACAGTCACAAGCTCTGTAGTTTGCTCGTTAGCCACTCCAGGCTGTTTGCCCTTCGCTCATCTCTTCCCTTTTGTTTGCACTTTTTTTTTTTGTCTGATGATTTATTTATCCTTTCCCGCGAACTTTTTTTGGCTTCATGTCCATTGGCACGGGCAGGCTTGGCTGACAGCCTCGCAGAGTGGCGCTTGGGCGCCCCCTCGCTTTTCCATTGATTCTAACCTTGCTGTTGGGCATCGTGGTGGTGCAGGGCTGGAGGCATGCGCAGTGCCGAACCTGTGGCGGAGCTGCGCTGCCAAGACGCCATGCATGAACTAAAGTCCAACTCTTTTTAGTCCCACCTGTTTTTAGAGTTTCCACTGGCAAATTTGCTTTGATTTTCATGGGCCCACCTATGCACCTGACTCGCCCCTCTCCTGCCGCTTTAATATGTTTCCTTTGTTAGGTCTTCCTTTTCTTTTATAAACTCTAATATTACATAGGGGATTCTTTTTCTAGCTATGTCCATTTGGTTTTCTTGTACCCAGATGAACATTTCTTTCCACATAGTTGGAGACTTTTCTTCTATGAGTTTATTGACTTTACCATCAAATTTTTCTCCTTTGCCTAAAATTTGTAGATATGGCCTTTTCATAATGTTGCAAAGATCTTACTTATTCCATCTATACATTAAAATATTTTCCATTGAGTTTGACTGTACAATCTGGTTCCTCTACACTGTCTGCAGGCCTTGAGATTCTGCCCCAAGGTTCTCCACTGAGATGCTTATTTGACTTACAGAATCTCCTTCCCAGTTTCATTTCGGCTTGATTTTTCTCCAGTATTTCTGTCTCTGTTGAGTTCTATTTTCACAGACTGAATTGATTCTCTTATTTAATTCAGCTGTTTGTGTTCCCTGGATTCCCTTCAGGAGACTATTCATATCACTTTCAAATCATCCACAAGTTTATTCACGTCCTTTTTGAATTCTTTGAGCATGTTTGTATCAGTTCTTTTGAATTCTTTCTCTGGAATCTCGTCTAAGTCACTCTATTGGGGGGCATTACCATGGGGTTAGAAAAAAAATTGTCTTCAGAGGGCATCTCGTCTTGGCTGCGTCTCATGTGGCTTGTGTTTCTGCACTGAGGCTTTCCTGTCTCGGTGCATTAGTTTGCTGACTGAGTCTTTCTGGCACCCCTATGTTCAGCAAGTGTTTGGCTTGGTACTTGGTGTTTCCCTGGCTTGTTAGATTTTGGTTCAGTTCACGTTGCTTGAAGTTCAAAGTGGTAGCTGAGGCAACTATGGCCACCCTGGACCAAGGGTGGGAGAACCACCACTAACCTCTTTCTGTGTGTTGAAGGGAGACACTCCATTCAGCCTCTGACCTCACAAGCCAGAGTGCACTCAAGACTATGGTGTGTGTGTGTGTGCGCGCACGCGCGCGCATGCATGGTGGGATGATGTCATGGGTCCTTTGAGTTCACGATCCTGATGTGCACTGGGGACAGGTAAGTTGTATGTCATCTGACTCGCTCCATCGGGGTGTGCTAGGAGCAGAGGAAATCTCACATCCTCAACCTCACCAGCCTAGATGCACCTGACACCGTACTAGTGTGCACCAGGGTAAAGGGTCTCATTCTTCTCTCCTCATCAGCCGGAGCATGTGGAATGCAGATGGGGTACAGCAGCAAACTGTAGGGATGGTGGGCTCTGAGTCCTCTAACCTCATCAGGCAGGTGGAACAGTGGGCAGAACTGTACACTGGGTATGGGGAAGGAGCCACATCTGCTGGCTTCCCCAGATGGATTTTACACAGAAGTGTGTCCTGGGGCAAAGAGTGTCAAGACCTCTAACCTCTTCCACATGGGTGTATATGGGGTGGAGGAAATGTGTGTGGTCAGGGGCGGGTGTCTGGAGTCCTCCAATTCTCCAGCTGGGACAGACTCAGGATGGAGGGAGGGTCAAGGTTTCTCTTTAATGACATTTATCCCTTTATCAGCTATGATTGCTTCCCATGTCCTGTGTGTCTCAGCCTTAAACTCACACTCTTTTACTCACCAGCGCATATTCCCACTTTTCTGCACTCCCTTGACACGGATCTAAGAGCAATCAGCAACTACCATTTCACAGCCTGCATGAGTTCTGTCCCACAATTTCCTCACCAGACAACTGATGTGGGATTTCCCTCTGTATGCTGTGATTGCCATTAATGAATAAAGAAAGCTGGTTTGACCCTATAGCAGGACAGAACACAGTTAGGTAGGGAAAACTAAACTGAATGCTGGGAGAAAGAAGGGCAGAGTCAAGGAGAAGCCATGACAACACCGCAACTTTACCCAGTAAGCCACAGATTACTATACATAGATTACTATAAATGGGATAAATTAATATTTAAAAGTTAGCCAATAAGAAGTTAGAGCTAATGGGCCAAGTAGTGATTTAAGTAATATAGTTTCTGTGTAATTATTTCAGGGCTGAGCAGTTGGGGACAAGTGGCCTCCCTTAAACAAGTTGGTGCGCAATGTGGTCAACTAAAATCCAAATTTATTCTCACTCAAATTTTCTGGACAAGGGCAGAATGCAGCCAGATCCTCCGTGAGAATGTAGCATGGATAATCCCTAGCCAGTTCCCAAGAGCGTCCTGGTTCTTCTCGGAAACATCATGAGCCAGGCCCCTGCTCTCCACATTTCCCGTGTAGTGCTGACCTTCCACTAAATATCGGTACTGCTCTTGTTGCTTTAACAAAACCTTAAGAAGAACAAGTTTATTTTAGCTTACGGTTTGAGGGTACAGTCTATCACGACAGGGTAGGGAATGAGAGGCAGGAAGGGCTGCTCTGACTGTGATGCCAGGGATGTGGGACGCTTGGTCCTGTGTACCCACCATCAGGAAGTAGAGAGCAGTGTGTAGCGTGTTCTGTGTGGGTCCAGGACCTCAGTGCAGGGTATGGTGCTGTCCTTACTCTGGGTGAGTCTTGACCCTTCAGTTAAACCTCTCTGGAAAGACTTTCACAGACATGCTCAGAGGTGTGGGGTTTCTCACGGGTGATCCTAAACACCGACAAGTTACAGTGGCTAGTAACCACACTTCCTTCCTGACATTCTCCAGCACTAACCAGTATTTGGTTTTGTGGTCTGTGCTTATTTAAATGCTCACAGCATCATCTATTTCCTACCTCTCTCCCACAACCCCCAGGGCAGCTTCTCCGTCGGCATGACAACGAGCTTGTAGAAAGCACGAAGTATTGCTGCCGAAGCCTCAGAATCTGACTGGAAGCAGGGACTCTCTAGCCACTTATCTATCATTCACTGAAATCTTGGGCTGGTAATTTTAGGGCCTGGTAATATCAGAAGGTTACATCATTCAGGGGTGAAGCATGTCCTTGTCCCATTAAAAAAATGCCCAACTCCTTTAAACTCTCAGCTCTTCAGGATTCAAGCCTTAGATTTACAGATGCATGTAATTCTCCCGCAGGCCACTAGGAGGTGTCTCTCTCCCATTTCTAAGGACTGTAATATATTGGGAAGAATGCACTGCAATATATCCTCTGGGAGAAATGGGGGAACGTAGCTGTCTATTTTAAAACAGCAGCAAATCCTCTTTTTTAAAAAAACATAGTTAAGCTGTTTTAATGTTGTTAACATTCTTACATGAAATACTTTAATGTGTCTGCCTGTGTTCAAATATTGAAGTTTCATTAGAAAGAAAGATGATCTGTTATCGATTGGCTATAAATGACCTGGACCAGCAAGGTGTTCTTCTGTGACAGGGTCCTGAGAGAGAGGACCAGGAGATAGAAGATAGAGGGTAGACGATAGAGAAGATAGAACATTTGGGGCTGACTGGGAGGTCTTGCATAAGCTGTCTTATGCCAAGTAAGCTTATTAAGAAGTATAGCATCTTATATATTATTTTCAGGGGAAAAAGTGGGACAGAGTCAGGAGAAACTATCATCCAATGGGACAAAGACAGCAAGAAGCTAATCAAATGATGCTGCACAAAGGGAACACAGGGTGTATCAAGAACATTGCAGACCTGAGCACAGTGACTTGGGACTAACACCTTAGCCCTGTATGGTGGGAAAGAGCAGAGAGGATTAAGGAAGCAGCATCTGGGGTTAGCAAAAAACCTAGCTCTAGAGAAATTCCCAGGAATCCACAAGGATGACCCCAGCCCCGTAGTCAGACTGATGAATATCTTAAATACCACCATAGAACTTTCATCCTGCAACTGAAGCAGAGACCCACATCGGAGCACTGGACTGAGCTCCCAAAGTCCAGTTGAAGAGTGGGAGGAATGAGAATATGAGCAAAGAGGTCAAGACCATGATGGGTACAGTCTACCTGAGCTAACGGGAGCTCACCAACTCCAGCCAGACTGGGAAGGAACAAGCATAGGACCTGTGGTTGACAGTTGCATGGCTGGGGCAGACTGTAGGGCCACTGGCAGTGGCACCAGGATTTATCCCTGCTGTTTCTACTGGCTTTTGCCAGTAGAAGAACCTATTCTCTTTGGATGGATACCTTGCTCAGCCTAGATATAGTAGGGAGGGCCATTTTGGTTTTTTTATTTTTTTTCATGGTTTATTTTTTTATATTTAAAAATTTCAGTCTCCTCCTCTCCTCCTTCCCCTTCCCTCCCCTCCCCTCCACCCATAACCCCCCTCCCTCTCCAGGCCAAGGAGCCATCAGGGTTCCCTACTCTATGTTAAGACCAAGGTAGGAAGGGCCATTTTGGACCTTCCCCAAAACAATATGCCTTACCCTCTCTGAGGATTGGATGGGGGTGGAGGGGGAACGGTACATGGAGGGAATGGGAGGAGGGGAGGAAGTAGAAACTTGGATTGGTATGTATAACGAAAAAAAAAAGATTGTTTTCTGTTTGAAAAAAATTAATTAATTAACTAGGGAACAGCATCTGTCAAGGGGAAAGGCCTCTTCTCTACAAGGGGCAATTCCTCCTGTGCAAGTGTGAAGCTTGTCTCCGAGACAGAATGGATACCCCTGTCCTTAACTCAAGGTGAAGGGCAAACCCCAGGAGTGGCTGGCAGAGAAAGAGAGGGAGTTGTGGAGTTTGCAGCCAGAGATAGAAACCTATCCTGCACAGCTGGGGACCTGCTCTGTGGCAGAGACTTAGGGCTCAGCTGCCCTTGGTCACCAGAGTCATGGCCAGGTGGGAGTCCTGGGGAGATCTTGGCATGGGGAGCAAGTGTGGATACAGATTCTGTTGTTGGTCTCCCCGGCCCCCACCCCCACCCCGCCACCCAGGAATTGGGGTGTGGGAGCAGCTTGACTAGCGGAAAGAGGCCAGCATGCTTGGTGACGCTTACTCACTGGTGGGGCAAGGGGATGTGAGCCTCCTGGGCCAGTGGACCTGAGCTGCAGCCATCACAAAAGTGCTTCTGGACTCTTCTAGGGAAGCTAGGGACAGCAGGTGCACCTCTTGCAACAAAACCACGCTGCCTGTGTTAGGGAGCACGCCGTAGACAAAGCCTGCGCTTCAACACAGGCTCACAAATGAGGTTCGTGGGCACGTGGTGGTGAAAGTAGACTTTTGTTATTTTTCTGTGACTTCCGGCCTGCTCTAACTCTGTAGGTGGAACAACAGGAAGGAGAAGGAGGAAGGCGAGGTTGGCTTCTCCTTCACAAGCATGGGGGAGGCCTGAGCTGAGTGTAATGGGAGCCGGCTCTGAACTGGACGTGATCTGGCGGTTTCTATTTAGAATGGACCGGTTACTGAAATTTGGAAAAATAAAACACAATGCCCTGAATGGGATTAGAACGACGACAGAAGAATTATTGGGCCTGCTTGAGGTCATTTTTGTTGTTTGAGACAGGGTTTTACTATATAGCTTAGGCTGGCCTTGAACTATGATCTCCCTAACACACCTTCCAAGAGCTGGGAATGCAGGCAGGTGCTTAGATGCTGGGGTTATTTCAACGGGCAAATGCTGGGGAGTCACGTGGCTCTCTGACAACAGACTCCTAACTGAGGCTATCCCAGGAGGGGGCTATAGTTCTGACGCAGTTTGAGTTTTTCCCGGAGGCTCATGAGCCAGAAGCCCAGTCCTCAGTCTGGCTATGTTAAGAGGCAATGGGAAGCTTTGGGAAAAAGCAATCAGGCAGCCATTAGGAGTGCTGCTTCCAGGAGGAATAGCCAGCTCTTATGGGACCCCAAGTTGTGAGACTGAATTGTTACAACACAGAGGGACTGGCCTTGCCCCACTCTCTGACTTCCTTTCGTATTAGATGACTTTTCTTCTTGCATATACGTCTGCCACCCGCAATGACATCCCTACCTGAGCTACTACGGTGCTGTTTGGACTTTTAGCCCTCCAAACTGTGAGCAGACTAATCCTCTTATCGGGCTATTGCCCAGCCTCAGGCATTTTGTTAGAGCTACAGGGCACAGACTAACACAGCACAGTGGCGCAAGCAGAGCCTGCTCTACCTTAGGTTTCCTGAAAATACCTTGAAATCCTCTCCCTGGTGCATATATACAGGTCCTGAAGGAGTTCCCTGAGCGTGCACAGTGTTAGGACCTGCCTTTACAAGGAACTCCCTGCGAAGGCAACCTCATATAATTTGTACATTACATTAGGAAGTTTGAACTGTCTTACAGTGTTCCCCTGTTTTGTTCCTTGAAGCCACAAAGACAAGCACATTCCCTATGGACACAGAGACACAGCAGAGAAGGCCACCTCATCCAGCCCGTCTCTAGATGAGGTGACCCCAGTCCCTCCCCACCTTCACCACCCGAGGCAGTGCGGTCTGATGGAATTGACATTGTATGATTGCACGCATTTAACATTTATTTTGACTGTAAGGATGGAACCGGCGTGGTATGATTGCCTGCATTTAACATTTATTTTGACTATACGGTGGAATCGGCGTTGTATGATTGCATCGTTTAACATTTATTTTGACGGTAAAGGATGTGAGTACTGTGTTATGTGATTAGCTAAACTACTCCTTGCCTTCCATGGAGGCTGAGGGAGGAACGGATATCCCAACTGCAGGCTCGGGATCAGCAAACAATCCAGGCTGGCTTCTTCCCAAGGTGCGTTGAGTTCCTAGAGGAGGCGCCGCTGCTCTGTCCGCAGCATTGATAGAGGCGAGAGATCAGCAGGGCCAAGGGCTCCAAGGGAAGCAAGGAGGACATGTGCAAAAATGATCAAGTCCTAGACCAGGGTGGACCTGTCCTAGCTTGAGGTGAAGGGAGTTGGGTGGGGGCTCGCTAGAAGTCCATGTCTGGCAGCTGTGGGGACACAGAAGGCTTCTCAAGCTGGACAGCATAGAGAGCAGTTTCACTCCCCAGGAGAGCCCTGTCTGTTCTGTGTTTCCCAAGTCTGTGGGAGCGCCGCCGGGTCCTTCACTCGGCCACATCAATGGACAGCATGGCCTTGATGGCTGGGAATTTGTTGCAGGAAAAGTCGGCGACTAGTTGCTTGGTGCCACTCCGGGTGGGAAGAATCTCAAATCGGATCCGGGACTTCTCCTTGGGACGCAGGGCTGGCACACTGATGGGGAAGGATACAGATTAAGTGTTGATGTGAAAGCCAGAGGGCTCCAAGTTTGGCTCTAGTGGTGTCAGGCAAAGCTACCACTTCTTCATCTCTCTCTCTAACTGCCTCTGATAACCTGGGTCCCTTCAGTTCTGTGACTTCTAGTTGGTGGGGAGGCAGGAAGTCTTACAGTCTCCCAAATATGCTAAGCCCTAGTGATCAGATGTCAGCACTGGCAATCAGGACTTCAAGTTTGATGAACTCCAAACAAAATGCAAATGAAGATCCTTGCCTACCAAGCCCCACAAAGAATGAAGATTTGAGGCCATAGATTGCTCTCCCTGTCCTACTTAAAGGCCCAGGGCAGGCCCACCTGTCCCACATCTGGCCATCCCTACAAAGCTGCTTAGACCCGGAACTCACTCGATTTTGAGGTTGCCACGTAGCAGGCCGCTACCCTCCACCATCAGCACGCAGTCCCTCACTGGCTCATCCAGAGGGTTGGAGAAAAGCATCTGCACGTTCACAGGCTTCCGCACGTGAGCCTCGTCCAGCACCTGTAGGGAGGGTCCATGAGTCAGGGTGCTAGCTGTGTGGCCCCTGCCTGCTGCCCTGTAAGCGCTGAGCATGGTGATGGGTGGAGGAGGAGGAACATGGCCTAGGATGCAGGAGGGAAGGGAGCTTCATTCAGCCCCAACTATCAGGTGGTCTCCTAACCCACGTGTGGCACCAAGACATCACTATTATCCCTACACTGTGGTGGGAAACAGATTCAGAGGGGGACCTGTGCTGTCCTCTGTGACTGGAAGCAATAATATGACAACTCCTCCAGAAGGGGCAGCTACTGCCTCTGAAGACAGCCCACTGACAGTTAATTTTCCTGAACCTCCTGATTATTTTTTTCTTAAGAAAAAATTTATTTTGTTTGTGTGTGTGTGTGTGTGTGTGTGTGTGTGTGTCTTTGGCCTTTCAGGAGGCTAGAAGAGGACCTCAGCTCCCTGGAGCTGAAGTTAAAGGCCATTGTGAACCACTCAACATGGTTCTGGGCACCAAACATGGGCAAGAATAGTACTTGCTTAAATGGCCATCTCTCCAGCCACTTTATTGGTTGTGTCTTTTTTTACCCTTAAAGTCATTCCTGGGAGATGCCATCTACTTCGGATACACCGAAGACTCCCGAGGTGACTCAGGTAGAGGTTCACAGCCATGGTCCCTTCTGTGCTTGATCACAAGAATTGGGGCAAACAGGTTATTTTTCTGTGGTGACACCCAGGCTGCCAATTTCCTTCCCTGCTTTGGGAGCCCAGACAATTCCTATGTGTCACGTTGTGGTCGACCAGGCTGGAGTCACAGGGGATGATGTCTTGATTTGGGGTCATATAAGCAACACAAACTACTTATTCACCCCAAAAGGTGGAGACTGTCATTTATTTGATAAGCATCAGCTTCGAATCTGGGCAGACATAGCCGGCAAGAGGGATAATTACTTATCTCTCCCCTTCTAGCTAGGAACAAATGATGTCATGGAAAAAGGAAGCAAGCGTTTTGGAAATAGATGTTGAAATTGTGTGACTGGCAGATTGCTCTCTTTTCTTCCTTTGAGAAACACTGGAGATTGCTGGGCTTGTGAGTTTCTTTCCTTTGTCGTAAGTGCTCATGGCTGCCATTGTAGAGTGTCAAAGGCCAAGCTCAGACAGATTTGACAGCTTGGGAAACTCACACACTGGGAAAAAGAAGGACTTTCCTGCCCCAAAGCATAGGCTATTTTTGACAGATTCTGTAACACAGAGCAGTGCATTGTGAATAAGTGAGGCATATTAAACACCACGATTACTATAATTTTTCTCCTGGAACTCAAAGTATTTGTAATAATTTGAAGAGAAAAGCATAATTTTATGCGATTGATGTATGACAACGCTACATAAGTAGTACCAGATTCTTCTTGCTGACGTTAAATTTATACATCTGTATATTTAGCTATCTTTATTGTTGTTTATTAACCAAGTCTATAAACACATTCATTTACATTTTCAAATATCTGTTTCTTTCTTTCTTTTTTTTTTCTTGAGACAGGGTTTCTCTGTGTTCAAATATCTGTTTTTTATCTTTATGGTTATGTATTAATCTGGGTCTATAAATGCATCCATCAGACTGGATATGGACCACTAGCCATGAACTTGAAGATTCGCGCCCCTTTGGGAAAATACTCAGATTTTATTTCTGATCTCATTGTCTAAGGTCCCTGTGTTAACCCGTGTTAATCACCAATCCGCATTAGAGGAGACAACAGAGTTTCACCCAACATTTATCTTTTTATAGATTTTCTTTATGAGTTTAGAACTCTGGCTGCTCTGAGCGTACCACACATTGACTTGTTTAGTGGACAAAAATATCCCTGTTTTCTAGAAGCTCCAAAAGAGGGGAGAATGTGGAAAATTGGGTATCTCTGATAAAAAGAGTTCTTGACTGGATACAGTGATAAAGATGCTATAGTGTCTTTAAAGATAAATTAGACATCATATGGAAATCTAAAAAATGTTGAGCAAAATTAAATATATGAATAAAAGATGACTCTAAGGATGTTTGAGGATTAGGGAGTAAAATGGGGAAAACTGACTTAATTTAAACGATCATGGTTTTTGGGCAAGATGTTTTTACAGCTAAGCTGGTCACTGACCAGAGTTGTTCCCCAGCTTAGGGAGTGGGGGACAACATTCAACTGTCGATCACATCTTGGAAATGCCTTGTGAAGCAAGAGGGGCTGCACCATGCAGGGCCTCTTGGATGGCCAACAGCTTCCCTCTGGGAAGGGAGGAAGGGCAAGCCACTAGCTCTGCTGTGACTGGGACCCACGGAGGGCGCTGCTTCTGTTTTAAAAGTTTGTGTGGTAGGATGGATCCCGGGACAGCAGTGACACCCGTTTTTACTGGCATTGACTAACAGATAAGGGGACAAATTGTTATACAAAGTCTGTTTTTAGCTGGGACAAATGTTTAGAACGTTCTGAGGCTGTGTCACTGGTGACCAGGCCTGACTGTGAAGAGCTATCAAGAGATGCTAACCCTGAGGAATTGACACCCTGCCAGGGGAATGTCTTCTCCTGACAGAGTTGGAGCAGCAGACTTAGCTAAAGGACCTGCTCACTTTCTACACTGATGAATACTGGAGCCCAGCTATAAGGCCAAGTCACTTTAGTACAAGACCCACGGTTGGGACTACTGCCTCACAGTGACTGTCTGTCCCCTGAGGTGGGACTGCTGCTGTTTTGAAACACAGCTGGACCAATCAGGACAGCAAGGCTAGCTGCACAGAGAGATGGGAGCCTGCATCAAAGTGGACACACTGGGTTCCCTCTTGATACCAGGGACCCTAGGAGCTATGGGCAGCTTAGAAGAGATGGGACCAAGATGGACACAATTACCTGGATCCTACACAATGGGCGCTTGAGAAGCCGGCAGTGGGATTGTACAGGAAGAGAAAAACTATGTATAGATACAGTAGGTGAAGGTGCGGCCTGATCCACAAGAGGGTCTTGTGTACACCCCTAGGGAAAATCAGCCTTTTCTGCTCACTTTCTGGTGTCTGTGGGAGGCACTCCCCACATCCTCTTACCTCCAGGGTCAGGGTGGGGTTGTCTAGGATGACGTCCCTCTCCACCACCACCTCAGCCTCATCTGTCACCTTGCATATGGCTGTGGTTCGGATCATGTTGTCTGCCTTCAGGTATCTATCGTACCGAGAGTACGCAATCTTCACAGGATGCTGTATTTCTGAAAGGAGAAGCAGGGAGTGGGCGATCTGAGGGTGAAGATGGGCTCTGAGATCGTCCCTAGGACTGAATTATGGTGGGCTGAGCTGGCAGGAGGATCCATAGGTAGCCTATTTACTTTCATTGCTCAGGTCTTGTGGGGTGTGTGTATGTGTGTGTGTGTGTGTTGGTTTTGGTTTGGATTTTTAGCAGTATGTGTATGTGTTCCAGAATAGGGATCGAGAAGGTGCCAGGATGTAAGCCAACAAGCAGACTCCAAAAATGGGGGACTTGCTGAGCTGAAGTACAGATGCCCCTCCCAGGCCTGGGGAATATCAGAGAATGTGTTTCTTTCTAAGGGACAGGGTAAGAACAAGGATGCTAACCGACTGCCTAATGGCTTTATCGCTGCTGCCATTAGGCAATCGGTTAGCATCATTGGCCAAATCAATGCTTCAGTTCTCCCAGCCATCTAATAAACTGCGATTCCAGCGTGAAGGTGCCCTCGACTTCCTTCCTCTCTCTGCCCCCCCCACCGCAGCTGTGCACACACTAGCAAGGCAGACTTTAAAGACTGCAGTCTCTTCTAAGTCATGGCGCTCCTCCTGTGCTTCACGGCAAACAACCCCCATGGTTCCCTGCTGCCTTAGGGAGCAAGTCCAGACTCTTAACTTGTCCCTGTCCCAACTGTCCAAAATGCACCGCTTCCTTAAAAAAAAACCACCCCGCACCTTCTTATCATTCTGTATGCAAATTAGGCGTGTTTCCACACATTTTGCCTTGTGGGTTTTCCCTCCTCTGGCTTCTCTCTAGACCCTGAGAACTCTCTCTCTGTGGCGCTGAGGACAGAATCCAAGGCCTTGTGCACGCTAAGCTCACACCCTATCAGCAAGTTACACTTCCACCCCTCTCTCCCACCACTGTAGAAGGCAGGGATTTCCTTCTTCAGACACTCTGCGCACTGTTCTCCCTTCCCACAGTTGCTCTTGGTGGCCTGGGGGTAAAGGCAGCTAATTAGGAGAAAGCTCCTTCATTTTACATTCTCATTTTACAATGAGAAGAACTGGCAGGAGCTGGAGAAGACCTCCTTGGATCTGCTGATCCTCGCTTCTCAGTGGCCCAACTCTGAGGCTCAGAAAGGGAAGGAGACTCACCCAGGCTTACCCAGCAAGTCCCCGAGCACTGGGACTCCAGGACCGCTTCACCTGCCTCCTCCCTGTTTCCTCCCTGTTTCGTTCGGTTCTGCTGTCTTTACAGAGGATAAAATACTTTTTCCTAGCCGGGCGGTGGTGGTGCACGCCTTTAATACCAGCACTCGGGAGGCAGAGGCAGGCGGATCTCTGTGAGTTCGAGACCAGCCTGGTCTACAAGAGCTAGTTCCAGGACAGGCTCCAAAGCTACAGAGAAACCCTGTCTCGAAAAACCAAAAAAAAAAAAAAAAAAAAAAAAAAAACCTTTTTCCTTTGTACGGAATATTTCTGGCCTACAGAAATAGGTCTTCCTGGGCGAGAGATGTATCTTTGCTAGAGTTCTTGTCTACCATTCAGGTGATCCCGAGTTCCATCCCTAGGTCCCCCCGACTAAAACAAAAAGGCTCTTTTTTTTTTTTTTTTTTAGTGTCAGAGGCAAATAATAGCAACAGTTGTTTCTGATATTGCAATTTCTGCTGAAAGACAAACTGTAATGTATGTACCTATCAGTGAAGGTAACATAGCTCACTTTCTCTTGGAACTCTTCCAAGACAGGCTGTATAATTAATCAGTTTCTATTAATTCTTGGTGTGAAGCAAAGAGCCACCCCACCCTTGCTGATCTGCTTTGTCAGCCTAAACTTTCCTAACAGCTCAAGGATTCTGGCAATGTGGGCACACCTGCGTTCTAATCCCATGGAACCAACCTCCCTCGGCTCCACCTTGTTCCCGGCCCATCTCTGCTGCCCTGAAGCAGCAGTGAACCTCCCAAAAGCTTAGATCTCCAAGAAAATCTGTCACTGTCATCAGGACTCAAGAAATGGCACTCAGACCTTGGGAGCTATGGGCAGCATGGGGCAAGGGTTTAAGATCCTGGAATCTATTGCAGGCCACCCAAGGCCAAACATACAACAGGACTAGGGGGTGAAAGCAGGGTGGCAGCAACAAAGATAAGAAGAGACATTGGGTTTAACATCAGGAAACCAAGGACCAAGACCTCAACCCATAATCACTATGGCAAAGCAAGTCACAAGTCTCTGAAAGCCTTATGTCGGACTCTGTAACATAGGTCTTGAAGTCCACCTCATTTAGAAGGTCAGATGAGGTCACATTTACTATGAAAATCATGCAGGGTAGCACAAACCTGTACAGGGATGTTGTGCTGTGGCTATGAGCTACTAAAGCCTCCCTTCTTCCCTTGCTAGGGTGTAATAATATGAGGTTAGCACCACAATGACGGGCCTTGCTCATAGGACAGCAACGTCCAGAGCGTCAGAACTAAGGCTTACCCATGGAGGCCATTCATTACCCCACCCATAGTGAATTGACTCACCCAAAGCCCAGCAGGAGCCCTTCTGTGATCAGCTCCTTAGGCTTATTGAGTCCCACCAGCAACAAGATGAGTTACCTTCCTCGGGATCCAAGGAGATCGTGGCGGAGTCCTTCCAGACTTCGTGGACAAGGGTGCCGTTGTAGACGATGGTCCAGGCTGTCATGTTCACTGTCACTGTCTTCCTATCCCTTGTCAGGTTTTTGAGCATCAGGGCCAGACTGACTTCTTTGCCCACTGCCAGTGCACCAACGACCCTGAACCTCCCAGAAATGCTGGGCGTCCCTTCCTCCCCTGCCAAATCTCTCGCAGACGTGGGGCCGAAAGATGCATTGGGTTTCAGTTTACTCAAAGCCTTCTGGTGCACTTGTCGTTCCTCACTGGAACCTGTGAGTTGGTGAAAGGAACAAAAACCAAACAAGGACACCTCGGGGATGTGACCGCTATTCCCACAATGGACGGCATGACCAACCCCACACCCGAAAGTGACGTAGAACTAACATTGACACCACTTCTGTGGGTCCCAGTTGCTCCCAGCAAGTGTCTGATCTTGTAAGGTCTCCATTAACACTTCCTAGTATAAGGCTTCTAGACCAACCAGTCCCTGGTCCTTTCCCCATCGAGTCTACACTGTCAGGAAACCAAGGGGAAAGCTGGGTCAGTTCCTGTAAATAAGCACTATGGGGTATCATCCTTTCTTTGCTTTAAGTTAGATTTTTTTCATTTTCTTTCTCCCTCCTTTCCTCTTCCCCTCCCTCCCTCCCTCCCTCCCTCCCTCCCTCTCCCTCCTCCTTCCTTCCATCTCTTTCTCTCTTCTTTTCTCTTTCTTTGGATGAAAAGTCTTTTGTGAGCCTTGAAGGACAATCATTTATAAACAAATGGCAAAACTGAGCCAAGGAGTCTTAGAACGAATCCATAAGCAAAATCAAAGTTACGAGAAAGAACTTCAAAACCCTTCCCCTGTGCCCCTGCCTTGTGTCTATAGGAACTATGGGAGTCAGGAGGTGACACTTCTGTCTGTACAAGTCAACAAGAAATTCCTGTGACTGATAAGGTTCCAAGTCATGACTAGTTATAAATTCCAAATTGCTGAGAAATTTAGACTCTCCAAATGGCAAGGGCTAATCTAAGATGGTGCCTTTCCCCGACCCAGACCAGGCTGTAGGTGCTGCTGACTATGACAGCAGAAGCAGTGCATGGAGAGCCCTGGTGACACCCTAAAAAGGCTTGTGGCACACTGAGAACAGAGCAAACTATTTCAAGCCCAGCTGGCTAAGCAATTCACCTCTGATTCCCTGCCTTGACCTGAAGACATATGTACCATACAGCAGAAGGTCCTGGCTTCCCAAGAAGACAGAAGAGTAACCGTGTTGGCATTTGTGGGCCATGTTGGTGGCCCCTAGGCTTTTTCCAACCAACTTGTGAACATTTCAAGGTAAATCAGAAGGCTTACTACGGGTGCTCTCCAAGTTAGCGAGTCCTTTCCATGAATTATGTATATTTCCTGGCAGGGACCTCAGAGGCTCATGCTAAGAGAAGCTGCTGGTTTGAACTACTCTGGAATTTGGATGAAGAAAGGGATAGACTCGTCTCCAGGGATCCGCAGCCTGGTCCAAGGATCCTCCCCTGTCCCCAGCTGCAAGAAGGTAGCTGGATTACCAGGCTTGACAGCTCCTGGAGGGCCAGGTTCCTCTGGATGCCCTTCCATTCTTGCTGAGTTCTCAGTCCACACCCAGGGCTGAAGGCTGTGCTGAGCTTCTGAGCCTCTGCGCCTGAGACCTTGAAGCAGGCGTTTGCATAAGGAGGTTCCAGAGCCTATATAGGTCACCCGCTGAGCTTACTCAAGACTATGCTTCCTGCTGCTGTTTTCCCAGCACAGCATTGTGATTGTGTAAATGCTTAGCAACCCATTTTATGAGCTTTTCCTGCCTGGGGCCCTCTGAGACCAACTGGCATCATTAGGCAAGAAGATCTGGATACATCAGACAGCTGCTCCATCTTGTCGTGCATGAGCTGAGGTGCTGCCAGGAGTCCTGTGGGCCCCTCTCTATTGCTTAGGAAATTGTTAGAACTTTGGAGAAGCAGGATCAAAGGGTGAGAGTAATAGGAACTCTCACCGGCTCAGACAACCAGGTAAAAGGTACCTGCGCAAAGCAGGCTATGAAAAGGCCTCATTCCAGGGAGAGCACAGACATCCAAATGATGGAAGATCACCATCCCTAGTCATTAAGTCCTTGCTGTGTGCCAAGCACCGCACTTCACACTTTACGTACATTTTTGTGTTGAGAACCAACCCCAGAGAGGCATTGCTATTCTCGTCTTACCGGCAAAGGGACAAGAGAACCGGAGAGCCTACAAGCTTGTTATAAGTGGGAGGTAGGACTGAGAGTCACATTCTATCCTGGTTTATTTGTTTCCTGTTTTCTACACTTGCTTTACATCATGACATTGAAAATGCCAGTCTGGCACCTGCCTCTCCAGTGATAGCATCTGCTGTGTTTTATCTACAAGGTACCTGGAGTAGGCATCCAGACAGTAGGCATTCGGAAAGTCGTCAGAATCGAAATAGAATCACTTGTGCCAATCATAACAAAAATAAACAGATACTTGAAGCCGAGAGGTTACTAAGGGAAGAGTTCTTTTCATAAACGCCTGATGGCTGCTTTGGCAAAAGACTACCAGAACCATGAGCTTCTCCAGAGGCCACAAATGTAACTCAACCCAAAAGAACCACAAGGACATCTGCCCCGCAATTGTCTGTTCAACCTTGCACCGCTACCACCTTGGTTATTCATTACTGTGGCCAAAAAGTAATGTCTCAAAACATCTGATGACATTGTCTTCATTTCTGCCTCTGAAAGCATTCTCTTCACCTCAACCCCTTTGAAGAGACCGATGGTTTTCTACGGTGTGTGTGTTCTTCCAATGTGCTACCATTCTCAAACAAGTGGGTTTCAGTTATAGAGAATCTCACTGGGATTTTTTTGTTTGTTTGTTTTTTCATATTGACAGACTCAGGAGTATTTATTGACTGAGGACAACCTGCAAAACATCCATCCACGGGTACCTGGTGTGGATGCCCCTGTCCTTGAAGCCAGACTCCGCCTCCTGGAGCCGGTTTTCTCCTTCTGTGAACTCCAGCCAACAGCAACAGCCACTGGTTGTCAGAGATTTAGTCTGATTTTAGGGGCACTGCAGGCACATTTAGAAGGACGCTTTTTTGCTCCCTTCCTAGAAATTGACTTTGCAGATCAAGTGAGTCAACTACTTCCAGGTCTTTTGGGAAGAGTGAAGTATCAACCCACTGAAGAGGCCTGTGGCCTGCTAGAGCCACTGCCAAATGCCTCTGGGCTATTTCTAAAGTCGAACTCCACCTTCAAAGGGAGAACTCCTGCCATTATTGAGAACTATGGTGCTCCAGGTTCCCGAAGCAACTCTAGTAGAGATAAGACAGTTTCGCAGCACATGGCCTTCCAAGGCGACTGTAGGATGCCAGCAGCGGTACAAATGATGGAGATTTCAGGGACCATGGCATTTGCCTCTTCAGGTGACCATACCTCTGGGCTTCTTAGGGGATGGGAGCTATGAATGTATATGGCATAAGCCCACATTCCTGAATTTCTTTGTCTTTTTTTTTTTTTTTTGTCGAAATAGCATTTTCTGTTTATGTTCTGGGAGACAAAATGGACTGATAGAAAAATGTGTCCCAAAGCCCTGAGAAATGTGCCTCTCCCTGTGATGTTCCATCATAGTGACATTAGTTCACTTGTGCGATTGAGAAAGGATCACCTCTGGAGGTGGGCTGGGCTGACAGCTGTCTGTGCTCTGTGGCTATGTAGCTTGTGTGTTAGCTGCTCTTGATGTTTCTGTCCCCACTGAAAAAAGCAGTTGAGCACTCGATGGTAGAGAGACACACCCTACCATTTGTACAGAACAGACCGAACTGTAGAGGTATTGGGTAAAGGGCTTTTGTCTTGTCATTCCCAAAGCTGTCCGCCCATCACTAAGTTCCTTGTGACATCACTCTGTCAGCGCCAATCTTACCTTCTGGATACTTATACTTGTCTGTGACATCCAAGCGAGAGTTGCTGCCCACGGCCTTGGTGCTGATGTATTTGCCAATGGAGTAAGTGTCCAAAGAATTCTGCTTCTGGCTGCCATTGCTACTGTTATAGATCCAAGTGATGCGATCGGCATTGACCTCCGCGAAGATGAAGACCATGTCAAAATTCAGGTTTATATCACCGTCTCGTATTCCATTAACGGAAGCGGGACCACACTGGAACACACCTGGCGGCCAAGATGTAGTGTTTGGATGCACGCAAACCATAGTTAAGCTCATCCACTTCCAGCCTGCCTAGGCACTGCTTCTGAGGGCCTTCTGCCAGCATGTCAGCCCTCCGCCTTTCCCTCAGCCAAACTGCAACCCAGACCGTGACCCGCTGGTATGACATGGAACAGCTACCCACCACCATCATTCTGTACCAAGTCCCAGGTCCAGCTCCACTTAGGCTGAACTGTATGTCCTACATGTGTGTCACCTGGGCTGATACTCTGATGCCAGTCTGGTCTTGCTGTGAGGCGCCGCTGCCTTTCTGCCTCTGAACTCACTGTGGCCCAAAGATGCACTGACCCCCCATTTCTAGAAGTCTTTCCTGAACATCTAGTGCATGGAGTTCCTTGCTCTATGTCCTAACCCCAACCTTCACTTTTCTCTTCCAGTATTCAGCACAGGTGGATTATTTGGACACACACACACACCCATATGTTTATAAAACTAACAAAAAGATACACGCATAATTTTTTATACTCGGGGGAAAGGGTGACCCAGATTTTTTTTAAAACCATAAATCACAGAAAGTAAATTTGATATCTTGGCACACGTAAGACATTAGTGGGTCAGTAGTTAGTCTTGGTTCTGATACTTTTTATTTTCCTTTCTATTCCGTTTTGTTTTTACTTCTTGGCATGGTTACAATTCATTAACTTGATTTTATAACCTCTCACAAGTTGCACTGAAAAGTCTAGAAAATACTAGCTAGAAAATACTCAAAAGGTTCCCCTCTAGCCCCAAGTTTACAAAAGGGTGTCTGTTAGCAAGGTCAGGGTAGGGACATTAGTGTGACAATAAGGCTGAATTTTTATTCTAAGTCCTTTCATAACTTCTGAGCTGCTCTGATACTTTCAATTATTTATGTATATTACTTATATACATAGCATATATTAATTAATACTTTTTTATTGTTTGAAAGGAACAGCTCAAAATGAAATTAACAGTCAAGACAGGCTTCTCTAGAGGTTAGAGGCAGAAGATGAAAAACTCCAGAGAGTCTAAGACCCAACTTTGATGGGAGAGGAGGTAAGAGACGAAAGTGAGTGTATGGGCCCTTGGGAGGGACAAGGCACTGGGTCTAAAGGGGAGGCTAGCCTGCCAGAAGGCATACAGGAGCAGAAACAGCAGCTATTGCCTTGGGCAGGCCTGTCACAGAAAGAATAATAGGACTGAATGCACAGGGCTTCTGCCCTGGGAGGACCATGCTTTTGGTGGCAGTGGTAGGAAATAATTATTGACAAGGGCAGGTATCTTTTCCCTGTTGCCTGCCATGTGCTAGGGATCTTCAGTGGTAGCAGCAGCTGGAGGGGCTGCAGAGGAGGTGTCCATTTAAACAGCAGCACGGGAATCTTTTTTTAAAAAAAATCCTTCATCCCACTGTGCATTGGGGAGCTAGAGAGGGCTTTGGGTTACTCCCTCCTGTAAATAACAGAGCCAAGCTCCGGCAGCTCCGGGGAGATTACCTTGGCTTCTCTCCTGCGGGGTGGCATCCAGCACCTGCCATCCATTGTATGAGGGGCCTAGGTCAGTCCGCACGAACCAGCCTTCATTCCAGACATGGAAATTCCTGCAGACAGAAGCCCCGTAACTAGTGAATGGCAACAATACATCTCCCGCCAAACAATGTGGCGCCCAGTTCCTCCCTGAAGGTGCGGACGCTGTGCCAGAGATCCTGCTGGCCTTGCTGGGCATCCTCGCCCGGAAATCATCCTAGGACTGTGAACTGAGATTCCGAGACACGGGAGCCACAGCTCGGGTGGACGGAGGGGAGTGAGGGGTCTGTTCTGAAAAGTAAGAGTCAGGGAAAAGGACCCCAAATTCATCTCTAAGCTGCTCACATGTCTGGGTGAACCTTGTATTCACAAGGCAGACCAGGTAGCCCAGCGAAAATGATGGAACTGAGCTGTCCCCACTATACTGGGAGTTTCAGATCTGGGTCTCGCAAGGATCTTGCTGCTACACAGCAAAGGAATACGGTCGTTTGCCCCACCTAGGGTAAACCAAGGTAACGCAACATACAAAGGACCAGCGATTACATTAGTTTGGCATGGAGAGAGAAAACGGTCACGTGTTGGCGTTGTCAGGCAAGGCCCTCACAGCAGCTACTATGACCAGAATCGATGACGTGTAGGGAGATAGATCTACGGAGAATGAAAAGAGGAACTTCTGGTGGACAGATAGAAATATTTTTTGAAGGACCAAATGGAAACTTTTAAGTGCAACCTCCCTGATATCTGAAATTGGATAATTCACTGGGGGAGTTTATTAGGGAAGAGCTGTAACAGGGGAAGGATGAACACACTCGAAGAGAGATCTGCAGAGCACTTGGATCATCTAGTCTGGAAATGGAAGAGGGAAAAAAGACAAAAAAAAAAACCCAATAAAGTAGAGAAATAGGCACAACATAGATGCCAGACAGAGACTTACATATTAATAAAAACAAAAATAAAAGAAAAACATGCCAATAAAGACGGTTTTAATAAGCAGTATAAATGATGACTGGATATATGACAATAGTTTTAACCTCACTGCTATTAAAAGAAGATTAAAATGACAAAGAGAAACCGTGGCAGCCATGCAGATTCTACCTGCTAGTCTAGCAGAGGTTAAAGTCTAGGCTGGGGGCCTTGTGCACTTTCAGTTAAGAAAGCAAGTGTTACTGCATACTACTGAGGATTTAAATTGCTATGACCTTTGCAGAGGGCAATTTGGCAATGAGTATAAAGAGCTCTAAAAAATTTGCATATTCACTAAGCCAGTATTTCCACCATGAGGGATTTCTCCAGGGGGGATTTTTATGAATATGCACAGTCATCTAGGCCAGGGAACTCCACTCCGGCGTTGCTCGTGAGAGCAAGGATGCCGGAGGAAAAACTGGCCAATAAAAGAATAACCAGAAAAACTGTTGTGCAGCTATAAATGGAATATCACACAGCTGTAAAATAAATGACAAGCAAAATGAAGCTAGCATTTAACAAGGAGGGGTTCTCTAAAGTACAGCATAAAGTAAGAAAAACAAACGCAAGCTGTGTGTGCGTGGTGCGCACTGTAACCCTGAGATGCCAAATCAGGAGACTGTAAACTCCAGGCCAGACTGGGCTAAGTAGTGACACGCATCTCAAAACCAAAACGGACCCCACATAAAACAGCAACAAACAAACAACCCCCTTAAGATACCTCAATTCAGCCAAACCAAACCAAACCAACCAACCCAACAAACAAACAAACAAATCAACTGGCAATTAGATGTTCTAAAATGAAAGCAGAAACCTAATTAAAAATCAGGTTAGGAAACAGTGTGCACATCTCAACATGTACACGTGTGTGTATAAATCCTTTTCAATTAAAACCGCTTGGGGCTGGCGAGATGTCTCAGTGGGCAAAGGTATTTGCCGCGCAACGCTGCCAACCCGAATCGGATCTTTGGAAGAGTGTAGAGGCGGAAGGAGAAAGAGTCAGCTCTACTTCACTGTCCTACACATATGCTCAGTGCCACCCACCCTACCCCTCATGAACACACACAGGGTAATAATAAAATCACTAAAAACAATTATAGAGGAGTTAAGAACTTAGCTCAGAGGTACAGCACTTGCCTCAGAAGCTTGGGGTCTAGGTTTGGTCTCCATCATTGGAAAAGATTGAACTGAGTTAGTCTCTAATGATTCAATTGTATTAGCCAAATTAACAGTTTATGATATATACAATACATATAAAACAAATTTTACATTATTTTTGTAGTGTTTCATTTTTTAATTAGGAAAATTGTTCACTACTTGCATGACTAGAAAACAAATGAATATTTAAAAGATTATGTATACTAAAAAAAAAATGACAAAAGCCAGGACAGCGTGAACATAGAACATTTAGTCCTCTAAGTGCCTTCAGTATATTTACTCTTTTTGTGTGTGGTGGTAGGGATCGAACCCAGGACCTTGTGTATGTTAGGTGAGCACTCTACCATTGATATACAGCCCTGCCTCTGCATTAACTCCTTTAATCTGTGACTGTATAAAATGGAAATAATTACCATCCCTTTTTGACAATTTATAAACTATGGCACCAAGAGAAATGATCCAGCATCTTACATGGAGTGAATTTTAATTCAAATATAAGGGAGAGAAAATGGAAATATCATAATATTAGTAGGGAAAGTAAAATAGTTTAAATATATGATGGGTTATACTACATTTAAAATAATTTCATTTTGGAGGATATTCAATGGCAGGAGAGTATGTTTAAGACTGGAGCTCAGTGGTAGAGTGCTTACCTAGCATGGGCAAGATCCTGGGCTCAGGGCTGGAGAGATGACTCAGTGGGCGAAGGTGATTTCTACCAAGCCTGATGACCTGAGTTCCATCCCTGGAAGCCACATGGTGAAAGATCTGATTCCCACAAGTTGTCCTTTGACGTTCACAGGCTCACTGTGGCACACATATGCCCTCACATATAAACATCCATCCATCCATACATAGACACAGGCTGTTTAGACAAATAATAGATGTAAACAAATTAAAGACTCTAGGCTAAGTACCTATCCTAAAAAACAAATCCTATGGCTGAGGTCATGAAGAGATTGGCTTCCAAATATGAGAAGTAATAGACAGCATCTATCACATGTTCTATCTTGAACTTTGCAAAATGTATTACTTTCATTCTATAATCAATAAAAGGGCACTAGGAATGGAAAGAAAACTATCAAATGTTAAAATGTGTGAACAATATGGCCATAGATGAGTTTTGCTTCTCTTAGGTTTTGAAATTTCCTGTAACTAGAGAAAAAAGTCATAAAAATTATCTCCAGAAAGATCCAGGAAGTCCAATTTCAAATGGTCCATAAGATTGGCTAGTCCACACCAAGGAGGAGGCCCAGGAAGTGTGACGATGACCACAGGTGGACATAAGAGGCACAGGAAGGAGGAGGTGGTGAGGATGCCGAGCCTCACATCACATTGTTTCTGGCTAAGAACCCTAAGGGAAGGGTCCTTTAGCTTAGACAAATCTGTACAGTCGCTGTGTTTTTACCATTTATTTGTAAGATGGGAATTTGAAGACAGAGCAGATACAGGTGCATCCTGGCTCCTCCCTCTGGCACAATTGGCCACTTCAGTCGCCTGTGCTGGGGATGTGCATCACCAAGGAGATCCTTGTTCTTATTTCTGGTCACGAGCACTCTTTCCTGACTAACTGACCTTCAACTCGATTTCTATTGAAGGCTTCAGGACAGACGCTCTGGAAGAGACACTTTCCACCTCAGAGCTCCCTGAAGCCTGCTCCTCCCAGCTCCCCAGTCACCTTAGTTGTAATGCGAACTTGGGAGCTCTGGAGGTGTCCTGAGCTCTGGTCAAGTTTGAGTTCCCAGGCTGAGGAGATTCTGTCTAGAGAGCGGTCTCAAACCCCTCTGACTTCTGCAGGTAAACTCCAAACACAGCCTTAGGTGCTGTCTCATCTGGACAGCTTTCTTTCCAGATCTGGAGAGTGTGCTAAACAGAGCTCGGTGCTGCCTCTGAGTCTTGGGCATTGCCCAGCGACTCCATCTTTACTCCATAATCACTGCTCTTTGTGTGCGGTTACAAGTTTGGACCTCTGGGCACCCTGTGTCGCGGTGCAAGTTCTGAGCCAAACCTGCTGATTTGAACTGCTTTGGGGGCAAGGCCACTCTAACAGCCTTGGTGACCTCTTTGCAGTCACGTGGTTAGGGGTTATTAAGGGCAGGAATCCAAAGGCAGAACTCTGTGTAAGCAGGCAGGGATAGGCCACTGCAGAAGAATTGGAACCAACAGCTCTTCTTTGGACACTCACTCCCTGGGCAAGGCAGGGCAGGGCAGGGCAAGGCAGACCTACCTTGGAGCTCTGCAAAATCTACAGATGGGTCCTGTCTGTGGCTACAGAAATTGAGAGGGAGAATGAATAGGGAAAAGAAGCTAGAATCAGCAAGAAACCTCGGGGCAACTTTTTTCTAATAATTTGATTGGGTAGTCTCCAGAGCCCTCCCCTTCACAGTGGCCCAGCAGAAAACTGGGTTAACAACAACAACAACAACAACAACAACTTCAACCCACCAACATTAAGTTCCCCCAAAGCATCCTGCTCCTGAGGAAGTCAAAGGCTCTGGATAGACACAAAAGCTTATCTCTTAGTCGGAACCAGCAGCACCAGTAGGGAAAGGGTGTGCTCCACAGAAGGCTGGGCATGGGATTAAAAGAAAGCCCGGGAAGAAATTGCAGAGGATTCCTGACCTAGTCCTTCAATTTATAGGTGGGAAATTAAAAAAACAAAAGAGACAATAGAAACAGCAAAAAGAAATTAAGCAACTTGCAGATAGTGAGAGTATTTGTCTCTAGCTGCCCTTCTTTAGAGAAGTTACAGGCCATAAGGGGCTGGTTCCATGATTCCCTCGGGTAACAAACTCTTCAGTGCTCAAATCCCTTCCATAAAGAGACATAATATTCAACATAATCTATGTGTAGCATCATATTCTTGACATCATTTCTAAATGACTTATAACGCCTAATATAATATAAAATAAATGTGGTATACAGTTATATAATACTGTTTAGAAAATAATGAAAAGGAAAGGCCTATTGTGTTCAGACAGACAAAATCACCAAAGGCCTAACTACACTTCCCGATCACAGTCTCTTGAGTCTGTGAGTGTGGAACTCATTCATTCACAGAGAGCTGGTTGTCTCCCCTCTGTAAGATGACCATTCTAGACCTAATGTGCTTTCTGGTAGTAGAGACCTATTATAATCTATTTCTAGCTTAGTCACAAATTTACAGTGTGACTTTGGGCAAGTCATTTTTCTTTGTGGCAGCCCTGAGACATGGTTGGTCTTATTAGGAAGTGCCACTTACTGTTTAATGTGAGCCAAGGAAGCCAGCTCTTCCATCCAAGTGGGTCGGACAGCATCCGGCCTAAGCAGATCCCACCCACCACACCACGGTGGCTGCCCCCACTTTGGAAAATACCAGGAAAGGCGTGTTGTGTTTGGGAGGCTTTAGTCAGGGATAATAGCAACAATGTTCTCTGGTGCTTTGTAGTTTTCAAACCTGCCTGAGTTCAAATCCCATCTCTACCTTCTAGTTATGTCTTTTGGGAAAAGTATTCAACCCTTCTGTGCCTCAGCCCCTCAACTGTAAGTTGGGCCTTAAAATAATAAAATAATAATACCTATCTCATCATTTGTGAAGTGTAAACATTTAGCACAGAGCACACTCATTGGCATGCCACCGTGTATTGACTGTCGTTACTGTTGCTAAGCAACTCAAATTGATCCTCACTTTCCGTAACTTTAGGCTCATATGGACAGGAGTTGAAAGCTTCCAATATTCATGACACAAAGATTTAGACCCAAGACTTTCTGCCTAAAATTAAGCAGTGCTGATTATAACAGGGAAGTAACTCTGCCTTTGTTGGTATACTGATATGTGGGTCTCTGGAGGGAACAGCTAGATCTCATACCAAACACATGGTCTCAGAATAACAATGTGGTTGAGACTCAGAAGAGCTGGCAAGAGGTCTGAATGTTAATCGAGTCCTAGACCAGCTCTTATGCTTCCCTGGAGGAGAAACGTGGGAAGAGAAGGATAAGGAGGCTTGCACACGTCTATAGCAGGTGGGTAGCAGAGCTGCAAACAAGGCTCAGGGCTCTAACACCATCCAGGCCTGGTTCTCCACACCCAGCTGTTTGTTAGGGAGTGGGGTGGGGAGAGGATGCCATTCCTGTTGCCTTCTAAGAGGGGATCCATCAAAGGAGAAGGAGAGCGCGGGGGACAGGACCCACAGGACTGTCTGATTCTAAAATGACAGTGGGGTTACCCAGGTCTGTCTCCGTCAGGTCCTTGTCTTACAGGTGATTATATTTCAGATAAATTACTAAGCTGGCAAGAAAATAAATGCAATTTAAAAGCCCCACCTTTCTGTTTTGTTGAAGGCTTGCTAGAGGACTCCTTCCCTGGGTTCTCACAGGGCTTACTCTGAATCACTGGCCTGGACATCACACGGTATGCTGCCTTGCTAAGTAGCCACACTCAATGCCCCAGTCCCTTGTCCCGAACACTGCTGTGAATTCTTTCAGTAGAGGAACCCGGGCTTAAGCTATCTGATCTCCTTGCAGTCCCTGGTGTGCAGGGTCATCATGGATGAGCTAAACAGAAGGGACCTTCCCCCAAAGCTGAGTCAGGCTGCCCTTGGTTAGCCAGCTGTCTTCCTCCTGTAATGGAGTGCTGTTGCCCCAATATTCAGAACTGACTGTGAGGAGATTTCAGACACAATAACAAAGCAAAACTAGGGAAGAAGAAAAAAAAAATACTCATTTGTGGGAAGCTGGAAAACAAAACCCTTGTTCTAAGTATTGATGTCTCTAGAGGGAAAGTTGTATATCTGCCATGCGACTGCGGGTTATGGGAGCTCGCTCTCCTGTGGAGCGAGGGGATGTTTCGGTTAGTTCAGCTGATGACATAGGGTTATTTATTTACATTAACAGCTTTCCCCACTTTTCCTATTTTCACTTCATTTTATTCTATCAGACTAAAAACAGCTCAGAAAAGTTGGGCCTTCTTATTCCGGAAATAATAATATGTTATATAAACAGTCTCAAAGTTGAACAAGAATGATATCAGCTCTAAAATTCACCTAGCCATGTGTCCTCTGAAACTGATTCAGGCAATGGATTCTTGACTACGAGTGTGGGGCTATCGAGACTGGCAGCGATCTACGCGTACACACCATTTCCAACTGCTAACAACTGATAATAATCTATCATATGGTATAACCTTAAATGGCTGTAATAATATGCATATATTGTATACACATTGCTATAAATAGTTATACATTTCTAAGTTTTATATAACCTTCTTCTAGTCGGCATCTGTTATAAATTATATATCTGTGTGCATATGTCTACATGTGACAATGGCCTATTTATAATTAGAAATATATGATACCTAAACATATAAGCTTTCTTATTTTCATCTGCAACCCAGAATAAAATGTCTTCATTCTGTCGACTAAGATGCATAATAAATATGTATAAGCTATGAGAAAATGCATTGCTTTGTTTTTGTCCTGTTTAAGAAGATAAGCTGTGTGTGGTGGTGCACGCCTGTAATCTCGGCACTCAGGAGCCGAGGCAGGAAGATCCTGAGTTGAGGTTATCCCGGGCTACGGAGTCATTCTCTGTCTCAAAAAAAAAAAAAAAAAAAAAAAAAAAAAAAAAAAAAAAGAAAAAGAAAAAAGAAAGAAAAAAAAAGAAATACAAGGAACAAATAGCTCTAACAACAACAAGAAGAAGACAAAGTGTCCCCTGGAGAAGGAAAAAATATTCTTAAGTCACCTTAAGTCATCTGGTTGTTTGAATTGAGGTAAATCGGTGTTTTGTTGCTGTTGTAGGAAAATCAGTAGCTACAAGATTTTAACTTCTCAAGTGGAACCAGGACTAATGGATGCTATAAGCCCAGGACGGTCCGGAGTTTCTGGCTCCGCCCTCTACCGGCATCAGACCCTTCCACGGTCTGCACTGCAGTTCCCGCGAGGGACGTGATTATCTCGGGCAGCATCTCTGCTCTCAACCATGCCTGGCTCACAGTCACTTTTCTTCCAGTCCCAGCGTGGAGCTGGGCTCCGGGGCAAGGTTGGGGAGGGGGGTTGCTCAAACTTGGTGCTCTATGCCCAGGGAAATGGTGGTTGATGGCTTACCACACGCTGTCGCTGCCTTTCTCCAGGGGATTTCCCATGGCGTCGTAGTACACATCCACGCTGAGGTTGCGGTCTGTGTCGTGAGCTGAGTTGAAGTTGGTGATCACCCGGGAGGGAACCCCCAAGCATCGCAGCACTGCAAACCAAGGTCAGTGTGAGGATGTTGGCCGTGGTGAAGATGGTACGTTAACGTGCCCCATTACCACCCATAAAAGCCACACCCCACCCACATACCTGTGTTGAGGGTCCCAGCAAAGACCCAGCACTGGCCATATTGGACTGGTCTGAAGCCAGATTTTTTCCAGTTCTTGAGGATCTCCACACTGCCATTCCAGGTCCTGGGGTCCAGGCCACCAGCATAATTGCCACTCCAGTTCCCAGCAAGAACACCGTTGTCATCATTGCTATTGATCTGTGTAGAAACACCCCCACGTCCAAGTGAATCAATACCATGCCTTTCCCATAGGAGTGAGTGGGTGGGGGATGGGGACGCCACGGGGTCTTGAGTGCACTTTTCTTTCACAAAAACTGTAACAAATCTCTCAGGGGGAGTGGAGCTTATGAATTTAGAAGTACTTAGTTTAATGGGTCATGTTTGATTGCTCTTGAATGACATCAATTCTGTACTGCTGGACGATACAGAAGTAGGGGACTCCACAGTTTGTCAGCAGCAAGACTGGGACCAGAAGTCCTGTTTGCAGGAGACAATGGCTGTTTGCTTGGGGATGTGGGTGGTGCCTGTGGTTTGAAGTGTGTGTGTGTGTGTGTGTCTGTGTGTGTGTGTGAACCCGAAATTACTTTAGAACTTTCACATATGACTTCTTAGAAAAAATAAAGGCAGAATATTGGTGTTCCTTTCTTCTTCGTTCATTCATTAATTTGTTCATTTATCCACTCAGCTTAAGCACGGTGCTTGTGTAAGGGACACAACTGTGATACGACACTGATAGGACCCTGGGCGAGGGCTCAGGGGACCTCAGTCTCCTTTTCCATTTCTTTTAGAGACAAACATGAAGTTCTTATAGATGAAACCATCTCGAAGAATGGGATGCTGGATCCATCAAGTAAGTTGTCTGTGGGGAAGGGTCAGAGAGGAAGCGGTGAACAACTGTTGAAAGTGATGGCAGATGTGGAGGGACTTGTGTCTTCTTCTCTACTTTTCTATAGGCCTGGGTTTCTTCAAAGAGAGTTGGGGATGTAGTTCAGTAGTAGGGTACTTGTCTAGCCTGTGGTAACTCAGTAGTAGGGTACTTGTCTAGCCTGTGGTAACTCAGTAGTAGGGTACTTGTCTAGCCTGTGGTAACTCAATAGTAGGGTACTTGTCTAGCCTGTGGTAACTCAGTAGTAGGGTACTTGTCTAGCCTGTGTGCAGCCCTGGGTTCAATCCCCAGTGCATGCAGTACAGACTCACATGCCTCTTTTGATATTCTCATCTCTCCAGGTGAGAGAGGAGGGAGAGTTCAGAAGCACTACCTGTCACCTGTTTCCTTGGTGATCTTGGGAGTCAGTTTGTCTCCCTGACCACTAGGCCTTCCCATTCCAGTACAGGGGAAGTGAAAACTAGATGCCCCAGAGGAACCTTCCCAGCTGTCCCATTCTCAGAGTCCATTAAACTTTGCCCTTTATCTCAACCATACAGTGAGAGCCTAGACTGAGACCTCATACATTTCTCAGCCCATCGGATCTGCCCCTTCTCTTTGGAACACGTGGGTGTACCAGGCTTACAAGAGTGGACAGCAGACACAGAAAAACCAGGACAAGCCTCCAGCCTTCCCGAAGCCCCAAGAGGTGAGCTCTGTCTCACTTCTAGTGGTGCCACGCCAGCTAGGGTGGCCCTGAACGTGGAAGAGCGGCAGCTCACAGGCTCCTGGGTCACAGGTGCTTCAGGGTAGGTCCCTGCTGGCTCAAAGCCTAGCACTTCAAAGCTCTGCATAAGCCATAATTAGCTCCTGGCCTGACCCAGCCCAACAGGAGGGTCTGGAGAGAGCATCAGGGAGGCACGTCTGAGGAAATCGGCTCTGAGATAGAGTGGGTTGGCCCCAGGCTGGGAGTGAGTCAGCAGCTGAGGGAGCCGGCCGGCTTCCAGGTCCGACTCACATACTCTATTTGCTGGCAGGAAACTTGGCTTCTTAAGTGACCCTGAACTCGAGTTTTACTTAATCTGTTTTCATTGACTACCCCTTTATCCAAGCTCCTTGCTTTGTGAGGTTCTGCCCAGTCCCCTTTAGTCCATTCTCTGTCCTGGCTATTCTGGGTCTTACAGATCTGGTTCTAAGCATCTCTGGGTCCACTTCACCTCTTTCCTGTAAGCCTTTGTTCTAGATCCCATTGTTTTGAGAAGTCCTCCCTAATTAAGCTAAGGCATCAGCATGCCGCCCAAAGCCTGTTCAGATTTCTAACAAAGTAACTGGGCAGCTTGGGAATAGTCCAAGAAGTGCCTAAACCATGCGCCAACATAAAAAGACACTAAAGGGATTTCTGGATTATTATTTAGTTCAAGAAAGTAAGAATGAAAGAACTGACTTTGGTTGTGAGCCTTCTTTGGAGACAGGGCCCCACTGTGAAGCTCGGGATGACTGGGAACTCCTCCTGATCCTCGGGCCTCCTCAGGCTCCCAAGGGCCATCACATCCAGTGAGCTTTTCATTTCTAAGCAGGTAGATCCTCTGGTCACTTTTTGATAGAGACATCCTGTGTACACTGAGTACAGAGCCATGGATTCTTTCAGGATTATGAGATGTGTGTGTGTGTGTGTGCACGTGCATGTACACACGTGTGTACTCTGGTGGGATAGGTTTCCCATGTATGGGTCCATGAGAATGGAAAGAGTCCCTGAGCCGACAACTCAAAACCTTGCTTGACTCACAGGGCACACCATGGAAAGGTCACATTAGCCCACGGAGCCTGTCTCTCTGTCTAGATAGTGAGTAGGACAATCTGCTCTCTTCCTGTTGTGACACTTGAGGGTTCCATGCTGCCAAGCAGGTGTATATTCCTGTCTCAGTGGGTGCATGCTTCTCTTCCCAGGAGGCCTCGTGATGGAGCAGAGGCTTAGCTTTTCATCACATCCTGGTGAGCAACTGAAGGCTGTGTTCCCATCCCATCTAAGAAAGGCCTGGCCATATGGCAGAAAGAGCTTTGAAACTAGCCATGCTTGGGTCTGGTTCTGTCATTGCTTCTCAGTTACTAAACTTACAGGAGTCCCATGGTCTCTATTGGCAAAATGGGCCGGGTCGCAGCTACCAAACGCCTTTGGCAAGGCTCCCATGAGGCATGGAGTGCATGGGTCTGATGTGCGGTCACATGGCAGCCTGGTAAGCAATACTTACTACCATTTCCTGTTTCTTACCATGGCACTCAGCACCCGGCAAACGTATTTGGGATCATTTCTGCGGGCCACATCAGTAACAGGGTCACGACGGAAATTCAGACTCCTATCCAAAATGGAGAGGCTGATGCTCAGAATGTCTTCTTCAAACTGTTCATAATGGGACCACATGGAAAGAGGGAAGAAACGATCCATGTTGTTGTCGTTGTTGTTGTTAGTTAAGGGAGCAAGAAGCACAATGGTGCCGGGCGGCGGTGGCGCACGCCTTTAATCCCAGCACTTGGGAGGCAGAGGCAGGCGGATCTCTGTGAGTTCGAGACCAGCCTGGTCTACAAGAGCTAGTTCCAGGACAGGCTCCAAAGCCACAGCAGAGAAACCCTGTCTCGAAAAACCAAAAAAAAAAAAAAAAAAAAAAAAAAAAAAAAAAAAAAAGAAGCACAATGGTGAAGACCACAGGGCTCCTTTGGCCCTTTTGCTCGGTGGCCTTCAGAGCTAACAGCTGCTGAGGAAGAAGCCACTGCACCCAGCCTTTACCTAGCAAGCTCACCAGACCCCTCTACATGAGCCAGAACCCACCCCACTAACGTGAATGGGAGACAACAGGGAACTGTTCATTCTTAGCTTGTCATGAACTCAAGAACAAGTCAGCCTTTCTAGCCTTGGTTTCTCCATCTATTTAATGATGGATCAAGCAAAATGCATCTCAAGGTTCCTTTGTGGCTCTGACTATTATCGTGAGTGTGTCACTTAGATTCCTGGCAAACTAGGTCTACAGATAAAACGTGCGGCTGAAGACATATCTAAAGCTATTTTCATAAAGTAAGACACACACAGATTGTTTCACACGCTAGCTCTTGTTGCCTTAAGTCTCCGCATTTGTTTCTCCTTCTTCCTGGAATGTTCTTCTCCAAGACTTCCTTACCTTGTCAGGTTCAATAGACCCTTCTTAGAAAGGCTTTCACAAGCCATCCCACCAAGAGAGCCCCGCTCCCACCCTTGGGTGTACTATATACTCTTATCTTCCTCATCTTCTTCCTTTTAACGAAGTCAACACATAGACTCAACTTAGAAACTTACTGGAGTTGGCTACATAATAGAACCTGGAATCTGCAGGAGTGCACCTCCCCACCAACTTCTGGGCATCTAGGTAGCCTGGGTGCCCAAGGTCCCTCATTCTAATTCTTTTGCTTACCACCTGGAAAAACTGAAAGTGAAAAAAAAAACACTCCTAAACATTTTCTAAACTGAGAAAACCTGGGAACTTGCTGAACTCAGGTGTCAAGGACACAAAAGCTATGACTTTGAAAGGCCAAAGCTACACAGCGATGGAGCTTTACCACGTTTTCATGTGACGTGAAAGCCAGAAGCTGCATTAGTGTCCTGAGATTCTTTGCTGGGCCTGCTATTTATTTGTGTGTCAGGCATCAGAAATATTTCACCTCATCAATTCAGTAATGAGTTCATCTTGCCTACTAGACTGTGACTCACTTGAAGCAGAAAATTTATTCATCTGTATCCTTAGGGTTCAGCTTAGGGTCTAGAGCAGAGTAGACGGTCAACAAATGTGTTCCAAATGAATGAGCAGGAAATGAAAGGCAGGAAAGTGAGCAAATCTGCTAGAAGACCTGAGCATCTTGTGTTAGGGACATAACCCTTGCCCTTTTATGGTCCTTTTACCTGTCCAAAGTTCCAGCCAACCATGCCAATTCGGTTTGTGCTGCCCACGTAGATGATGCCAGAGTCTTCCTCAACATACTCTTGTCTTTCGGCGGAGTTACTCATGAAAACATCATCCGCTGTTTGACACACACACACACACACACACACACACACACACGGGGAAAAACAGAAACAAAAATAGAGCCTATAGTGAATCAATGAAATAAGCTTTCTTCCACTCCTGAAGACTGAAGAGCAAGAGTCACTTGGACCCATACCACTATCTGACTAATTTTCTTTCTTTTCTTCTTTTATTCCCCCAAGACAGGGTTTCTCTGTGTAACAGCCCTTGCTGTGCTAGAACCAGCTCTGTAGACCAGGCTGGTCTTGAACTTACAGAGATCTGCCTGCCTCTGCTTCCTGAGTCCTACACAGAGATCCGCCTGCCTCTGCCTCCTGAGTCCTACGATTAAAGGCCTGCACTACCACCGCCCCACCTATCCTGCAATCTGACCGAAGAATGAAGTCTTGAGCTATGATGCTTGCAGCTCTCCCTGTGGGGGCTCAGGCTGGAAAGAGAGGCTAAGCTAGAATAAAAGCCTAAAACTTGGACCCAAGAATGAGATCGCTCCTTTAGATAGAAAGGTAGTAGGGCACGACCTCACTGCAGAATTGTACTGTAGTCATTATCTCTTATAATGTATCACGTTATATATAATGTGTATATAAAAGCTTATACAATTCTCATGGGAGCCTGATGTACACTCAGTGGGGACAAATTTGAGGATGAGATAATGTAATTGCCTAGAATCACATGGCTGGGTTAGCTTTTCCGCTCCTCCTACAGTCCATAAACTTTCTACAGTCAGTTCTAGGCCTGTAAGGAGAACTTCTCAATCGTCCTTATTTTCTACACTCATTGCTTCTATTAGGGTCGTGGGGGGGGGGGGGGTGCTGTGGTCAGAGACCTACCTTGCAGCCATGGGTTGAAGAGCAGTATAAACATCCCGAGTTTCTGAGAGGAGACCCTGCCCTGGGAGGAGATCTCAACATTCATTGTGTACCACCCGATGGGAGCATTGGCAGGACTGGCGACGACAATGGTCAGATTATTGTTGTTGTTGGCTTTGAGGGCTGCATTCCAGCCACCTGTACTTCTCCCAGAGATTGAAAACACAGCCTTTGTCCTGGCTGACTCTGAGGGTTGGGGACCTGTCAAGGAAATAGAAAATGAAGGAAACAAACGGGAGCTGGATAGGTCCTGAGGCGAAATCAGGCTCTGGTGACACTGTGAGCTCCTTTAGGTCAACGGTTCTCACGCTATGGTCATGGCTCACCTAAGACCATCAGGAAACACAGATATTTACATTATAATTCATAACAGTAGCAAAATTATAGTTATGAAGTAAAATAAAATAAAATAATTTTAAGGTTGAGGGTCACCACAACATGAGGAACTGTATTACAGGGTTGCAGCATTTGGAATGGTGAGAACCACGGATCTAGGATTTCATCCAGTAAAGCATCCCATCACAGGGCTTGCGGGAACATGTAGGCCACATCCATCTTGATTTGAAGATGATAAGTCTCATGCTCAGAGATACAGAGCCACCAAAGTCAACCAATCAGTGACATAACCCAAAGCCCAATGACCCCTCAAGGGCAACGCAGCTGTGTGCATGTGCAGAAGAAGCAGAATGGGTACCAGTAGAAACAACGAAGTTCAGATCTTCTCCAGACTCGAGACTTCGGCTGCAGGATATTACCATCTCCCAAGGCTGTCCTCTCCGAACAATGAAATCCCGGCTGGAGTACTTGTCTGTGTGATGTGCCCTCCGGTTCACAGGCATCTGCCAGTTGACATTTTGGACTTCTAAAGCTATGAGACAGAAAGCAGAACCTGAAGTCTTGAGGGGTCCTTACATAGTGTGCAGCATACCAAAGGACAGCCATGGGTGAGGAGGCAGGGCAGAGCTGAGCTTCTAGAAGGAGTCACATTAAAGCACAAAAGCTTTGACTCTGCCTAGTAGGATGGTCACCACTTGTTCCCATCCAACCTTTCTGCATTCAAACACTCCAATGCACAGGACCCAAGATCGCACGAGCGCGTGGCCTTTCTAGACCACTCCACACGCTATCCCTTCTGCTCAGAAGCTCTCCATCTGCCTGGTGCCTTGTTGTCAGGCCTCGAGGAGCAGCCGAGCACTCAGGGAAATGGCACCCAACCAGCTAGAAGAGCAGTGTCAGACGAGACTGAGAAGACAGCGTGGTGGGTGAAGCCCTCGCTCTGAAAGCCTGAGGACCTGGGTCCAGACCCTTAGCATCCCCAGAAATGGTGCAGCTGTAACCTCAGCACTAGGGGTAGAAACAGACAGATCTCCAGGGCTTGCTTACCAGGCAATCTAGATGAAACAGCAATCTCCAGGTTCAGGGAAAGGCCTACCTTGAGGAATGTGGAAGGGGGCACTGAGGAAGGTATCCCCACACCAGCATCTGGTGTCCACATCAAAGATAACTGTCTTGGGGCCTGGAGAGATGTCTCAGTGGTTAAGAGCGTGGCTGTTCTTTCAGAAGACTCAAGTTTGAGCCCCAGAACCCACATGAAGGCCAAGAACTGTCTGTGATTCTAGTTCCAGGGGATCCTACACCCTTCTGTGGCTTCTGCAGGCGCTGGGCACACAGATGATGCACAGACGTGCGCACAGGCAAAACATCCACATACATAAAGCAAAAATAAACAAATACAAAAACCCAAACAAACCCAACAATCCTGTTTTGAATACAGCTCAAAATGCAATCCAAACAACAAGGTAAATTTGGGGTATTCAAAGTGTGTGTGTGTGTGTGTGTGTGTGTATGTGTGTGACCAATTATTTGTAAAGCACTGTTAGACACATTGGAGTAGAAAATGTGACAAGCAGTTTGACTTTTCAAAGGTCTTCAGTAGTGAAGAAGTGAGACAAGAGAAAGACGCAGTGAACGATGGCATGGGAAGAATCCATCTCTTTCTATAGAGGTGCATGGGAAATGCAGTCAAGAGAGGAGCATTTTGTTTTTTGTCTGTAGAGATCAGAAAAGGCTTTCCTGAAAATGCTTGACCTTAAAAGAAAACATAAAAATGTCAGAAAGATATATGAAGGTATGTAGTCCTCAGCATCTCTAATCACCAGGGAACTGTGAATCAAAACCACAGTGAGATGCTCTTGCCCCAGTAGGAATCATTACTACCAAAAGAAGTGACGTGAGAGGATAGGAGAGGAGCCCTTGTGCCCTGTTGGTGGTGCACGCCTTTAATCTCAACACTTGGGAGGCAGAGGCAGGCGGATCTCTGAGTATGAGGTCAGCCTGGTCTACAGGGTGAGTTCCAGGACAGCTAGCACTGCCCAAAGAAACCCTGTTTTGAAAACTCTACCCCTCCAAAAGGAAATGATGACAGCACAGCCGTCATGGAAAACAGTATGGAGGTCCTTCAAAACAAATTAAAAATTGAACTGCCCCATGATTGATCAGTCCTCCCATGGGTATGTATCAAAGGAAATGAAGTAAGTAAAAAAGAAATCTCTAGTTCCATGATTATTTTATTTTGGGGGATGGAGGAGGCAGGATCTTGCTCTGTAGGCCAGGCTGGCTTGGAGCTCGCTATATATCCCAGGCTAATCTCAAACTCATGACCTTCCTATCTCAGTTTTCTGGGGGCTGACGTCACAGGCCTTCCCTGCCGTACCAAGCTTATTCCAGCATTATTCACTGTAGCCAAGTAATAAAAACAACCCAAACACAAGTCAGTTCATGAATGGATAAAGAAAATGTGGTATCTATATAGAGAGTGAAATGTTACTCAGATACAAAAAAAAATTGAAATCTCGTTCTCTGGGCCAAGCCTGAGTAGGACTAGAGGACATTATGTTAGGTGTGTGCAATGTATATGGACCTAGAAAGGAGAAGATTTTGTCGGATTCCAAAGGCCGTGTTGCATTCTAGATAAGCAGGCTCCAGAGGCTCAGGAAAGTGAGGCCCCGTGTGTGTCTAGATCAGGTCCTGCCCTGAAGGGAGAAGGAGAGCAGGAGAGGGTGGAGGGCCTGGGATAGGGGCTTCTGCGGAAGCAGTTTCAGGTAGAGGCTCACCTGGGATGCTGAGACAGACACTGCTGTAGGGGAGAAAGGTGATCTTGCCAGTGAACCCGGATACTAAATATTTTCTCATTCATTGATTCATCCAACAGATATTTATCGAAAGAATAAGCTAAAGCATTTTACACAAATTAAGGGACATTCCTGTACACAGTATCAGATGGGGAGAGGTCGGACCTAGGACATTGCCTGGCGGATGCTGAGATATACAGAACCTTATATAGCTATGGACTAGGGACTAGGTCTGTTTAGGGCAATGATGGCTGATTTTTAAAAACCCTGCCTCCTACAAAAATTTTGCTCACCACCTTCTGAGCATCCCAGATGCGGAGAAGTGGTGGCGCTTTGCTTTTTGTCTTGTTTCAAAGCAAAGAAGGGCTTTTGTCAGGTGATGGTGGTGTACACCTTTAATCCTAGCACCAGGGAGGAAGAGGCAAGTGGATCTCCAAGCTTGAGGCCAGCCTGCCTACAAAACAAGTTCCAGGACAGCCAAGGCTACATACACAAAGGAATCCTGCCTCTAAAAACAAAACAAAAACAAACAAACAAAAAAACCCAAAAAATAAAAAAAGAAAAGAAAGAAAAAGAGAAGGAAAGAAGGTCTTTATGGGATAGGTGATCAGACCTCTTGAGCCTCTCTGGGCTTCTTTATTCCCCAAATGATGCATGACCAGAAAGTAAGACTCACTCTGTGAAACCATTAGCTGTTCGGGAGCAGAAAGCATATTCCAAATGGCCCTTCACTGAAGACAGGGGCAAGGACAGAAGGGTGGGGAGACCCACATTTATGGTTGGCATCTATTCCCCTCCAACATGTCTACCTCCTTCTTTGTTATACTAACAGGTATGTGTTCTATGGTAGCTGTGTCTTTTTCATTCCTCCTAGGTCAAGACGAGACTGAACTTCAGGGTTCCTAGGCTGTAAGGACCAGGGAAGCAGCAGATGGGTCAGGCCCAGAGTGACTGTGGGGATGATGACCAGCAACATTAGCTGAGGTTTACTGGACTTTGATCCGCTTGCCATCATCCCAAGTCTTTACGTGCCTTAGCCCATTAATTCTGGGAGTTGCATTCAGAGTCACCTGCTTTACAGATGAAAGAGCCAAGACGTGGGGAAGCCTTGGTCATAGTTACTTCATCCCTGAGTGGGGTACAGTCACGAGAGTCATTCTCTCTGCCTGTCTTGACACCAAGTATCTGCTCCCTAGGGGGGTGTGTGAGACTGGAAGGCTTCCCTGAGCTGAAGGAAGAAGGACAGGTGGACTCATGCTTGTCACCTGCATGCAGTGTGTCAGCTGGTGACAGCACACAGAACCCGTGATGTGTACTATTGACGAAACCTGACAACTGAAAACAAGCTCAGGAGACAAGCATCTTACCCTGTGCCTAGAAGTCAGCAGCACCCAGGCTGTGCTGTGTGACACAGTCAAGAAAGTAGATTTGGTCTCTGCCTTTTCCCGGCATAAGCCTTCTAAGACATTTAGAATCCTGGAAAGGGTGGACATCTTTTTAAACTAATAAGATGATTGGGAGTTTCCAAGAGCTTCAGGATAGTGGCTGGTTGCCTAGGAAACCAACCATGTGGCCAGAGGGCTAGAGCTTTCAGTGCCGTGACACTGATCTTCAGGGAAGGAAAACTGATTCAATCATCGATGACTATAGTCATCATTAATCATTAATTAACTCTGTAATCAATCAAGCATGCCTTTGAACAAAGCCTTCATAAAATCGGAAAGAGGGCTTGGAAAGCTTTTATGCTGGAGAATGTCAGAGCTGCTGGGGCGGGAGGACATACACTGCCCTTCACGTCTCTCCATCTGCCTGGTCCTAAGTTGTGTCCTTTGACAATAAACAGGCAATCTAGAAAATATGCTGTTTTCTATGAGATATTTCAAGTTCTATGAGATATTCTAACAGATATTTGATCATGGGTTTCGAACAACCCCCTCCCAATTTTGTAGCTGGTTGGTCAAAAGCAAGGTAGTAGGGGCAGCTGAGAAACCAGCTAGTCTCCATTTTGTTCCTAGGAGACATTTTGAGTCTGTAGCCAGGTTACGTTTCTGTTCCTCAGAGCTGGGGTGCACCCTATCCTGGAACCATGAAATGTTCTACAACAAGGTCTCCGGAAAGATTTCCTTACCTGCTTCATAAAATCCTAACTGCCTGGTCTCTCCTGTGTAACCACGTTTATTTGCAAAATCTCCCACCTTTCGGGTAGGCCCTAGAAAGGGAGCTTGGGAAATTGGCTTGGGGCTGGTCTCACGAACCCCACCTCATGGGGAGACAGCCTGGGGACTCAGCTCTGATGTGTACATGCATAAAACTTTCTTTATTCGGCCATAATTTGGGTAGGTGGTCTTTCTCCTGAAGTCTGTGGGATTCACACAGGCCTGTGAAACAGAGTCTTCAACCCACAGTGTCTGTTCTGTGCTAACTCCAAACAGTGTTAAGCTTGAGTCTAGCCATAGGGCATCTAGGTGGTGCTCTGAAGAACTGGCTTGTGTGGAAATGCTGTCCATTTGGTAGCTGGAAGGACCATAAGCAGTCTAGAAGGAAGCAGGGCTTCCTCTCCACCAGATCTTACTGACTCTACTCTGTCTCTGTGTCCCCCGCTTCTTCTATTGTAAATAGATCCCATGTGAGACTCAGAATCCAGAAGCAACTGTGTGTGGGAGTGGGGGGGGGGTTTTAGAGGTCCTCAGGACGCACTGTCTGCCCCCAACATCATATCCTAAACACATAGGCGACAGTAAGGACCTGCAGGGGAAGAAACCTGTTCTTCAAGGACAACCTTTAGGGTGAGCTGAGTGAACAGGAGCCATCTGCCTTTCTGTCCCTGAGGGAGCTGCAGGGGAAGCTATGTGTTCAAAAGCCCCCTCCCAGCTGCCTCCCTCAGACCTTGTCCCAGCCATGAACCTCTGAATCGTGGGTGCCAAGGGCCTTTGGCTAAGCCCACCTCATTGCTTTCGACAGCACTTTGTCTATTTTTCCAGAGGAGCAGGGAGAGAAAGGGGAGAGACGGAGTCAGCCATCTCAGGGTCTCCTCGAGTTGGAAGCTCATGAATATATTTTAGCCTCAGGGCTGTTTTTTCCACCAGTCTGGGTGAAAGGAAGAGATGAAGGGAGGGCCTCATTTGCCTGAGGCTGACACATCAAGTCATACACTCAAAATCATGGGAGGGAAAAGAAAGGCTGGCGGTAGAGTGTGTTCAGGGCACTGGACTAGAATGCACACATCCGGGTTTGAGTCCCAGTACTGGGAAACAAAGGGAAAGGGAAAAGACCCCGAGAAACAACTCAAAAGCTTCCAAGCTGCATGAAGAAGGTGAGGCAGGAGGAAGCAGCTGCCTCCAAGCAAAAGCCCCTGGTGCCCCAATCTGCACTAGGCTGAGTTACGGCTTGGCTCCAGTGTCAGGATGATGTCTCAACTCCCCTGGCCCCGAAAAATCAGTGTCACCAGCATTCAGATGGGAGCTGCTAAGTTCTATCTCAATGTTCACTCGCTCCCCTTTCCTATAACAAGACCCCAATCTTGATAGGCCGTGCGTTCCACAGGTCACCTCAGCTGGATGCACACCAATCATGTCTGACCGGTGACTTGTAGGCCAGAAGTTCCAATGAGTCTTTCAAAAATATTTTAATTGCAATAATATGTACATAACATAAAAACTAATCATAAGCATTTTAAAGGTATGTTTTAGTGGGCTTTAGTATATCTGTGTGTTGTGTGAACTCTATCCAGCTTCCGAAAGCGGCCTGTGGCCCGTTATAGACTCTCCTCACTCCCTGCTGTCTCCTGACCGTCTGTTTCCCCCTCTAGGGTTCTGTCTATTTTGGACATCTGCTATAAACGGAATCACACAGTACGTGACAGGTTTAGGTCTGCCTTCCCTTGCCTGTTACAATGTTTTCCAGCTCATTCATGCTGTAGGGTGCATGGGCAGCTTATTCTCTTGTGGCTGAACCACGTTCTATCATATGAACATACCACATTTTGTTTCTCTTTTCCTCAGCTCATGGACACGGGTTGGTTCTACATTTTGGCTGTCGTGAAAAGTGCTAATTATGAAGCAAGTATTTCTTTGAAATTCTGTCTTCAATTCTTTTACAGAAGATATTGTGTTCTGAGACAGTCTCACTATAGAGCCCAGGAGGGCCTTGAAGGCACGACCCTATTCTACATCCATAGCACTTTGAATACGCCCAACTGCACCTGAACTTTTGATTCCCCCCGCCTCAGCCTCCCAGTACTGAGGTGACATCACCCCACCATTGCCATCACACCCAGCCACAACACCTCTTTAACAGTAGCTGGCAAACGTGCTTGGCCTATTTTCCTCCCCCTTCTTCCACCCTGCTGTCTGTGATGTAGACTGGGGTGGACAGGGCTCGCAATAGCTGTGTCAGACTACACAGGGCCATACACGAGGGATAGTAAGCTGGGAGGCTGGTCAGAGTCTGCGCACTGAGAACGGTATAGTTCCTGTCCCTTCCTGGGTCTACCTGCACTCAGATCTTCTGTAAAGAGGAAACGAACTTCTGTGTTGTTTATTTTTCTAAGTTGTTGTTTTGGGGGGCTCACTACCATTTACAAGTTAGTCTGACCCATGACCCCGAGATTAGATCCCTTGCCCATCTCTTCTGTGGCTCACACTGGCAGGGCAGCAGGAGATGAGGGCAGACTATGGAAAGATTACTATCAACTGACCCGACCCTTATCAGCCTTGCTCTAAGGGAACAGACAGGTGAGAAGGGCTTGGTTGCTAAGCATTGGGCTGAGAAAGGGAGTTGGCAGGATGCCAATGTGGCAGGACAGACAGTTATGGGGCTGGGCTCCCACACACACTTGTCTGGACTCAACTCTCTATTATGTCCTGTTTAGACAAAGAGGTATCTTTCTGTTATAGATTTCTAGAGTTAATGAAAATTTTATTTTTATGTGTATGAGTGACTTGCCAGTGTGTATACCACTTGTGCACCTGGCACCTTCAGAGACCAGAAGAGGTCATCAGGTCCCCGGGAACTGGAGCTAGGAATAGCTGGGACACCATGAGAGCTGGAGGAACTGACCCTGGGTCCTCTGCAAGAACAAATGTTCTAAACCTACGGAGCAATGTCTACAGCCTCAATTAATGGAAATTTTGAAAGTCGTTTAGCTGAGTAGATCTCAGTATAGAGACCACATTAAGAAATATATTCTAGTGTTCTCGTACATTGATCTGTGACTGAATACCATAATGCACTCTGATCTTGCTTCACCTGACAAAAATAAGCCGATCACAACCCACTAAGCTGACGTCACAACCTGAAATGGATTGCAGCGGACATCTTGGAAAACAGTGATATAATCCAATACAATTCTCATAGTATGTTTTAAAAAAAACTGAGCCCTCCACCCCCAACCCCACATAGCAGAAGTGACCTACTGAAATCACAGAGTAGTCTAGAAGCAGGGCTAGTCCTAGAAGCAAGGTCTCAGAGACAGGTCACTGGAACATTGAGTCTTCTGTGTGCCACTACCCCAGCCTCCAGGTCCTGGCAGCCCCATCCCCTGGCTCCTAGGACTACTGCCCAGCCACCGCTCCCCATTTCTTTCCAGTCTGTGTCAGTTACTTTTAGCTTCTCCCGACCCTCAAATCCACTGCAGCACACCTGGCTGCATTCCCTGGCACTCAAGGCCGGGATTTGTTAGACAGAGGAAGGGCTGGTAAAGTTCCCTGGGGTAAAAAGTAATAAACCTCCGGACAGGCCAAGGGACCTTGGGTAAGGACCTCAATATCTCTGAATTGTGAGCGCCTCAACAGTACAAAAGGAACCGTGAGACCCCCACACCCTCTCTTCTAAGGCTACCTCTAAAGGTTAGAGAGCACATGCGCCTTACTACTTCACATGTAACAGCAAAACAGCGCAGGGTCAGGACGGCTTCAGCAGCCTCCGTGCCAAGCACTAAGCACGGCGTTCGCATCTTTTAACACAAGAGCCTGCGGCATTACCACAGTTTACAGGGGGGGATTTGTAAGTTCAGCTGGCTGAACTCATTTCTCCCGTATCACAAGCTCAGGCAGAACCCAGACCCAAGTCCAAGCTGGAATCCAATTTTGCTTGACAAAAATCTGACTTCAAGCTGCTAGCTGCGGCCAACCACCATGGTGCTGGGGAAGCTGGCAGAGAAAAAGCCCCAACCACGAACCGCAGCCCACTCCACGCCCAGGCATCCCGCTGACGGGAAGAGAAGAAGGACTCATTGCTCTTCCTTTCCAAAAGGGAGCTGTAATCTCTCCCGACAGGGACATCAAGCCTTGGCACCACACAGGGGAGTCACCGGGAGAGTGATGTCTGGATCCAAGAGTTTCCCAAACCAACCGAGCCAGGATCTCCGGATTAGCAGCATCCCTGGCATTTAAAAGCAGCCTCCTTGCTGATTCTAAATGTGTAGCTGGGACTGAGAATAGTTACCTTAGGCCTACACTTCATACTCGTCAAAGCTCCTGCACTCTAATGAGGGGGGCAGCTGCTCCGCGGGGGAGGCAGGAGAGAAGCCACTCTCGTCTCCCGGGGGAGGGAGGCTCAGCAACGGAACACGGTTTCTTGTGCAGCCCATTTCTCAAGCTCAAGAGACCCAGCCTTCTTCCTTTCCTCCCAAGTGATAAAGGATCTCTGAAACTCCAGCACACACCCCAGCCTGGCATGTGGGCCCCAGGGAGGAGAATGACTGCCCCATATCCACATCACAGCCCTGCAGGATAGAAGCAATGTAGAGAAAGCACTATAGGCAATGAAGAAGGGTGCATGGACCCCAGGAAGGCTGGGGACATGTGACAGGGAGCTGGGGAGGAGGCTGGGGTGATGTGTGCTAGGGAGGCACCTAACAGAATGGGTCCTCTGGGAATCACCTGGGAGTAGAAAATGGATAGTAACTCATGGGGTTTCTTAAAAAAAAACACAAAATACTCTTTATTTATTCTTTGATGACTCTATACATGGAAAGAATGTGTCTTCGTCACATGCATACCCAGTGTCCTATCCCACTCTCTCTTGGCACCCCCAACATGTCTCCTTTTCTCCTAAGGTTTTCTGAAGATCCCAAGGCAAGAGGGAAAGAGGCTTACTAAAGAAACTCCAAGTACTAATAGGCTGTGCTAATGAACACTCTCTAGGTGAGAAAAATCCGTTTTAGGGGCGTGAAAAGAGACTCATGGGGTACAGGACCTGTCTAAGATCACTAGAAGGGACAGGGCTGAAAGCCAGTCCCTTCCACAGCCTTACTCTGAAATGGCAGCTACAGTCTGAGCAGTGCAGAGGCCAAGTCAGTTCTGCCTCTGATGAGGAGGGAGAGAGAGGTAAGGGAGGGCACTGAGCCAGGGTAGGGGCGTGGCAGCTGGTCTTCCCTGCACACACTGGGCTGGCTGCAGTCTCCAGAGAGGGAGCCCAGAGAGACGGTCTGCTTTTCAGGGAGCATAACTATTTCTCTGGTCCAAGTAACTGAAGGAAGGCTGTGGGAAAAAAAGTCTTGGGAAGTTGTAGATGTATCCAAGGAAGTCAGGAGCCCAGGAGGAATTTCTGACTTCTCCCTGGAGAAAAAGTGACCCAAGTCCTAGTTCAAGCAAAGGGTCTGGGCTCACCTGCTGAGAGTCATATCTGAGCCTAGATCTGGACACAGACATGGGA
Organism: Arvicola amphibius; assembly: GCF_903992535.2. Taxonomy (NCBI): domain Eukaryota; kingdom Metazoa; phylum Chordata; class Mammalia; order Rodentia; family Cricetidae; genus Arvicola; species Arvicola amphibius. The sequence goes on from NC_052051.1 coordinate 45,763,423, forward strand.
AAAAGGCACCGTGGTGCTGGGGATTTGGTTCATTTTTGCTACCAGTTTGCTTCTTAACCTGGGTGGGCTCTACCCATTACCAGGCCTCAGTCTCTTCCTGGCAGAAAATCCATGCACTAGATGATAGCTACCCTTCCCTTTTGGTCAAATTTTTTAGTCCCCAGAGCTCCTTTGGTTAGCATTCCAGCCGTGCCTGCATTCATGTGAGGGAATGGGTGGTAAGAAGTGAGCATTCCCTGTTCTCTCTTCATCTGGAGATTTTTCTCATGTGGCCACATCCACCATTCACGTCTGGATTGGTGCTTTCCTGTGCTCCTAACCACCATTCACCAGATTTTTTACAGGTTTGACTCATGCCTTGTTTGGGTTTGGCATTGCTGCCGTCAAGGTCCGAGGCTGATCACCATGACAGGCAGTAATTAACAGGGCCCAAATCCTCGACAGTAACCACGGAGTCAAAAAACCTGCACTTCTTGTTCCTTTTCAGTGGCCTTCCCCGGTGCTGTCTGGAGGGATAGCCAGGATACGCTCTTTCCTGTGTCTGCTACTGGGCTTCCACACAGCTAGTCAAGTCAGGGAGGTTGCCAGTATTACAGGATCTGTAGTTTACTTGGGCACATTCCAGCTGAGGGTTTCTCAATGCTCCGCTTCCACGTGTGTCTCTCATCCCTGTATCACTGTGAAATTTGCTTTTCTTTGTCCCTGCTGCTGACAGATGGTAAAACGTGTACTGAGAAATGCAGAATGCTATCTGGCTTGACTTTCTAGGTGGCAACCAATGTGTGAAAGCAGCACTCCTAAGACAAAGCTTGCCCTCAAAGGGAATGTGACCCTCCCCAGCTGCATCCGACATCCTGCTCACCACTCTATACGTTCTGGTCGTATTCCATCAGTGGAACACGCCAGAGGAACCCAGCAGGTTCTCCAGAACAGAGTCACCTCTGAACATAACTCTAAAACACGGAAGCCCAGCTTTCAGAGCCCCCACGACAGACAGCTGTCCCAACTGGCTACTCTGCCGGAGCCCGAGGGCAGTATGGGTTTCCCAACAAGGACCTGCCGGAGAGACACGGCACTCACCACTCATGTTCGGCTTCTTCCGCCTTTCCTGGGGCTCCTCTGGGAATGACAGAGATGGTGTGGGGAGACAGGCGCCGAGGATTGCCTTACCATTTATAGGAGCCTCTCCTACACACCCCAATTAGGATTCTAATGAGGTGGGCGAGGCACCAAGTCATTCCTGTGGTGCCTGTAAGCGTTTCACTTACAACATACCCGTCACCCAGTGGAAGGTCATCACACTTATGCAAGACTGGCTTGGAAAGAAGAAAGGAGATGAAAGTCTAAAGGTTTGCTCTTCTGAGTCTTTGTTTCATTCATAAAGGTGAGTGACTTCCTGGACCACCGCGCTTAGGCAACTTGTCTGGAGCTGAGGCAAGGAAGTCTTGTATGCTAAGGACATGTCTAGAACTCAGCCACGTCCTTTCTCGCTGCACACATATATTATTAGGGCTGTCTGTTTCCACATGCCATAGTTTGTGGGCTCAGGGTTGAGTATAACAGGAAGCACATGTTGAGGTGGAAAGCCCTCGGTTCCAGTGCTAACTGGGCCTGGGTCGTCCTTCAAATTTGAAACTTGGAAGCTTTGTTTAGGTTTGAGGCTAATCATACCTATGCTCTCACCTCACAAGGATGAAGGATTAATTCACCACGATTATTCAAGTGGAAAGTGAATACATGTGTCTCACCATGAACTAAACCAAAGGTCTTTTGGAAGCAGAAGGCAGGTAAGGAGAACCACAGTCTTTTTTCATGGAGCACCAGAAATAACCACTGACTTTCCAGTTCTGCAACACGCTCTCTCTAGGACCGTAGGAGGAGTCATTGATCTGTTTTTCAGCCCAAGCTTAACAAGGAGATTAAGGGCTGGAGAGACGGCTTAGTGGTTAAGAGCTTTTGCTGCTCTTCTAGAAGACCAGGGTTTTGTTCCCATCACCCACATCAAGTGGCTCACAACCACCTCCAGAGGTAGTTGGCTGTGTGGGGACACAGCTGCAATCACAGTTCTTGAGACGCTGAGGCAGGAGGATCACCAGTGATTGGCTAGCTTGGGAAAAGGTGTGTGTTGGGAGTAAAGCTCATTGATTGGGCATCAACACAGAGGGCCTGGGTTCAATTCCTAGCAAAGCAAAAATAAAAATAAGAAAAATAAAGAGAGAGGGGGGGAGGGGGGAAGAGAGAGAGAGAGAGAGAGAATTGAGCGTTTAAGATACAGCAGTTATACACTGCCCTGTCCTTTAACTATCTACTTAATGTGTTTCCACCCCTAGACTGGAGGTACGGGCTGTATGTTATTAGTCTTCTCCTCAAAACCTAGATGAGTACTTGATACTTGAAACATGGTGAGAGCACATACTTGTTTTAATAAACACAAAATATATTATTTTTATTAGTGTGTGTGCCTTGTGTATGTGTGCACGCATGCATGTGGAGATCAGAAAACAACTTAGGGGAATCTGTTCTCTCCTCCTGCCTTGCTGAATGAAGTAGGGTCTCTCTTGTTTCTGCCATGCTGCTGCTTAGGCTAGCAGGCCCTCCAGGTTCTGGGAAATTCTCTGGCCTCTGCCTCCCATTTCCCTGGGACTGCTGCTACGTGTCTCCATGTCCAGCCTCTGATGTAGGCTCCAGGGACCTAACTCTGGATGTCAGGCTGTTGTGCCAAGCACTCTTATCTGCTGAGCCATCTCACTGTTCTCTGAATACACCAGTCAATCAATCAATCATCAATCAATCATCAATCAATCAATCCATCACTAAAAGGATGATAACAAGTACCATCCTTGTAGTGGTTCTGGTTTCTGTGGCCAAGAACTGGCCAATGCCTTCATATGTATTACCTTTTCCAATCTCCACATACATACCCAACATATGTTCTATTATTACTGCTATAAAAGAGAGGGGACAAACATATGAACTCCAGGCTTTGCAACTGTAGAACTGGGACCCATACTCAAGTGACTTCGGATCCAGGGTGCTCAGCCTCTGAGGTCGCTGCCTCAATGATGAGGGAGCTTGGTCGCTTTAGGGTTCTGATGATTTTTGGAGAGCTGGCTTGGCACCTATTCCTGGTGGATGGCCAAGAAATGAGAAGAGGTTTCTGAACTATCTGGCAAAGAGCCTTGAACCCCATGTGGAGGTTTGAGGGTGGTCTTGGCCCCTGCTTTGGCACCAGCTGTGACTCTGGGAAAGGACTTACTTATTCAGGGTCCATGCTGCCTGGAGCCCCAAAGGTTGCTGTGATGAGCGGATGTGGAAGCACTCACGTACTCCTGAGTGTGGTACAAGGAGAAAGAGGAGTTTACTTATTAGTACCGGTATTTTTGTTGGCCCCGAGAACCAGGAGGAATTGGACCCCAGGTATTCCTTTGTGTCATATGATGAAGCAACCTGCAGAGATGATAAGCAGGTGGTACTGCTCTAGGGGAGGAGCCTGAGCTCATACAGACCCTGGTCCATATTCTGGTTTTTGTCAAGTCACCTAGCCGCCATTCAGAGCTTCCGTTTCCTTGTCTGTAAAACTGAGGCAGAATTGTTGGGAGAATTAAAGGAGTCATGAAGAGCTTAATTAGCATGTCCTCTGGCACAGCCCAGTGCAAGAAGTCAGCACTGAGAGTATTAGAATAACTATTATCCTTAAAGAATTGCACAGTTCCGACTGTCTATTCTGATGTCCAGCCGTGGGGTCTTCCCTTGGATCAGCCTTTACCCCAGTGCCGTAGATAAATACAGACACTGGACTGGGAGACCCAGATACAAATCCAGGCTCTAGAACTTTCCCACTGGGTGGCCTTGGAATACTTTCACACCTGGCCTCTGCAGCCCGACCACACATCCTGCCAAGCAGCAGAGATACCCAGAACTGCCTTAGTCATTGCTAGGAATGAGACATTGTTTGGGCCAGTTTCCCTTGCCCCCTTCGCTGCTGTCCAGCTAGACCTGCCAGCAGCCTGTTAACTCACCAGCATCAGGCTGCAGCAGGGAGTCTGCCTGAACCTACTGCTAGCTGTTGGAGGATTGCATCATGGCCACCGCCACAGCCCCAACCTGCAGGCCAACTATAATTGCTAGCTGTGTCACAATTTCAGCTAAATGATTTTCAATTCAGAGTTGAGTCAGCCAGCTATACGCAGGATGAAATTCCTGCTTGACCACACTCGGCAGCTCAGACACCAGGTAAGATGGGGCACGCAAATGCAGGCTTTTAAAAGAGGAGCTCATTGATCACTTGCCTTTTTCTCCCTCTAATTAAGGGATTTAGGGTGCCGAGGATGTCACAACATGCAAAGCACAGACTCTGAGAAGTTGTCCAGGCTGCATAGATCTTCAATGCAAACCCCACACCCAAGGCTCAGGGAATATCACAGTGGACGGAAAGACATAAACAGCCACAAGACCTGGACATAATCTGGGTATCTTCTCTATAAACAAGGGAGCTGCACCCATGAAATCTCAGTAATATGGCTGCCCAAACAAGACCTGAATCACAGTAGCGTCAGTCAGCTGCCATGGATAGGGGAGCTTTTGTGGGCCATACCCCTAGAAGAAGAGCTAGAGGCAAATTATGCCTGATGAGAAGGGGCATTAATTCTCCCCAGGGATGAAATTGTTTATCCAGGACAGGTGGTCAAACCTAAACACACACACACACACATACACACAGTGAATAAGTATATAAATTCAACTTGCTGAGTTTAAGTTTCTGTGTGTGTGTGTGTGTGTGTGTAAATACAAGCATTTGAGAGGGAGAATAGGGTAGGGACATGGATGGAGAAAAATTATATAAATACAATATACATTTATAAATATAAATTTTATAAATATAAAATATATATTTTAAAAGAAATTAAGAAAATGAAAAATAAGCTTTTTAAAAAAGAAAAAATTCTGGAGTACATTATTATTACTCATGCTTTCAAACCCCTTTCACTCAGAGTTTGGCTGCTTCTCTGCTGGGACGTGGCGGGACTGACGGTGCTTCTGTTGCCCTGTGAGTTCCCTGTGGGCCCACTGCCACATCCAGGATGCTGGCCGTGTGAATTCACATGCGTGAACACACAGTGCATCAAGGGCCGTCATCCACAGTCTTGGGGATAACATGGGCTGACTAGTTCCCTCCCCCTATAATAAGGGAGAACAGAGTGAGGCTGACTAGACCAGTGAATTCCCCTGTGGCTGCTATGACTACCACTGGGATCCACACCTGTTCTGCCACCATGTCACTCAGGGTTGGGGGGTGATGTGGGATTCCCCTCTGTATGCTGTGAATGCCATTGGTTAATAAAGAATCTGTCTTGTGCCTGGCAGGACAGAATAGAGGTAGGTGGGGAAAACTAAACTGAATGCTGGGAGAAAGAAGGTGGAGTCAGGAGATGCCAAGTAGCCCTGTTGGAGACAGACGCCGGGGTCGGAACTTTACCTGTAAGCCACAGCCACTTGGCGATGCAAAGCTGAATGGAGATGGGTTAGTTTAGGATGTAAGAGCTAACAAATAAGAAGCTAGAGCTAATAGGCCAAGCAGCAATTTAATTAATACAGTATCTGTGTGGTTATTTCGGGGCTGAGCAGCCGGGAACAAACAAGCAGCTCCATACCACAGGTGGGGGTCCTGAAAATCAAGGAAAAGCAAAACAGCAAGTGGGTGCACAAACAGATCTGTGATCCCTGGTGAATATCCCTCACATCTCTCCTGCAGCCTCTTCCTTCCTCTCCCCTAGAATTAGAATCCCACCCTGTGGTTTAAAATAGCCAGTGAAATCATACATTACCATGTATGGGAGACAAAGAAGGAAAACTCTAAAAGGCTCCATCTCACAGTATTTGGGGCTTGGTTCTTTGAAATAGAAGTTTAGCTGAATTTGCCAGCACAATTAAAATCTGTTTTCCTGAAGAAGCTTGGGGCTCCCACTCATTGATCAGAATCTTACATAGGAAGCTAAGACAGACACAGATTAAAGTTGTCCTGGAGACACCTCATGGTCGAAGTTATGTTGGCGCATGGTACCTATTTGAACAATGGTAATGGATATCCCACAGAGCCAGTGGACTTAACCTTTATTTTAATTGCCTAACCAACTCAGCAGAGATGAGATTTATATAAGGACTGCAGAGTTCAGGTCATCACACACAAGCATAAACCTTTCTTTCCTAAAAACATAAAGCACATGGATTCCTCATGCTTCCTTTTAAGATTGAGCACTGACTGGCCAACAAGAAAAAGAAGCTGTCCGGTCCAGATGGTCCCCCAGCACACTGCCCTGCCCTGCTGTACATCCCATGACAACTCTAGTCTTGGTCCTCTCTCCTTTGAAAGTCGTCTATGTAGAGAGTCTCCGGAGTGGTTCCAGTGCTGACCTGATGTCTCTGCGGAGCTAGCTCCCCGAGGACTGGTGTCTTTTGCAGCACTGATCCTTCGCAGCATATAAGATCTGCTGCTGCTGCAAATGACCAACTGTTTCATTCTTTTTTTAAAAAAATTATTTTTATTTTTTAACTTTTTAATTGATTTTATTGAGCACTACATTTTTCTCTACTCCCCTCTTTTCCTCTCCCCTCCCCTTCTACACTCTTCCATGGTCCCCATGCTCCCAATTTACTCAGGAGATCTTGTCTTTTTCTACTTTCCATGTAGATTAGATCCATGTATGTCTCATTTAGGGTCCTCTTTGTTGTCTAGGTTCTCTAGGATTGTGAATTGTAGGCTTTTTTTTTTAATTTCTAAAAGACACTTATGAGTGAGTACATATGATAATTGTCTTTCTGGGTCTGCATTACCTCACTCAATATGATGTTTTCTAGATCCATCCATTTGCCTGCAAATCTCAAGATGTCATCATTTTTTTCTGCTGTGTAGTATTCCATTGGTGCTGGCATAACTGGATATAAACACGTAGAAGAATAGACCCATATCTATCATCATGCACAAAACTCAAGTCCAAACATATCAAAGACCTCAACATAAGGCCAACTACACAGAACCTTATAGAAGAGAAAGTGGGAAGTACACTTGAACGCATTGACACAGGAGACCACTTCCTAAATAAAACCCCAGTATCACAGACATTGAGAGAAACAATTAATAAATGGGACCTCCTGAAACTGAGAAGCTTCTGTAAAGCAAAGGACATGGTCAACAAGAACAAGACAAAACAGCAGCCTACAGAATGGGAAAAGATCGTCACCAACCCCACATCAGACAGAGGGCTGATCTCCAAATATATATACTCAAAAAATTGGTTATCAAAAGAGAAAATAATTCAGTAAAAAAAATGGGGTACAAATCTAAACAGAGAATTCTCAACAGAGGAATCTAAAATGGCTGAAAGACACTTAAGGAAATGATCAAAATCCTTAGCCATCAGAGAAATGAAAATCAAAACAAGTCAGAGATTCCATCTTACACCTGTAAGAATGGCCAAGATCAAAAACACTGATGACAACTTATGCTGGAGAGGTTGTGGGGAAATGGGAACACTTCTGCATTGCTGGTGGGAATGTAAGCTGGTACAACCCCTTTGGATGTCAGTGTGGTGACTTCTCAGAAAATTAGGAAACAACCTTACTCAAGACCCAGCAACACCACTTTTGGGTATATACTCAAAGGATGTTCAATTGTGCCACAAGGACATGTGCTCAACCATGTTCATAGCAGCTCAGTTTGTCATAGCCAGAACCTGGAAACAATCTAAATGCCTCTCGACCAAAGAATGGATGAGGAAAATGTGGTACATTTACACATTGCTATTCTGGATGTCAAGTTCTGTGCTAAGCATTCCATACCTGTTAACTTCCAGTGCTCCCTGGGAAGCACTGATCCATTTCACAGCTAAGAAAGCAAAGACTTGCGCTAATTGCTTTGATAAGGTAATGTGTGCCCACCAGGAACTGCTTCCCAAAGGAGCGATAGAAACCAGTCATGGAGAGATGGGAGATATGCTTATGAATGAGGATGCGTTTGAGACAAACCATGAAGGTGAAGGTCATGGAGAGGCATTCATGCCAGAACAGTGCGGGAGCATCTGCACTCCCTTGGCTGCACACGGCTTTGTGTGGCGCACACGGCGCCTTGGGTCAGTGGGGAACGCTGGAAAGGCTTGACTCCACCTGTAGTCCCAATGGTCACCCTAAGTTCTTAGACCTAGAGGGAAAAGCAGCTCACTGCAAGTCTCTGTGGGAAAGATTGGCTTCTCTGCTAAACTGTGTGTTGGCCATTTGTGAGCACAGGCAAGACAATCAAACACAGAAAAGAAACTATAAGTCACCACTTGGTTGCTGATGCCACAGCTGGAGAACCAAGTTGTGTCTTAAGAGCACACCAGGAAAGTAAGGCAGTGGTGGTGCATGCATTTAATTCCAGCACTCGAGAGGCAGAAACAGGCAGATCTCTGAGATCCAGGCCAGCCTGGTCTACAAGAGTGAATTCCAGGACAGCCAGGGCTACTTAGTAAAACCTTGTCTCAAAAAACCAAACCAAGACAGAACCACTCCCTGCCTGCACCAATAAAAAAAAAAAAAAAGAAAAAGAAAGAAAAAGAAAAGAGAAGAAAAGAAAAGAAAAATTGTACATGACAAGGGGCTCACTGGCTTATGTCGATTTGCAGGAAAAAAAAAAAAACCAGACCAGAGGCCATCAGATTCCTTTCACTTTTCTGATGAAGGATAAATGATAAATGATCCGCCTAAGATCACAGAACGCTGACCGGACTGGCAGAGTGAGAGGCATGCACAGTCGTCTCCTTTGGTGACTCTCATTTCACCTCAGCCACGGACACCAAGGCCAGCGCACCTGAACCGCCCAACTGCGAGAACTGCTTCTGCTCTGCCCCTCAGTCACCTCCTGCTTCAGTTCAGAAACTCCCCGACGCCTTCATATATGTAGTATGATTCGAAACACGTTCTTATTTTGTTCTTCGGCAGCTTCGTGCATGTGGATAGAGCAATCTGATGATCCTCACTCCACCCTCTCTTAGCTCCTGTCCCCCCACTTCCTCTCTTCTCCCTACAACACACCTCCCATATTTGTGCCTCCTGGTTTTGTTTCGAAAGCCACCAAGTTTAACTAAGACAGTCTGTGTGACCGTGGATTTGGAGTGATTTGATTTTGACATATCTTTAACAAACAGAGAAAAGTTTAGAGTCCAGAATGTGTGTAACAAATCATAAATATTTTCTATTCCCTGTTGTTGTGCTGTGTCTACAATGTTTCTAGTGTCTACAAGAAATACACAGGAATTATGCACATGAGAGAAAAGTAAGGGTTTATTCTTCTTTTTCTGAGGAATGATTAATGAATTAGGGTCCTGCCTTTACTGAAATGATGACCTACAAGAGGAGAACGCATAGAACACAGATACACACCAGGGCTCAGAAAGGTTTGCCTACTGAATGTAGTAAGGAGTCGCAAGGAAGAACATTACATCATGGCATAAGATATATAAACTAACAGGATTTGGAAGAGAGGGCATTCTCATTAACATAAAGGTAGGAAGAAGAGCCTGAGTGCACCTATGGATGACATATGGAAGGGGCACAGCACTGCCTGACCAGTGCCCGACAGCGCGTAATCAGGGTCCGACGGCGCATGATCAGGGACCTGAAGGCACGTGATCAGCTCTTCTTTCAGCCCCTCTCTGGACCTAGCATGCCATAATACTTTTCAGTAGCTTTTGAAATAAGGCACCGTGGACCAGTACAGAAGGCACAAGGTCTGTTCTCAGTTGGTCTCATCAACCGCTGGATGAGTTAAATCAAAGTCGGTTCCTCTGCTGCACCACTCTCGGGTACACAGCTGAGGAAACCAAAGCGGGCACGCAGTAGAGACACCTCCCCACTCGTCCTCCCAGCGCCACTCACAGTAGCCGCGTCGCAGAAGCAGCCTCGGTACCTGTTCCTCAGTAAGGCAAAGCAAAGGTGATGCATATCATATATGTGAATTTTAGGTCGCCATAAATTAGAATGAGATGATAGTATTTGCAGAAGAATGGATGAAAAAACATGTTAGATGCAATAAACCAGAGTCCAAATACAAATACAGCATATTTTTCTCATGTGTAGAATCTAGATTATTTTTTTAAAGAAATACATAAATGTAGAAGGGGCTTATTTGGGAGAAAGGACAGAGAAGTGGGAGGGAGACAGAGAGGACAAAAAGGAATAAGATCAAAGTACATAACATTGTGTGCATATACAAAATGTCATGGCAGGACCCATTATTTTCTACAATATTTGCTATTAATTTCTTTAAAGAATTTAGCACTAAAGAAGTTTTGGCAATGAATTTGGTGCTAGGAACTGTGCTTGCCTCACTAGACAAGTTCTCTACCACTGAGCTGATTTGCCAGACAGTGCATTATTTTATGGTTGGGAAATTTATTGTCGTTGGATGCATTTAACCAGAAATCCTTGTCTTCATCAGACTGACTCAATACTAAAGGTTCTTTACTCGGCAGGAGCAAAGCAGGAATTCCCAGGCATATTTAGGTCTTAGGTTTCATGCATTGGTAAAGAGAGCCATAAAATAAAGGAGTCATAGAATTTAGAGGGCCGATAGCTTATTCTGGCACAACAAGGATCGTCTTGGCAGGATGCCAACAACTTTAAACCAGAGAAGTAATGTAGGTGAGGCCACAACCTTGTCTACCAGACTAGACTGAAGGAAGAAAGGAGATGGTTCTAGAAATGGCTTTGTCCACTTCTCTGACATAAAAGAAAGGTCTAGAAAATCCAAACGAGGTTTGCTCCTCGCAATATGGCAATACCCTCAGGGCCTCTGCTGAGGGAACAAGAAAGGAAATGGAATTATTAATTTAAGTCAATTACAACTCAGAATAAATAATCTCCTGTCTTTTTCTAACAAGACCCCAGCATTTTCTTGATTTTCCCAGTCCTCTCTCTGGCTCAGATTCTATGTCCCCAACAGTTAGGGAACACAGAAGCCTTGTGCATTAGTCAAGACTTGTCTTTAACACACCTGGATACCATGGGGTATGCAGGTTTGGTTTTAATCGAGAGGGGTTAACCTTTTCTTCAGCCATTACATCATCTCGTCTGCAAACCCACAGCAGCATCTCTCATCAGACGTAGGGATCACCAGGAAACACGGCCACCCCTCCCCATGCCTGATTCCCAGTGAGGGAGGCTCTCTGAACAAGATGATCATAATGTAGTTTGTATCCTCACTCAACCCCACTCCTAAGTTTTAGGATTCTACATTCAAATAAGAGCCTTGAAAAAGTAGACATAGATGTAGTTATCCCTGTATACTATTTAGTAATATCTGGAAAGACTTACAAGAAGATGCTAACTGTAGTTTCCTCCGGGGACAGGATCTAGGAACCTGATGATGAAGAAGACTACAGCCATTGGTTTTGCCATTTGCTTTTGTAGTAATGGGGGCTGAGCCCAGGACTTTACACACGCTAGGTAGGTACTCTCCCACTAATTCTCCACTACTTGAAGCAGCGGTTTCACTATGTGGCCCAAGCTGGAGTAGGACTTTTGATCTGCCTACCTCGGCTTACCAAGAGCTGAGACTATAGGTATGTACCACCGTGCCCAGGAGTGCTTGGGGAATTTCATTTGACTGCATACCACAGAGTCACAAAGAATTGATCTTAATCACACAAGTGTTTTTATCTTCCTTCTAAATGAACCGTTTAGACAGGCTACCCAGGGCTGACACATAGTTATAAGGATTGCTTCCAGTTCTATCTGGCTTTACCTGGCCTCAAGCTTATGGTTAGCGCACCTCTGGGTGACACCCTGTGCTTCTGGCAGGAAGGCAGAAGAGCAGAGAACATTGCCAGCTGGTTATATAACGAGCTAATGTTGGAAGGGTGCCTCAGCCACTGCTGGCGAAACTGCTGCTGTGCTGCAGCCGCGTGTCGCTGCTCCTCCCAGATGTGAGGGGCCGCGTGTCGCTGCTCCCCACCAGATGTGAGGGGCCGCGTGTCGCTGCTCCCCCCAGATGTGAGGGGCCGGGAAAGAGCCGTCTTCTTAGATTGCTGCCATGCATGTCATGCGTGGCCAGTGCAAACTACGGTCTTATTAGTAATAATGGAGAGATGGGGTACGGACCTGGGGGTCCATAGTGTCTGTCGCACATGCATGATCTTCTCAAACAATAACGCAGGTTATAAAGAAAGCTTTGAGAACAAAAGTCACAGCATAAGAGGTGACTATGGGAACAACCAAGTGGAGAGCTCACCGGGCTCCCAGCACAATCACCATGAAATAACCTGAAATGTCTTCTAAGGCCATACCGCGGGTGAGGACAAAACATATCTTAGATCTAAGGATCTAAGGAAATGTTCTAAGCCTTGGAGGGGACAGCAGGAGCTGTACCTTCAGTCATGTCCTGTCCTGTTCTCCCTCTGCTCAGGTAGCAAAGTCCCCTCCAGGCAGCAGACTTCTCCACTGTTCACCGCTCTGCGTCCTGTGAGGGCTGGGCCTCCAGGTAACAGGGTCTGGGGTTTGGAGCTCTCTGGCCCATGGCTTTTGCTTTAGTTTCGTTCTCACAGATGTACCCACTTCAAAGGAGACTATTTGGTCCTTTGAGGGCTGGGAATCCCTGCCACGACAGAAAACTACAGGGCGGATAACTGAGGCATCTGAGTTGAGATGCGGTGTTATTTTCCCGGCTTCTAGAAGTTGCTGCCCCTCTCTGGATATCCATTCCTTCACAAGGGGTAGGGGGAGACAGAGATACAGAGACAGAGAGAGAGAGACAGAGAGACAGAGAGAGACAGCGAACCCTAGCAAAGAGAGACATGTCACACTGCCGAGAGCCGTGATCTGACCTGCTGGCACTAGACCTCTCTCCTCTCTCTTGTTCTCCTACTCCGTTTTCTCCCCCTTTCTCTTGTTCTCTCCAGCTCTCTCCTCTCCCTCCCTTTTCCTGTAAAGAGTATTTACCACCGGAAACTCCAGGAGACATGTTGGAGATGGAGAGTATCACTTGGTATAAGCTGTTAGAGCATACAATGCCCCCATTAAGGTAAGAGGACTTGGGGCGAGAGCATCCTGATGGGAACCTAGGACCTATAGATGGGAAAAAATGGAAGTAATGGGGCAATTTATACACATGATAGCCTCAGCCAGAAGAGCAAAGTCTTGCACACTGAAGATGTAAGCACTTCCATTTTCTCCCCAGCTTCTCTCCCTTTCAAGGCCATGAAAGCACAGTAGGGGATATATGACTTCCTGCTCTATTCCAGCCCCCACTTGCATTCCTGTGAATTCTGAGCTTCCCAGACTTAAGCCATTTGCCTGAGTGTCCCCTTATGTCCACACCTGCTGTGTCCTTATTTATTAAATATTTTCCTTTGAATAATTTTTTCCTTTTTTCAACTTGTATATCTACTTTAAATCCATACCAATTATTGACACAAGAGAGTTTGCTTTGTTAGTTATTTGCTAAGGCATATGAAAACAGACATGAGCCGGGCGGTGGTGGCGCACGCCTTTAATCCCAGCACTCGGGAGGCAGAGGCAGGCGGATCTCTGTGAGTTCGAGACCAGCCTGGTCTACAAGAGCTAGTTCCAGGATAGGCTTCAAAGCTACAGAGAAACCCTGTCTCGAAAAACCAAAAAAAAAAAAAAAAAAAAAAAAAAAAAAAAAAAAAAAAAAAAAAAAGAAAACAGACATGTTTGGAACGGAAAGGTATTCCCATCTGAAAGCTCACACAGTTCGGGACCCATTGGCTAGGATTCCTCCAATCCCTGCAACTGTTCTCTAAGGTAGGGATCACCATTATCATCTCACGCAGGAAGAAGCTACGTTTCTTTGAGAGATTAAGCAAATTTCCCAGGAATACAAAAGCATGGAAGACAGAGGAAGACTCAAAGCCACTATTGTGCTTTTTTTAATTTCAGTTTGCCCTGTGACGGGGAGGGAGTGGAAGAAGAGGCCTACAAAAGCAAGAATCGGTCTGCAGGGCCTTGTTCTGTACTCACAAAGACCCAAGCTCCAACAACTGTCCTTCCCTCCTTGTAGACAGACTCCTTGTGTCTGTCCCTTCAATAGTTATGCCTGCCACCAAGCCGAGGCTTTGATTCATTTGTCAAAGGGTGGCTTTGTATCCCAGCATCCCCCACTATGGCTCTTGTCTGTTCAGAGTCGCTAGTAGCCTTCTTAATCTCACCCTTTCAGAGCCCTAATCCAGCTCCTCCCCAGTGTTTGCTTCTTGCCTGAGCAAACACAAGACCGCCTTACACAGTTTGTTATCACAGTAGTAGGCTGTGGGCACTCATTATGGAACAAATGGATAGCATTCTTGCAACCTCTCTTCAAATCCAACAGTGCCTAGTTGCCTAGCACAGATGACTCACTTGGTTGATAAACAAAAGCAGGGTTCTCTGCCACCTGCTCTTTGGCCCCTTCACCTAGGTCTCCCTACCAAGCACCTGGTCCATGAAACCCAGTGAACATCAAAGGGTCACGTGAGGGCCTGGCCCTGACTTACCTCCCTGCTATTGTCTCCCCTGACAACAGCTGGGGCTGAAGCATCAGAGGTAGGGAAGGGCGTAGAGGAGCATGAGTAATGAGCAGGGCAGCAGGTGTTTACTGTGGGCCTAGAGCATGTCAACCGCTGCTATGGATACTTGAGTCTGTTACCTCATTTAACACCATCGATAGCTTGCAATCCCAGCAGGTAGGCATCACCAAACCCACCTTACAGATAAAATCCCAGGGAGGAACTTTAGGGCCATGCCCAAGGCCATTAAATGATCAGAGTGAAGATTTGAACCTGGGTCTATCTAACTTTAAAGTCCACGGTCTCCATTACCTCTAGATGAGAGAGAATGGTTTACAAAATCAATTCAGAGTTATCTAATCCAGTGCTTCCAGAACACCAGTTTCTTAGCTCTGAAGAGGAAGAGCCAACGAGGGTTGGAGGATGCTGGTTAAATGCAATCAGAAGTCTCCACTGTAGGATCTCTGAGTCTTTATGAAGTCCACGTGAGTCTCCAAAAGTGTAGCATGTCTCATGTGCCACATCACCCAAGGAGATTATTTATATGTGAACACATACACACACACACACATGCACACGCACACACACACAGTGTTTTACAGAATAATTTGGAAAATGCTCATCCTTCACATCCCCTCAGGTATAAAAAGGAAAGAGGAGGTGTGCCCAAGTAGCAAGGTAACCCAAAGCAAGGTGCTTCACGCACATCGCACCTCACTTCTGTTCTGTTTGCCTGTTTCCACAGATGATGCTCAGTTTGTTGGTCATTAAGAAGGTACACCTGCCAGGCACCAGGGCAAACAAGCCACGATAGCAACCTCACAGCAGAGCGTAGTTTGCATTGACAAGACCACGGCCTGGGGTTAGGGAAGCCCTCTGTGGGGAGGAGTGAGGTGAGGTTTTCCGGACCTGCAATGTGCCAGCATGCCTTTTGGGAATCTGAGATACCTCCTGTTACTAATTCATCCATCATAAATAGCAAGCCATTGTCTAGTTCCAAGCACATCCTCAAAATTCTTACTCTTATGATAGTACAAGAGGCAGTTGACATGTATGTGTGTTATCTCTTTGACTTCTGTTGACTCTGGATGAGTCTGGATGACTCTGGATGAGGGGACCATGATTCCTGGAGCATCTAACACCAGAACTGTCACAGAATGTTAAGCGGAAAGAGATCTTGGTGACTCAGCAATACAAAAACCCAGGCTGTAACTGAACAAGGAGCACTGGAGGAGCAGGACTTGCTGTGAGCGCCTGCTCTTGGGGATCCGTTCTGGTTGGTGAACCTGCTGTAATCGTTAGCCTGCCGTTTATGTTCAGTGTGATGTTTAAGCCATCTGGATTGGAATGTCAAAAATCCTTCTGCATATATGTATGTAACCGTGTGGTCTTGGGAAGGTCACTCTCCATCTCTGGGTCTGTTTCCTTACATAAGAAGGAGGAAGTTGGATTTGCGCTTTCCTCTGGCTCCAAATTTCTATGCATGTTCCCCTGGAGTGGCCATCTAGTCAAAGGCTGCCAGTCTCCAGATGCTTCTCCGTGCCCCCGTCTTGTCCACTTACTGGCCGTATGTTCTCTGAAATTATGCTCCATACTCTGAGGTCTCAGATGGGTGGGACTTGCTGCTGGGAAAGCACAAATTAAAGTTGACATGCAGGGACAAGAGTGGAGAGATGGGATAGTCGCTTTAGCTGCCATAGTTCTGCAGTGTCTGTTTGCATTGCTGAGTTTTGACTCAGAAAGGCGTTAACTATTTCTTCTTCTTCTTCTTTTTTGTCTCTTTCAGATGTTGGACAGAGCCTAAGTAGGCTTTTTCTTTTTTGTTGGCTTCTACAGTCTTGCTCTAAAGCTCACCTCCCTGCCATATGGCTGCATCCTCACCATGCAGCTGATCTCCATGCCCACTCAACTCAAACAAGCACACTGTTCCCCATTCTCTTCTCCATTCTCCTCCTCCTCCTCCTCCAGGCAATGTTGAGATTTACAGCTTGCCTACCCTGGGATTTTTCTTTTAAACTGATAAGATTGTGTGCTTTGAATAAACTTTGCATTTGCCTAACTGAAAAAATTAAAAGGGAGGGGTGGCTTGGTGGAGTTGCTGCTCCTGAAGATTTCTCAGGGGCAGGGGAGTCCCTCTCTCCACAGATCCTGGAGTTACAGGGTAGAACACGACCTGGAACAGTGGCAACATGAAGGTGCTGAAATGGTGCTTGCAGTTGGCTTGACCATCTAGCACAGGCCTTGATTTGCGGACAATACATTGCAAAGGAATGGTCCAGAGGAAGCACCTCTCCAGATCAGCCCATCCCTGGGGTCCAGGCTCCAAGCCTCATCTGGGGCCAGCAAGGTGGTCCTGGTGTTTGTAGGTCTGGAAATCCAGGTGGTTTCCATAACTTGCAACCATTTTCTCCTGGGACGGAAGCATCATAGCTGGTTATTGAAGAACTGGTGTACTGAAGAGGGCTTAGTCTTGCTTGGAATGAGCTCTAAGGTCTGGGCCTAGCATAAAGCAGCACTTTGGAGAACTCAGAAGAAGGAAATGGTATTTCACAGGATGGATTTGCTAGTCCTGAAGATAGATGCAGGCTCAGTTGCAGCGGCAGCAGCAGCAGCAGCAGCAGCAGCAGCAGCAGCAATATTTTAGAGACATCGGGCTATCCTGTCAATTTACGCTCTCCTCCAATCTGGAGAAATGAGTCTTAGGAAACGTCTAACAAAGATTTCCTTGACCTCTGGTAGAGACCACCCATTTGTACCGGAATCCTTCCCGAGAGAAAACAGTGTGAACACCTCTCCCCAAACATCTCCCTTTATGGGAGCCACATCCTTCCTTCCCTCACCCCCAACCCCAACATCCATTCCTCCTGTAAGGTTGGTAGGAAACACCTTTGCAGCCATGAATTTGAAAGAGAGCAAGGAGGGGTATATGGGAGGTCTGGAGGAAAGAAAGAGAAAGGGGAAACGATGTAAGTTTAATCATAATCTCAAAAACATCATATTAACATACAATATGAAGCCATTTCTCATTTCTGTCTTCGACACTGAAACTCCTGGAGAATAAATAAATAAGCGTTCTCCACGGGGCCATCTGCTCTCCCATCTGGGAGAGACATCAGTGCCAGGTGCTGCTTGGGGGGGGGGGGTTCCCCATGTTTATTTTCTGCTTTCTTCACCAAGCAGTTATTATTTTCCATCTGTGATTGGTGGCTCATGGATTAGCGCTTCTGCTTTGATTTCTTGATGAGATAATTGGGAAGTTGGCTACTGTTCCCTACCATTTTCCACTCTGCCTCGGGCTCCTTTGGAAGCCAATGCCAATTTGATATTTTTATGGCTTTTTCCGGGGAGGGGGGTGAACAATGATTTAAATTGCAGCCATGCCAGTGATTAGGAATGTCTACGGAGACCCTAGGTACTCCCGAGTCCCTGTTTCATGAAATTCCATACAGGAAAAGTGTGACTGTTTTCCCTTGTTATATTACATAGAGCAGATTTCTCAGGGAGGGATTAAATAGTATCTTGATAAGACCTGACTTCAGAAAATACAGAAAATTCAGCGGTTCCCTCGCTGAGACAAGCCACAACACATCTACTTTAGGCCTCAGTTTTATTATCTGTAAAGTGGAGATTGATTTGTTTACTTACTCAACAGATATTTAGATATTTGATTGCTGGCAATACACAAGCATTGTGTGTAAGACCCTTCTCTACCTACAGAACTGCTGCATTCATAGGTTTGTGTATCTGTGGAAAGACTTAAAAAACTAGTGTTTTAAGTTAGCATAGAAAGTAATGGGTTCCTTAAGACATATTCATGTACTGTTCGTTTCATCCCTCTCCCCGGCCTTCTTCTCTCCTCCCTTCCTCCCCTTCTCTAACTGTTCACCCCCCTTTTGCTGACCCCCTCCCCCAGACCTTCTTTGTGTTCCCGTCACATCGATTTCATTACCCTCACCTCCTGTAAGATTGCTTAGTCTCTTCTCATTGTCCACTACTGATTTACACACACACACACACACAAACACACACACAAACACACACACACAAACACACACACAAACACAAACACACACACACAAACACACACAAACACACACAACAAACACACACACAAACACACACACACAAACACACACACACAAACACACACACAAACACAAACACACACACACAAACACACATACACAAACACACACACAAACACACATACACAAACACACACAAATACACACACACAAACACAAACACACACACACAAACACACACACACAAACACACACACACAAACACACAAACACAAACACACACACAAACACACACACAAACACACACACCAAACACAAACACACACAAACACACACACACAAACACACACACACACAGGAGAGAGAGAGAGAGAGAGAGAGAGAGAGACAGACAGACAGACAGACACAGAGAGAGGGGGAGATTAAATCTAGGTTCTAATTTGAGATTTGTCCTGAGTCTGACTTAATTTGCTTAACATAGGATGCCTAATTCCATTCATTTTCCTGCAAAGGCTGTTATTTCATTTTTCTTTCTTTACAGCTGAATAAAACTTTCCCATGTTTATGTGCATTTTATCTACCCATTCATTTATGTACATTTTATTTATCCATTCATCTAGCCTAGTTCCATATTAGTGTGAATGGCGCAGTGATAAACAAAGGATCTTCATGGAACGTTGAGTCCTTTGGGTATGGACTCAGTGGTTTCAGTGGCTCATGTGGTAGTTTTATTTCTATTTTTTGAGAAAAATCTCTGTATTGATTTCCATAGCGGCTTCACCAATTTGCATCCCCAATAGGATTTTTCTTTCTCTATGCTCCTTTCAGCAACCGGTTTCTTGATGCCAGCCATTCTGGCTAGGGTAAAACAGAATCTCAAAACAGGTTTTTCTTAAAGGTTTATTTTATTTTTAATTATGAGTATACACATGTATCTGTGTGTGGGTTTGTGCAGAGGCTAAAGGTGCTGGATTCCAACCCTGGAACTGGAGTTAGAGGAGACTGTGAGCTGCTAACATGGGTGCTGGGAACTGAACGCCAGTGCTCTGGACAAACAGTATTATTATATATAACTCTCAATCACTGAGCAATCTCTAGCTCCCAAAGTAGCTTTAACTCGAATTTCCCTGATTGCTAAGGATGTGAAACCCTTTCCAAACATGTACTGGACGCCTGTGTTTCCTATTGAGAACCGTCGAGTCGGTTCATTAGCCCATTACTAACTGGGAAAAAAAATGGTGCCTTTTTTCCAGTCTTTTATAACTTTAAGATATCAACCCCTATCTTATATATAGTTGTAAAAGGTTTTTCTCTATTCAGTAAGCTTCTACTACACCCTGGGATGATCTCATTCATTGTGTAGAAACGTATTAATTTCATGAGATGTTATTTGTCTTTTTTGAGTTATCTCCTGTGCCACTGGGAAAAGAACAAAAGTCTTTTTTTGGAAGTTCTTCTGTGTGCCTATATCTTAAAGTGTTTTCCCTTAGAAGTTTCAAAGTCTCAGGTCACATTTATGCTTTTTTCTTTTCATGTGTACGGGAGTTTTGCTGGCCTGTGCGCCACTCGCTTGCCTGGTACCTGCAGAGGCCAGAGGAGGGCATCAGATTCTGGCAAGTGGAGTCATGGACAGTTATAAACCACCGTGTGGGTGTTGCGAATCCAACCGGGGTCTTCTGCAAAAGCAACAACTGCTCTTAGCCATGGAGCCATCTTTTTATTATTATTATTATTTTTGGTTTTTTGAGACAGGGTTTCCCTGTAGTTTCTAGAGCCTGTCCTGGAACTAGCTCTTGTAGACCAGGCTGGCCTCGAACTCAGAGATCCGCCTGCCTCTGTCTCCTGAGTGCTGGGATTAAAGGCGTGCGCCATCACCGCCCGGCTGGAGCCATCTTTTCAGTCCCCAGACCTGATATCTTTGAATCATGTTGAATATTTGTTCAAGAGATAGGGGTCCGGTTTCATTCTCCTACACGTGGATATGGAGTTTTCTCAGTATCGCTTGTTGAAGAGGCTGTTTGTTTTTTTTTTTTTTTTTTTACACGTTCGTCAAAATATAGGTGACTGTATCTGTGTGGGTTTACTTCTGGGTCCACTATTTTATTCCATTAGTCTACATATCTGTGGCGTGCCAGTATGTGGGAAGGTTTGTTAAACTATTAAGTGTGTTATGAAAAGAAGGGTGTGTCCCACAGAGATGCAATCTAGAATACGTTTTCCTTTTAAATTAAATTCATTATGTCCACTCCCAGGGAAATGTTTCTTAGTGATGACCTTTCTGTGGCCAGTAGCACTGGAAAAACAGATGGCCTCTGATTTAGGATGAGATTATGTACCAACAAGCCCAGCGTAATTGAAAATATAAGTAAAGGGGCTGGAGAGATGGTTCAATAGTTAAGAACACTTGCTCTTGCAGAGGACCCAGGTTCAGTTTCCAGCACCATCCATAACTCCAGCTCCAGGGGACCCAACACCCTTCTCTAACTCCCTTGGGTACCAGACACATATACATGGGTGTAGGCCAAACACTCATACACATAAAAATAAAATAAAGGTATCTTTAATTATTAAAAGAAAAACCATGGCAAAGGCATTGACTATACCTAATCCATCGAGCATCAAAGTTTAGCAACAGCTGGCATTACAAGGAACAGTTGTTGGCCCGCATGGTTTTAGGACTGATGGGAACTTTTGTTTTGCAGCTAAGGCCCAACGTTGAAAGAGAGTTATGCCCTGGGAACGGACCAAATGCAAAAGTCTAGCTATTATTTCCTTTGTTCATCACTGGAAGTCAAACCATTGCAAGCACGACTGTCTCTATAGAAGAAAAGAACCATTGTCCTTTACTTTTATCTTGCCTATAGGGAAAAAATAGTGTATGAAAGGATTGAGCCCTGCCTGTTTCTATTTTTGAGTTAGCTTAGAATGATGCACAGCAGCCAGGCCCTCGCTGCACACACTCTCCCACAAAGCTCCACAGGTTCTCTAAGGTGGAAAAAGCATCGGGGCTACTTTTTACTGTCTGAACAACAGCAAGACGTGGAAAGGACAAACAAAAGCAGAAGCTCATGGTGCCTGCAGATGGCTTTGCTATTTCCCAGTTCCATCACTCCCACCATGTCGTGTTCTACAAACCGAGCATCGTAACACACAGCCACCCACCCGTGCCAAGCAGCTCCAATGCTGTGAGAGCACTCTGCTAAGCTAAAGGCTGTGGACTGAAGTCAGGGATTATTTTCCCGTGCTCATCACTTGAACTCGTGTTAGCAATTGCCATGCCTTGCCATCCCTTTGCGTGGCCATTACCGGGCCAATGTGTCCTGCAACCCAAGGTGATTTTTCTCATCACTATCTATTTAATATGTTTCTAACACTTCTACTTCCTGACTCCGTCTCTCTCCTACATATCTGTGTAGAATATTTTTCCCAGCAGAGAACTGGATCCGATTTCTTTGGATCGTCCACCTGTTGGGAGTAGTGACCACTACTTGGCTGAGGGAGGGATCTATTTCCCTTTTCTCCTTAAGCTGCAGTCATACCTAAGTCATGGATTCCTAGAGGCTAACAAGGACCGTGTTTCCAAGCCCAGTGGCAGTGAGGAGTCCCAGCACCACGCCTTGCAACACTTAGACATTTTCCCAGAGTTAAATATCCTGATGTTGCTGATGACTGCATGGCATGTTCATAGCCCATGGAATTTATGACTATTTTATTAGCTCTTCCTTAGACCCTCCCAAAATGATGGACAGGAACACTGTGATGAAATTGAGGTCTCGGTGACACCTTGAGTGTGACAACTCATGGCTTCCATGGATGAGGTTGGGTGGCTTTGACATTAATAATAAAGAGGTTGTGAGCACTCCATGTACCAAGTCAATGGCAGTGATTAGCGTGGGTGACCTCTGAAGACGGCTTCAGTAAGCAACAAAATTTCCAGAGGTACTGTTTCCTCTGACTGCTTTACGTTTCTTCCTGGATGTCTTCATTTTTCTCAAAAGGTAAAACAGAAAGTCAGAGGCCTTGAGAAAGTAAGAGACCTGCTCTAAGTTACTGTGTTGACTTCAAGGCTTAGCCTACAGCACTTGGCACAAAGGAGGCGCCCAATAACCAGTGACTGAATTCAAATGTCCCGGGTGTTTCTAACCAGTGACTGAATTCAAATGTCCCGCCTGTTTCTCCTCTCGTCCTGCTCCACAAGACGCAACGCTCCTAACACGGATTCTCCTCTTCTGAGCTGAAGTAGTTTCCCTGCCCACCGTGACAGATACGAACCTTATGTGGTGACAGAGCACTCACAAAGTGGGCGACCCACGGTGACATGAGCTGTAAATCAATCTCGATGTATTCCTAATAGGTTTTCTTGCTGAGGTTCAGGCTGGACTCAAAACTCGTAGTTCTTTTCCCCCAATATGTTGGAGTTGCTATGGCTAGCCTTCAACCTGAAGTTTTGAACACTTACCATGTAAAAAAATGGAAAATATCTCATTGCACTGCAAAATGGCAATAGTTTTTGTATTCTGGACTAAAAAATATATAACACCATGAAAACTGATTCCTGTTTCTCCACTTTTTCAACAGGTAAAAGCACTTATAGTGAAAGCAGGGGAAAGTTCAGTCCCTGGAACCCACGTAAAAGAACCAGATGTGCTAGCACATGTCTGTAATAAGAACCAGATGTGCTGGCAGAATTCCTAAGATAAAAACAGAGGCAGGGATGTGAGAGTTGCCAGGATGATCCAAGGCCAGTCTGACTGGAATACACAGTGCAGCAGAAAAGAGATCTTATTTCAACAGAATTGAAGGATAAAATGGACTCCCAAAGAGTCTCCTGACATCTACATGCACACTGTGGCATTTATAAAGCTGCACACTTATACACATGGAGAAACATGCATGTGTGCATGTGTGTGTACCCATGGATCTGGAGAGTCAATATTGCAAAAAAGGCCATAAAACCAAAAGAAACCTGCAAGTTTTGAGGACATCAAAAATACAATAGTATTTTCCCCAGAAGTAGAAACAATCTTAAAATACACATGGCAACACAAAAGACTCCAGATCACCAAATCAATTGTAAGCAATAAAAATAATGCTGGAGGGCTCAACATGTCTGATTTAAAATTATACTGCAGAGCCTAATAAAAACAGCATACCAGCATAACAGGCATATGGATTATTGGAATAGACTAGAGGACACACGAATAAAGTCCCACCCTTAGCTGAGGAGCTATTGGCAATAGACAGCTCCTGGGACAGGGATAGGCAGTTTTCTTTGAGGGTGTAGCCCCTGGTAGCCTGCAGTGCTCCAGAGCAGCAAATAAGATTCGATTAGTTTAAAACAAAAACAGGACATAAGGTTGGGTGAACAAATCCTGAAGAAGTTTGGGGAGAGAGGGTAAATATGACAGGATACGGACAGGCCCCATTTCGTACAAGTCTTACTGTGAGGGCAATGGCTGTGCCATATCAAAATACACCATATGTGGAAGACAGAGAATAGGCTGAAACAGAGACCACTGCTGAAGGGCTTCCCTGCTTAGAAACAATTGTCTGGGCACACAGAGGCCACCAAAGCTTCAGTGACGGGTCCTGCTCCATCTTGAGTTGGAAGCAGAACTTGGCAGTGTTGTCCATTCAAGTCCTTCAAGAATAAAAGAAGCAGCAGAGTCTCTGCCAAGGACGCCACAGGTGCCACGCTCAACAAATTCAAACTACTTCGAGATTTCATCTTACCCCTGTCAGAATGGCCAAGATTAGTAAAACAAATGACAGTAGATGCTGGAGAGGAGGCAGAGAAAAGAGAGAAATTGTTTATCACTGGTGGGAGTGCAAACTGTAGAGCCCCTAGGGAAATCAGTGTGGAGGTTTCTCAAAACCTCAAAAATATATCTACCACAAGAACCAGTTACACCACTCTTGGGCAGATCTTACTACAAGAGGTATTTGCTTATCTGTGCTCATTGTTATGAGAATGAATGACGACAGATACCCGAAGATAGCACTGCTTGCAGGAGTGCAGGGGATAGGTGAGGAGGAAGGAAAAAAAAAAAAAACCACTGGATAGACAACGTAAAGGAAAACTGTGGCACCTTGGGTATGACAATAGCACAAGCATCTAGGACTGTCCAGGATGGGAACAACTGGAGAACTGCCATACATGGGCTGCCCATGCATGCTTAAGCAGAAATAATGATAAATGATGATGTTCATTGCTACCCATTCCCAACAGACAGAAACTGGAAACAGCCTAGATGCTCATCAACTGATGAATGCATAATGAAAATGTAGTAATTTACACAATGGACTATTTATTATTCAGCTGTTAAGAAGAATAAAACTATGAAATTTGCGAGTAAATGGATGGGTCTGGACACAGCTACCCTGAGTGAGGTAACCCAGCAGAAGAAAGACAAACATTGCATGTTTTGTCTTATATGTGGATGCCAGATTTTCAGCCTTAGATACTGTTTATTTCATTTAGGACATCCACAGAGGTTAGGTAGATTTGAATAGACCCTGGGGAACGGAAAGACCATCCAAGGAAGGGAAAATAGAATATAGTGTTATAAAGAAATAAAGGGAAAACTGGAATAGAAAGATATCAGGGGAATGGGAGGGCAAGGTTAAGGAGAGAATGTGGGTAAGGATGACTCACACTAAAGGCCATTTAGAAACATACGGAAACCCATTACGCTAGAGGTATATACGGAATTTACGTGGTGTTAACATGCAATGTGGGAAGGAGGGAATGGCGTAAACTAGACATCACACCAAGTAAAATCTTCAGTTCCAAAACGGGTTACATCTTGTTCAGTCTTTGGACGAAAGAGTCCACAGATGTCCCCAAACATTACAAACTATTGCCAGGGCTATTGATTACCCTTCACAACCTTACAGTAAGATCTTATTGCTGAAGATACCATTTACTTATGTCATCAAACAGAGAAATCAAGCTGGTACCCAACTAAAAACTTCATCTCTACTAAAAATTGCTATACATGCTATCCAAAGAGAAAAGTTATCAACAGTCTCACTCAGCTATGAATCCTGTATAACAGCGACCTGCATGCAAGTACAATAGTGGCACAAATGTTATGGGAATAACCAACCACTTTTTTAAAAAAAATTGGATTTAAGGCCCGCTTTATGAGATGGAATCCATACCTGACACTGTTAATGAGACCTGAGACTAGACAGGCCATGGGCCTAGAGAAAAACCTAATACTATTCTTTTTTAAAAAATGAAAACAGCAGTAAAAAAGACTCTTAATGACACTGATATACCCACAGATCAGTGCATCACTCATCAAAGAGGCTTTTTTGATAGAAATGAACAGAGACCCATAACTGGACAATAGGCAGACCATGAGAGACGGTGGAGAACTTGCCCTTCAATGGGATGATTTGTTAATCCCCTTTCCTGAAGGCTCAGGAAATTTCTGCAGAAAAGGAGGCAGAAAGATCAAAGGAGTCAGAGGTGTCGGATGATTCTAAGGAAATACAACAGAGTTGTATCTGTTTCCCGATACAACAGGGTTGATACACATACAAATTCACAGAAACTGTGACACTGTGCATAACATCTCCACAAATTCAAGTCAAACAAAATCCCAGCATGGAAAAGCAGAAGTAGGCCTGTACTGTCTAGATTTACGTCAATTTGACACAAACTATAGTCATCTGAGAACAGGAAATCTTAATTGAGGAAATGCCTCCATAAAATTGGGCTGTAGGTCAGCCTGTAGAGTATTTTCTTAATCAGTGATTGATGGGGGAGCCCAGCTCATTATAGGTGGTGCCATGCCTGGGCTTGTTGTCCTGGGTTCTAAAAGAAGGCAGGCTGAGCAAGTCATGTGGAGCAAGTCAGTAAGCAGCACCCCTCCATGGCCTTTCAATCAGCTACTGCCTTCAGGTTCCTGCCCTGGCTTCCTTCCACGATGGACTTCAATGGAAGTGTAAGCCTAAACAACCCTTCCCTTCCCAACTTGCTTTTTGGTCATGGTGTTTTGTCTCAACAATAGAAACCCTAACAAAGATGGTGCAAAGTCCTTTAACCAAGAAGGTATTTGTACTTGATACCTACTAGGAGAATGTCAAATATTTCAATAGACTGACATTGGATATATCAACCACACACCAAAGCAGGCATCAAGCTCAGAAGCAGCTGACCAACACAACATAGATTCCTTATTTTTCTGTGTGCTTTGTTGTTGTTTTGGTTTGGTGTTTTAGTATTTTTGTTTCTGTTTGTGGGGGTTGAGAGGGAGAAGAAACATGAAGTTGGGTGGATAGGGAGATAGGGGAGGATTTAGAGGATTCAGGGGAGAGAAAAATACAATAAATAAATAAGCAACTAGTAATAAAAAAAAGAATATAAGACACAATATTGAGGAGCCATGACTTCTGGCACCGAGGTTCCAGAAAGCTGCTATTGCCAGGCAATGTGGGGCCCTTTCGTGGGGCCCTGAGAAGCCATTACATGAATTTGGTAAGGGGAAACTGAAAGTCAACAGAGACCCCAGGATGCTGGAGGGACAGGGACCATGCAATGTCTACCAATGAAAACTGCACATACAGAGAGGAGTTGGCTCAAGGATATCCAAACCTGTTAGAGCCTGGAAAATTCACCCCATTATATCCTAGATGAGGAACATGGAACTGAAGAATCTGGTATTTGCACTGCTAGGTTTTGGTTGTGCTTTTCTTTGGTCTCCTTTGCCTACACTCTGTCCTTGTGGAATGGATATGTATTATGCCATAGTATGCTGAAAGTGTGTAACATGTCTTTTGATTTTGTAGAAACTCACAGTTTCAAGAAACTTACTTGGGTCTCAGAAGACTCTATTTTCTTTTTCAAAATGATGAGTGATACCCAGGCATGTTCTGCCATAGTCTCTAGGGAATAATCTAAGGAGATCTGAAAAATAAAAGGATATCAGAAGAGGATGAACAGTCTGAAAACTGGGGGGGCGGGATGCCATACCCATGGCAGCAGAATCAGCAGAGGGAGATGTTAAGAAAAACCCCTCTTCCTGGTGCTAGGTGCTCAGCACTAGACAAACGCAGAGCAGAAGCAAGTTACCATTTCCAAAAGATCTCAGCTGTGTCAATAGCTTTGCAGCTGGAGACCCTCTGTGAACACATTCCTGGGACAATCTCCCTTTAGGCAAAGCCCCTCATCTTCCTCCCCTCCCCTCATTTGCTCCCACAATTCCCTGTCCTATTTACCTTCTTCTCCTCTACTTTCTTTGAGCCCAAGACAAATCACTCATCTTCCTCTGCCTCTGTCTTCATTCCCTTCCACTTGTATCCACAGTGACAAAGTCTCAGTGTGACAAAGTCTCAGTATGCAAAGTCCTGTCGATGTCCCTTTCCTCCCTAAATGATTGACACCTCCGCCCTGCTCTTTTCTAGCCTTCTTCAGCTTTGCAGACATTTCACTAAGAAAGGTGGCTTGAATACAGAGTTCAACCATAACTTCACTGCAGTTGTGCAAACTCCATCACAAAACACAAGTAACAAGAAAACCAAAAGCAACATGTATCCTCCAAAGTTAACCATGCCCAGAGTGTGGCCTACAAACAAGGATTTGTATGGAATACAGGCAAAAATTCAAAAGAATGATTATATATACACACACACACACACACACACACACACACACACACACACTAAATATGTATGTATGCAAGGACACATACACATTTTTTGAGACAGGGTTTCTCCATAGCTTCGGAGATTGTTCTGGAACTCACTCTGCAGATCAGGCTGATCTCAAACTCACAGAGATCCACCTGTCTCTGCCTCCCAAGTCCTGGGATTAAAAGCTTATGTCACTGCCACCTGGCCTCATAATAAGTTTATTAAAGTAATCAAAAACACAAAAAACTATAGGTATGAGATCCAAGACATCACACACAGCTGAATGAAACAAGGAACAAAAATAGGATACGAAAGTGGAACTCCATATAAAGAGAAAGGAAAATTCGAGGAAAATCTGAAATACTGAAAACAAAAAATTCGATAAGCCAAATAAAATGCTCAGAGGAAAGTCATACTGATAGAGCAGGAGGAAAGTTTATCAGAGCTCAGAGCAGGCAGAGGACTTGCAGCTCAGTCAAAGATAAAGATAAGCTAATTAAAACGTACAGACTGATGCACTGATTAAAAGATACCTGTTGACTCTTTTTAAGCCCAGGCCCAGATGGATTCACTATCAAATTCTATCAGACCTTCAAACAAGCGTTAACACTAATGCTTCTCAAACAATTCCATGAAATAGAAAAATGCCACAGGACTCTTCAGCATTGCTTGATGCTAAGCAAGATAAAGAAACAACAACAAAAAAAGAGTAGACCAAGTTCCAATAAAGATAGATACAAAAAAAATCTCAACAAACACTTACAAACCTAATGCAATAAAATGTTTTTTTTGTTTTTTTTTTTTTTTTTTTTTTTTTGGTTTTTCGAGACAGGGTTTCTCTGCAGCTTTAGAGCCTGTCCTGGAGCTAGCTCTTGTAGACCAGGCTGGTCTCGAACTCACAGAGATCCGCGCAATAAAATGTTAAAAAGTTCATTTGCCATAATCCAGGGAAGCAGAGGTGCTTCAACATAAGCAAACCAATTAATTTAGTACATTGCATAAATGGATTCAGAGACAGAAATCAGATGGTTATTTCAATAGTTGTGGAGAAGGCGGTTGAAAAAAAATCCAGCAACCATCTATAATTAATAGGGCTGAAGAAACTCAGAAAAGGGAATAATCCTGAATGGATAAGGGCTGCATATGACAAATCTATATCCAATACTATATTAGAGTAAAAAAAGAAAAGAAAAGCTCAAATCATTTCCACTAAAAACAAGACAAGGGTTTCAATTTACTCTTACTCAATGTGGTGCTTGGCATCTTAGCTGGAGCGGGAGCCAGGAGAAGCGAATAAAGAGATGCAAATGGGAAAGGAAGACAGCAGAGGATCCTTATTTGCAAATGCTCTGGTTCTTTAAACGGCTCCTCCGGGAAACTCTTAGACATGGATAGACACATTCAGCAAAGTGGCAGGGGAGAAAATTAATATACAAAGTTCCGTAGCCTTCCTATAACAAACATATATGGAAGAGACCAGGGAAACCATCACAATAGCTTCAAAACAAAATACCTTGGGATAAACTTAGCCAAGTAAGCAAAAACCTCTATAATGAAAACTTTAATAAATCGCTCAAGAGAGAAATTGAAGAAGATTCTAAAAGGATAAAAGACGGCTGTGCCCTTGTATTGGAAGAATGCCGCTATACTCACCTGATTTTTGACAAAGACGCTAAAAATATTCACTGCCAAAATGACAGCCTCTTCAACAAAAAGTACTGGAAAAAAAAAAAACTGGACATTCACATATAGAAGAATGAGACGAGATCCTATTTACCTTCCTAAAAAATAAATTCCAACCTGGCTATGGTGGGACACGCCTTTCATCCCAGCACAAGCTGGCAGATCTCTGTGAGCTCGAGGCTAGCCTGATCTACATAGTGAGTTTTAGGCCAGCCAAGGCTACACGTCTTGTCTCCAAATAAATAAATATAAGCTCCAAAGCCAGGTGGTGATGGTGCATGCCTTTAATCCCAGCACTCAGGAGGCAGAGACAGGCCGATCTCTGTTTGAGGCCAGCCTAGTTCCAGGACAGCTGGTTCTGTTACACAGAGAAACCCAGTCTCAAACAAACAAACAAAAAACCCAAAAAACCAAAAATCCTCCAAATGTACAGAAGACCTTAAAATGAGACCGAAATCTATGAAACTGCTAGATGGAAATGAAGGAGAACTACTTCACGCTCCAGGCAAAGCCAAGGACTTTTTGAGCAGGACTCAAGCTGCTCAGAAGGCCAACGACTGACAACTAGGACCTAATAAAATTTAAAAGCTTCTACACACAGGAAGCTGTGAGCTGGGTGGAAAGCAGCCTGCAGAATGGGAGAAAACCTTTGCCTGCAGAACGTACAGAGAATACAAATCACAATAATCAAGTTCAGAGGCCGAACAGAGAATTATCCAAATAGAAAACACAAGTGGCCAATAAGTGTTTTTCAGATGTCAACATCTTTGGCCATCATAGAAATGCAAATCCAAATTAGTCTGAGATTCCATTCCCAAGTGTCCTAATGTCACCATCAAGGAAACAAATAGCAAATACAGGAAAGGGTGTGGGGAAAAGGAACACTCATTCATTGCTGGTGGGAATGCAAACTGGGACAGCCATTAGGGAAATCAGCGTGGAGGTTTCCCAATAAGCTAAAAATAGGGCTTCCACATGATCCAGCTACACCACTGACCAGGCATCTCTCCAAACAAGTCTGCATCCTATTACATAGGTATTTGCTTATCTATGTTGATTTCGATCGTATTCATAATAAGAAGGAAATGGAATCAACCTAAATCTCCATTAATTTATGAATGAATAATGAAATGTGGTATGTATACACACTGGAATTTAATTCAGCTGCAAAGAGAAAAAGAATCATACAGGTTGCAGAAAACTAGATGTAACTGGAAAATATATTAAGTGAGGCTCAGAAAGGCAAATGCCGCCTGTTCTCTCTCACGTAGGCCTTAGCTTGTGACTTTTTATAGATTCATATCTATGGGAGAGTGTAGGAGAACACGAGCCAGGAAACTACAAAGGGGGCTCATAAGGCGATAAAGAATTCTTTTCATCAGAAAATTACCCTGTAATTAGATCTCATAGCTGGTATTTATTTAACACCCAAAAGATTGTGATTAGTTAGATTAGCTTCTGGCTATCTCTGAGAAATCTTAAATTTCTGTTTATGTCCCTGTTAGAATTCCTGTTTAAATACTGGTGAGATGGTTCAGTAGGTAAGAGTTCTTGCCGCTAAGCTTGGTGACTGGTGAGTTCAATCCCCAGGTCCCACATGGTGGAAAGAAAGAACTGATGGCCATAATTGTGCTCTGGCCTCCATAAGTGTGTTACACACACACACACACACACACACACACACACACACGGGGAGGGGGAGGGGCAGAGAAAGAGACAGAGAGTAATAATGTTGTAAAAGATCCTGTTTAAATTTACTTCTAGATGTATTTCTTCTTCTGACCAGCAATGTTACTTAATGTGGTTTTCAACCTTCCTAATGCTGTGACCCTTTAACATAGTTCCTCATGTTGTGGTGACCCCCAACCATAAAATTATTTTTGTTGCTACTTCATAACTGTAGTTTTGTTACTGTTGTGAATCATAATGTAAATATCTGATATTTAGGATCTCTGATATGTGGCCCCAGAGGGTTGAGAACCACTGCTTAATATGTTGTGGCAGATTGTAATTCACATTTCAACATGTTAACTATTTCTATTGCTTCCTTTCATCTTGATCTTTATGTCTTTCATCTTTTGTTAGTTCTGATTATGTGAATTTAAATCTTATAATAAAAATTTGAACAAAGCAACAAAAGCATGCAAACAGAACATGCAAGGTCATTGGTACACCATGAAAAGACCAAATCTATGAATGACACACATAGAAAAGTTCCATGCCAAAGACGTATCAAACATTTTCAGTAAAATTGCAATACAAAATTTTCAAAATCTGGTGTAGGAGCCCACTCCTACAGTGTCAGCCAGGGTTCCCAGATTGGGGGTCATTAAGGCTGAAAAAATGTCACATGAAAGGAACTGAGACAGAAAATACAGGATAGAATCAGGAGGTCTGTTTGGTCATGCCGAAATAGCCAAACAGCCCAGAGTTTATTTCAGAACTTGCTTATATACAAAAGCAGAACAAATCACACACAGATGGTCAGTTAGTATCCAACAAACCACAAGACCATTCCTGTCCTTAAGTGAGCAGCCTCCGCTCCAGCAAGTGCTTGCTGCTTGGAAATAGCCTCACTTTCTATCCTGATGTTCCTGGGGTTTGTCGTCAGCAGTATACTGTCTACTAGATAGAGTGTTCTTTTCTCATGGGCTAAATCAGAAGTCTCTCACAGCCCTTAAGGTTATAGGAAAAAGAAGAGCAGGCAAGCTTGAATTTAAATGACTTATTTAAGTCACAATGGACTCCAGATGGAAACTGAGTCACACATGGATCCATCTGCCTCTTGTCCCACAATATGGGACAAGACATATTCTTCCCAGTACAAGAAACATATATAACACCAAACAGACAGGGCCATAAAGAAATACTCCATATCTTAGAATAGTTAAAACATTAAATGCACAGAACAAAGAAACTGTTAAAAAAAAAAAACCTGAAGGAGAGAAAAACCAAGTCACACATAAAGACAGGCTCATCAAAATAATAGCTACTTCTCAATGGAAAATTTAAAAGCCAAAGGTCTTAGAATGATATATTTCAGTCTTGAAAGGCCACAGCTGCCAACACACACTACTACACCTAATAGAAATACCTGTCATAATTACAAGAGAAAGGAGACATTTCCATGATAAAAGCAGAGCAAAAGAATTTTGATCATTAAACCACTGCAACAGAGAATTCTGGAAGGAACTCTTTGGACTGAAGAGAAAGATAAATGTATCCAAGAGTGAACAGGAAAGAATCAACCATGCTAAAATAGTAGCTGAGCAAATGAGGATTGGGAATCCACTAAACACTGCCGGATGAATTGATACACACCTTTCAATAAAAACTAAATATTAATGGTCTCCGTTTCCCACTGAAAAGGCACAGAGTATCGGTCTGGACTAAACAGCACCATTCATACTTTCTTGTCACCAAGAAACAGACCTGACCATTAACGATAGACACTACCTTAGATTATAAAGATTTAAAAATAGTCTGTGAAAATGAAACTAGGAAACAAAAAAGCAGTAATGTTCTAACAGTTGATAAAACTAGGTACAAGAGATAAAGAAGGTTACTTCATATTGTTTAAAGAAACAATCTATCAAGAGGATACCACAATTCAAAACATGTATGTATAACTATAGGTATTTTCCGTTTCATAAAACCTATTGTATTCTGCTAGATGAAAGACACACAATGATAGTAGATTACTAAAATACCCTATTCTCACCCTTTGATAGGTCATTTTAACAAAAATAAACAAGCATCAGAGTCAAATGACATCGTAGATCAAAAGTGGACTTAACAAAATATGCAAAATATTTCGTGTAAACATGACAGAACACATATTCTCAGAAGCCCATAGGACTTTCTCTCAAGCAATACAGGAAAATAGATTTCTGTACTCTGATCACAACGAAATAAAACTAGAAATCAATAGCAAGAAAGACTACACAGACCTGTGGAAAGTAAACAAAACACTATTGAATGGTAAAAAATTGGAGAGATAAAAAGACATCAGAGTAAGTTTTAGTACAGAATGAAAATTAAAACATAGTATATCGAAATTTATAAAATACTTTGAAGGCAGTTCTAAGAGGAAAGTTCATAGCTATAATTGTCTACATTCAACAATTGCAAAATCTTTTTTTGTAGGGGGGTTTCAAGACAAGGTTCTTCTGTGTAGCTTTGGAGTCTGTTCTGGGACTTGCTCTGTAGACCAAATTGGCCTCAAACTCATAGAGACCCAACTGCCTCCGCATCCTAAATGCTGGGATTAAAGGTGTGTACCACCACTGCCCAGCTAACAATCACTGAAATCTTAAACAAATAGCACAACCCCAAATCAGCAAACAGAAATAATTAAGTAATGCAGAGTGCAAAAAATGGAATGAAGAGTTGGCTCTTTGAAATAATAAATAAGATTGACTCTTAGCCAAACTAACAAAAAGAAGAAGATCCAGTTTAATAAAGTTAGAAATGAGAAGGAAGATATTACAACAGATACCAATGCAAAATTTAATACTATAAGGACATAGTCTAAAAACATATTCTATCAGATTAGAAAATTTAAAACAGATGAATTATTAAATGTATATGACCTATCAAAGTTAAAACAAAAAGAAACTATTTAAACAATTTTTAAACAATTGTAATAAGCAATGAGATTGAAAGCATTAAAACACACACACTTACACAAAACCAAACTTCCCAACTAAAGATGCATGGACTCAGATAATATTCACTGCAGAATCCTACCAGATCTTAAAAAAAGATATCAGCAACGCTTTGTTGTAGAATATTATCTTAAGATGTGGGTTACATTTGTTTATGCTGTGGAACATTTGTTTAATGATGCAAAGAAGTGTTGCATTCTTTTATGTGACATTTGTGAAGCTGTGATACTTTGCCTGTCCAAAGCACCTGAAGGTCTAGTAAAGAGCTGGATGGCTGATAGCCAGGCAGGAGAAAAGACAGGTGGGGCTGGCAGGCAGAAAGAATAAACAGAAGAAAAAGGAGCAAGAAAAGGAGGAGAGGAGGACATCAGGGGACAGCCACCCAGCTACACAGTAAGCCGTGGAGTAAGAAAAAAGAAGGGTATACAGAAATAGAGAAAGATAAAAGCCCGGAGACAAAAGATAGATGGGATAACTTAAGATAAGAAAAGCTGGGTAGAGACAAATCAAGCTATGGCCAGGCGTTTATAAGTAAGAATAAGTCTCTCTGTGTGTGATTTATTTGGGAGCTGGGTGGTGGGTCCCCAAAAGACCAATGGCTAAAGAGAAAAGAGTAAAAAAATCAACCAACAACATTTTGGCTTTCCAACGTGGGGCTAGAGTAACAGAAAATTCAACAACAATGCTTCTCAAATGATTACAAAATAGAAAATGAAAGAATACAACCAACCCCATCTTACATAGCCAGCTTTACTCTGGTGTCAAGGCCAGAAAAAGACACAAGAAAGAAAATTATGAACTAATCTCCCTGTTGTACACATTTGCCAAATCTTCAATAAAATACTTGCAAACAATGCAAGAACACTTTTAAAAAAAGGTCAGTCACCACAATCAAGTTGGCTTCATTCCAGATATTCAGAGCTTAGTCAGCATATGTTAATCAATAAATACACTGTACAACAGAAATCATAAGATCCTCTCAATAAATACAGAAAAAGCCTCGAACAAAATCATTTCATGATAAGAAGCCCCGAAGACATGAGGACTGGAAAGATTTTTTTTTTTTTTTTTCTGGACAAGATCTCACTACGTAGCTCTGGCTGCTCTGGAACTCACTTTGTGGACTTTTCTGTGAGTTCATCTTGAACTCACAGAGATCCACTCTGCCTCTCAAGTGCTGGAATTAAAGACATGTGCTACTATGCCTGGCTCTAATATCATGCTTAATGGAGGAAAAGTTAGCAGCATTTATGCTAATATCAGGAAAAAGTCACTCCATTATTCAATATAGTGCTTGAAATAATAGCTCTATAAAATAAGATAGACGTATTTAAAGAGCAGGGATACAAAGAGGTAAGAAAAAGGTCATGGTGTGCTTATTTGAGATTATATGATTCTATGAGCATGGGGCTTTCTCATTTTTAAAAAATAATTCTTTACTTAAGGACCATATTGATGCAACCTACAAAATCCTGTCTTATCCTAAAACATTTTTTTTAAAAAAATTAATAGTGTACTTCTATAATCATATCCTTTCTACCTGCTTATTGGTTCCTTTTATGGAAAAAGAATAATCTCAGTGTCACACAAAATAAAGCATGAGCAAAGCAAATGTAACTCAACAAAGCAATTTCTTTTTGCAGAAAGGGTACACCAGAACCTAAACCAGGCTAGCATGCACACTCTTCCAAAATGGCTTCTGCCTTTTATCCCTGGCTTAGGTGATGACTGGGTCTAATCCCAATAGTGGGAGCCTAACTTCACAATCTGATGTAGCTGCGTAATTGGCATGAAGGGATGGGGAGTATGAACTCTTTCGAGCGCTCCTACAGCATTCTGAACCCGCGTGATGTCACGGAACATCTCCCAGTAGTCTCTAGACAACGTTTTACAACGAGCCCCTTAGCAAGTGACTTCCATCGCGATCTTCACTGGGTACTATGAAACAGTGTAGGATTGATTTAATACTCTTGGTAGCCAGAGTGAAGGACCCACCTGCGCTCAGACCTCAAGCATCCGACTTGTACAGTCGTCACCCGCTTTGTTTCCCTGTGTTTAGTCCCCTTTTAGTTTATATCGTGATCTTCATTCTACATCAAATCTTGCTGGTTTTGTATTTCTTGTCCATTCATTTGTCTATACAATTTGTTTGGGTGAAAGCTCCGCCTGCCCCTCTTCCCCCCTCTCCCCTCTCTCCAAACCCTGCCCCCTTTTACTCCTCCCCCAAGCTGCTCAAGACCACGCCTACAGAGTATTTAAGACCCAGTCAGCCCTGCCACATAATTTCTCTCTAGCCTTTCCGAGAGTCACCAGGGATTTGCTTTGCTCT
Organism: Arvicola amphibius; assembly: GCF_903992535.2. NCBI lineage: Eukaryota > Metazoa > Chordata > Mammalia > Rodentia > Cricetidae > Arvicola > Arvicola amphibius. Next base: position 45,800,300 of record NC_052051.1, read on the forward strand.
GTTTATCAAAACCTGGTCTTATTAATTTGGCTGGATTTGGCTTATTGCATCGGCAGAGAAACCCCGCAACCAGGGATTCAAAAATATATACCACAATTCAAAATAGTTAAAGGTAAAATAAAAACTTGAGTCCATGACCCCTTTCATCTCTCTGGTTACCTCTGCTCCTTTAAGAATCCGGAGTCAGTGGCACCATTAATCTACCATGACAATGCTGTCATGTGATGGGCTGTCAAAAAGATTGAATATATTGAATATACTCAAATACATAAATTAACTAAACTTAGAAAGAAAGAGTTGGGAGTCAGGAAGGACACTAAGCTCTATCTCAAGTTTTCTAAGCTGATTTTAGAAAATATTTTATTTTACCCACAGCCTAAAGCCTGAAGAAATCTTCTAGGTCAGGTCTGCTCTCTTGGTCTCTCTCTCTCCCTCTCTCTCTCTCTCTCTCTCTCTCTCTCTCTCTCTCTCTCTCTCTCTTTCTCTCATCTCTCTCTCTCATCTCTCTCCCCTTCCTCCCTCCCTCTCTCTCTCCTTTTTAAATAAATAATTATTTTACATCCTGATGTCAATTTTCCTCCTTTCTCTCCTTCAGCCCTCCACCTCCACCTCCCCTTTGCCCCCCACCCAGGATAAAAGGGCCAGTCAAAGAAACACACCCTGGCCCTGAAACCAGAGCCAAAGAACACACTCTTCCTGTAACCAACTCATCACAAAACCCGACCAACCAACCAAACCCTGAGCGCAAAATCCAGCCAATCTCCGAATTTGTCTAAACCCAGGGATTGAAATTTGATCAATTCCTAACCTGAAAACTTTCACCCTGGAAAAACTCCACCCCTAAGAAGTCCTCTGTAAACCTTTATCTGTTCAGCTGGGAACTGCCTTTTTCCACCCTGGCAGCGACAGCCACCCTCCTGGATTCTTCCCTCCCAATAAATCTCTTGAATGAAGTTTGGGTGAGACCTTCTTTCCCCAGAATGCAGAGGAGTAGAGAAGTAACAACTTTTCGTTGGAGCAGAGCAGAAACAGAACTGTAACAACTTTGTTGGAGGAAACCTCCCCTGCCAGAGTAGAGCAGAGCTGTTGTTACACTGGGGAAACCTTTCCCTGGAGCAGGGCTGTAAGCTGCTGTGCTTACAGTGACTTCCTGGTATTCCTTGACTCCTGACTACCAGGATCCCTTTCCATCTGAGCTGCATGCTTACTTACATTCCACCATCGACTCCTCCTCCTCTCTCTCTTCAGACAAGGGCAAAGGTTCCCATAGATATCAATAAAATGTGACATATCAGTAAGATTAAGCACCTACGTTTGTGTTAAGTTTGGACAAGGCAACTTAGTAGGAAGAAAAGGTTCCCAAAAGTCAGCAAGAGTCAGAGACAACCCCTGCTCGCACTATTAGGAGTCCCACAAGAAGCCCAAAGTACACAACTGTAACATATATGTAGAGCGCCTACGTCAGTTCCATGTATGCTCCCTGGTTATCTCTGTGCGCCCCTAAATGAGCCCAGGTTAGTTGATTCTGTACCTTTTTTTGTGGTGTCCTTGATCCCACCGGCTCCTACAATCATTCCTCCCTATCTTGGGCAGGAATCCCCAGGCTCTGCCTAATGTTTGGCTGTGAGTCTGCATCTGTACCATCAGTTACTGGATGAAGGCTCTCTGATGGCAACGGAGCTAGGCACCAGTTTATGAGTATAGCAGAATATCCTTAGGCATCATTGCACTGACATTTTTTAGATCTAATTTTTATTTACTTACTTATTTATTGACAGTCGTGTTTGGTTCTATCCTAGGTCTCTGGGGTATCCAGACTCTGGGTCCAGGCAATATCACAGGTGGGCTCACTCTCCTGGCATGGATCTTAGACTGGACCAGTCATTGGCTGGCCACTCCCACAATCTCTGCACCACCCTTACCACAGCATATCCCATCCCATCGGCAGGATAGACTGTAGATCCAAGGTTATGTGGCTGGGTTGGTGTCCCAATCCCTCCTCTGGATGTCGTGCCTGATGCCCAGTATCGCCTCTTCAGTATCTTCAGGCTAGGTATCCCTTATTAGCTGTGGTCATACTTTTAGCTTCCCTTGCACTAGGTTTCTTTCTGACACTGAAATGCCCCCCCCCATTTCTAGTCATCTCTTTTAGTGCTCTCCCTTTGCATCCCCCCACCTGATTCCTCATGTTCCTATCCTCATCTGACCCCAGTCCACCCATGAAATCTATTCTATTTCCCCTTCCCAGGGAGATTCAAGCATCCCCCTTGTGCCCTTCTTGTTATATAACCTCTCTGGGTCTGTGGATTGTAGCATGGTTATTTATTACTCTACAGCTAATATCCACTTATGAGTACATGCCATGTTTGTCTCTTTCTGGGTCTGGGTTGTCACACTCAAGATGATGTTTTTCAAGTTTCATCAAGATTTCATGATGTCATTGTTTGGAACAGCTGACTAATACTCCATTGTGTAAATGTACCTCCATTTTTCTTTATCCATTCAGTTGATGGACATATATGTCATCTCTGGGTTCTGGCTATTATGAATAAAGCTGCTATGAACATAGTTGGGCAAGTGTCCTTTTGGTAGGATTGTGCATCCTTTGGGTATATGCCCAAGAGTGGTATAGCTGGGTCTTGAGGTAGATCAATTTCCAATTTTCTAGGAAACTGCTATATTGATTTTCACAGTGGCTGAACAAGTTTGTACTCCAACTAGCAATGGAGGAGTGTTCCCCTTGTTCCATATCCTCTCCAGCATGAGCTGTCACTTGTGTTTATGATCGTAGCCGTTCTGACAGGTGGAAGACAGAATCTCAGAGTAGTTTTGATTTGCATTTCCCTGATGGCTAAGACATTTCTTGAAATGTTTCTCAGTCATCTGAGATTTTTCTGTTGCAAACTCTCTGTTTAGATCTGTACCTCATTTTAAAAATGGATTATTTGTGTTTTTTATGTCTAGTTTCTTGAGTTCTTTATATTCTAGAAATTAGCCCTCTGTCAAATGTGGGGTTGGTGAAGATCTTTTACCATTCTGTAGGCTACCATTTTGACTTATTGACAGTGCCCTTTGCCTTACAGAGGTTTTTCAATTTTTATATATTAATTGATCTTAGTGTCTGTGCTATTGGTGTTCTGTTCGGGAAGTTGTCTCCCGTGCCAGTGTATTCAAGGCTGTTCCCCACCTGACTGGATTCATGTTCAGGTCTTTGTTCCACTTGGACTTGGGTTTTATGCAGGGTGAAGATATGAATCTATTTGTATTCTTCTGTGTGCCGACATCCAGTTTGACCAGCACCATTTGTTGAAGATGCTTTCTTTTTTACATTGTACAATTTTGACTTCTTTGTCAGAAATCACATCAAAGGCGTGTGGATTTATGCGTGGGTCTTTGATTCTATTCTATTGATCCACATGTCTATTTTTATGCAAATACCATGAGTTTTTTTTATTACTATAGCTCTGTAGAAGACCTTGAAGCTAGAGATGGTGATACCTCCAGAAGTTCTTTTATTGTACAGTATTGTTTTAGCTATCTTTAATTTTTTTTGCTTTTCCATATGAAGTTGAGTATTGTTCTTTCAAGGTCTGTAGAGAATTGTGTTGGTATTTTAATGGGGATTGCACTGAATCTGTAGATTACTTTTGGTAAAATTGCCATTCTTACTATGTCAATCCTTCTGAGCCAAGAGCATGGGTAATTAATTGTTCCATCTTCTAATATCTTCTTAAATATCTTTCTTCAAAGGCTTGTAGTTCTTGTCATACAGGTCTTTTATTTGCCTTGTTAGAGTTACCCCCGAGTTATTTTGTTATTTGTGGCTATTGTGAAGGAGGTTGCTTCCCTGATTTCTTCATCAGCCCATTTATTATTTGTATATACAAGGGTTGCTGATATTTTTGAGTTAATCTTGTATCCAGTTACTTCTCTGGATGTGTTTATCAACTGTAGGCATTCTACAAAAAAATTCTACCCTGGTAGAATTTTTGGGGTCATTCATGTATACTATCATATCATCTGTGAGTAGTGATACTTGGACTTCTTCCTTTCCAATTTGTATCCCCTTGATCTCCTTCAGTTGTCCTATTGCTCCAGCTAGAACTTCAAGTACTATACTGACTAGATATGGAGAATGGACAGCTTCGTCTTGTTTCTGATTTTAGTGGAATCACTTTGAGTTTCTCTCCATTTAATTTGATGTTGGTTATAGGCTTACTATATATTGCTTTTATTATGTTTAGGTATGTTCCTTGTATCCCTGATTCAAAGACTTTTATCATGAAGGGGTGTTAGATTTTGTCAAAGGCTTTTTCAGCATCTAATGAGATGAAATATGATTTTTCTTTCAGTTTATTTAGATTGTGAATTACACTGATGGATTTTTATATGCTGAATCATCCTTGCATCTCTGGGATGAAGCTGACTTGATCATGGTGGATGATCTTTTTGATGTGTTCTTGGATTTGGTTTGCAAGTATTTTATTGAGTATTTTTGCATCAGTGTTCATGAGGGATAATGGGTCTGTAATCCTCTTTCTTTGTTGACTCTCTGTGTGGTTTGGGTATTGTAGCATGATTAATAAAAACCCAGAGACAGAAACTGGGATTCAGTCTGAAGATCAGAAAAGCAAAGCAGTCAACTACTAGAGAGACCTTTTACCCCTATCAAATCTTCAGACTGTAAAGGGCAAGATCCTGTCTCCATGAATTCTCAGACTCCACACTTCACTGAGTTCCTGTCTCTTCCCCTTTATATTCCTCTCTCTGCCCAACCAGATCGCTCCTGTCTCCACCTCCCTAGTGCTGGGATTAAAGGTGTGTGACTGCCAAACACTGGGATTAAAGGTATGAGCCACCAACACCTGGATCAGTCTCTGGATCAATCTTGTGTAGCCCAGGGTAGCTTTGAACTCACAGAGATCTGTATATGTAAGGTATGTGTCCAGATCCTTTTGGCTTTTAGAGTCTCTATTGAGAAGTCCAGTGTAATTCTAATAGGTCTGTCATTATATGTTACTTGGTCTTTTCTCCCTGCAGCTTTTAATATTCTTTCCTTGTTTTGTGTATTTTATGTTTTGATTATTATGTGACTTTCTTTTCTTGTACAATACATTTGGTGTTCTGTAAGCTTCTTACACCTTTATAGGCAACTCCTTCTTTAGGTTAAGAAAGTTTTCTTCTATGATTTTGTTGAATATATTTTCGGTGCCTTTTAGCTAGGTATTTTCTTCTATTCCTATTATTTTTAGGTTAGGTCTTTTCATAGTGTCCCAGATTTCCTGGATGTTTGTGTCAGGAACTTTATAGATTTAACATTTTCCTTGACCGATGTATCAGTTTCTTCTACTGTATCCACTACACCTCAGATTCTCTCTTCCATCTCTTATATTCTGTTGGTGATAGTTGTATCTCTAATTCCTGTTTGCTCACCTATGTTTTCTATCTCCACAATTCCCACAAAACAGCTTGTGTTTTCTTTATTGATTCTATTTCCATTTTCAGGTCTTGAATGGTTGTTTTTTTGTTTGTTTGTTTGTTTGTTTGTTTGTTTTTTTTTGGTTTTTCGAGACAGGGTTTCTCTGTAGCTTTTTTAGAGCCTGTCCTGGAACTAGCTCTTGTAGACCAGGCTGGCCTCGAACTCACAGAGATCTGCCTGCCTCTGCCTCCGGAGTGCTGGGATTAAAGGCGTGCGCCACCACCGCCCGGCCTTGAATGGTTTTATTCATTTCTTTTATCTGTTTGTGTTTTCCTAGATTTAAGGAATTTATTAATTTCCTCTTTAAGGGACTCTATCATCTTCATAAGATTGAACTTAAGGTCATTTTCTCACGCTTCCCTTAAGATCTCCCCAACAGTGTTATCAACTAGATATCAAGTGTTCAAATACAAGAGCCTATGGGGGACATTCCCCACCTAAACCATAGCAGATACTGGAGTGGATATGTGGGGACTTTGGGGATTCTGAAATCTCATTTTTGGTCCAGGCTATAGTTGTGTGGTTATATTCACTTTGAGATAATTCCCTGAGCTGTGCACTGATGATTATGCAATCTGTAAGAATGTTACACTTCAAATAAAATTTACATTAAAGAAAGCAAAGCAAGCCAGAACCTGTCTTGGCTCCAGAGTTACATTTCAACAGGAAAATGAGCTATACAGAGAAGTGAGGAGCCGTTCCTGTCCTTTTATTCTCTTGTTTTAGAGATAGTTCTTATTATTTACGGAGCTATAATCCACATGTGATACAGTCCTACAAGTTTTAAATATGGAAGTCAGTGAATTCTTTAAAAATGTATAGCAGTAGGCTTGGCACCACAATTACGGGATAGAATAACCTCACTATCCTCAATATTCCGTCTTCTCTGCTTCCAAATGCTTCCCTAGCTGTTGGCCACCACTGGTCTTCTTCAGAAACATCATCATAGTTGACTTTTTTAGAAATTCGTATAAATGCAATCACGGATACTACATTCAAATTTATTTTGGCACTAGAACACGTAGCAGGTCACAATTAGGGGGAGCTGAATGTGTCACGCTCTGTTTCCTCCAAACACACTCTGCTTACCCCAACACAATTCACAGGATCCTTCACGCATGACCTGTGTTAGGGCAAAACCCACTGGTGGGAAGCCACACCTCAACGAAGGACAGCATGAGGGATGAGCTGGCAGTGCCAAGGCTCCGGGCAGTGGCCTGGGTGCTGATTTACAGCTTAATGGAAGAAAGAGTTCTCCAGAAGCTGGGTTTTGTCACATCCTGGAATGTGCTGAACCCAGAGCAAGGTGCCTTCTTTCCAAGAGGATGGGCAGAAAGGAAAGCCAATGACGATGAAGGTGTCGGGCGGAGTGTGAGTAGAACACTGGACTCATGGTGGCAAGTGTCTGTTCCAAATCTAACACCCATTATAGCTAATTGGGACCTGTAGCAAGTCATTAACATCAATCAGAGTAAAGCAAGAAATTCCACTAGCTGAAGTTCATACTTAACAGCAACACGAGAATCTCTAGTTTCTATTTTTAAAAAAAAAAGGCAAGGCTAAGGAAGCATTGGGAGTTAGCAAGGGCACGGGAAACATTAACAAACAACATCACAGCTGCATTTACTTACTTCGCAACAATCTTGTAAGTAGCTTTTAGGCTGAGAAACGGAAAGTAAAAGAGCTGGTTTTGTTTTTCAAGTAACAGCTCAGAACTTACTAGACTCCAGCTTCCTCTGACAGTTAATCAGTGGCCTTGATGGACCCCTCTGCGGCCAGTGTAGTTCAGGGGACATCAGCCGGGCCACCAGAATACCTTGCAAAGCACGTGATAAGACACGATGGAGCCTCTGGAGTCAGAGAAGTATGTACACACCCTCCATCTAAAGTGAGCCAGAGGGCCGCGGCAGAGGAAGGATGAGGAGTCCCGCGAGAGCAGGAAAGAAGACACGCTCTCCAGGGGAAGGGAGTCGAGGGTAGCTGCTCACACCGGAACCTGAAGGACAGGCTGTTGGGCCGTGATGCAATGAATGGCAGTTCAAGGACTTTCCGAAAGCCAGACCCTATTTATTTAATTTAATTTAAAATTTTACATTTTTAAATAAATTTATTTTTTTTAAACTTTTGAGATTATAACACAATTGCTATCATTTCCCTTTCTTCCCTTAAAACCACCCCATGCACCCCACATTGCATTTGTTCAAATTCATGGCCTTTCCCCCCCTTTCATTATCGTTATATACATAATATGCACACACATCACGCTGTTAAGTACATAGATCCAATCTGCTCAGTCCATATGATATTATTCGGATATATATTTTTAGGGCTGACTACTTGGTATCGGATAACTATTGTTCTCTTCCCTGGGGAAGACTCTCAGAATCCCTGGTCGCCTGTAGTTCTTTGTCTAGGACTGAGGCCCCTCAAGCTTTCCGCCTTCCACATCTATTGGTGTCATTTTTACTCCAGCCATGTTTAGGCAGCCGTGTTGCTGAGACTTCATGGGTGTAGATTATGCCATTTCTAGGACATACCATCTCACAGCGAACTCCCTGTTCCTCTGGCTTTTACATATGGCCCCCTCTGTCCTGATCGCTCCCCGGGCCTTAGGTGCAGATGTATCAGTTGAGACTAAGTTTCACTGCTCTGCATTCTGATCAGTTACGGGTTTTTTTTTTTATAACGATTTCCTCTTGTTGAGGAAAGAAGCTTCCTTGATAGGTGCGAGAATGGCATTATCAGTGGGTGTGCAGACAAAGAGGATCTGTTAGCGTCAATTGCTGTGTTTAGGTCAAGTGGAGGCTGCAAATCCTCCTCCACCATCCACAACGTCACTAGCCCCATGTAGTTGGATCCGTCTCCTGTAACGAGCATGGTTTCCCTTTTATTGAGAGTCTTAAGTCTAATTAAAGAGGTGTTGGTCACCACCAAGACGTATGTGCCACTACTGCACATTTAGGCTATTGTGCCTTGCTGGTCGTTGTTGTGGTCCATAGGCATCACAGCTTAGTAGGGCTATTGGTTGATTTCCTCCTTTAGAAGCTTTCATGGTGCCTTCTGGTCCTCAGGTTTTCAAGTCAGATACAGTTTGGTACTTCTGGGCCCTGTGTCTGAAGTGCAAGCTATTCTCAGATAAGGACTGACCTTCTACATCTGGGGTTAACTACGGCCAAAAGAAACAGTCATGTTTTGGGGGTCTCTTAGGCAATACTGATCAATAAGTCAAAATGAGAATTTGAGTGTGGTTGAGCATTTTTATTGATGTAGAAGAAATTCAAAGAAATAGTATTGGTGTTATAAAGGGCTCACTACTAGATTTGCTTCCGAGACATTAGGCCTTACAAGTAGCATTTAACTCTTTCCTCTAAAATACCCCAAAGGTAAGTAATATCCTAACCAGGCCTGTTAAAGATACGAGAAATCTAAGTTGTGAATGTTTATTCACCAGGATTCACTTATCTCTATGCTCCAAAAGAGGACAGTCCAGGGTCACATTATTCTTTAAGTTCCCTGTCTTATCAAAGGGCCTGTCCTTTTTTCAGGAAAAACATAATTCTGTCCGGTGGGCAAGATGATCCTGGGTAACAACTATTGGGAAAGAACAACATGGGTGAACCCAAGAAATCATTTGGGCAATGGCTTTGTTGTGTAAACCTATCTGCCTAAGCAGCCAGACTCTCAGTCTCCAGTCCCTGTTGGTTTGAAGTGTGACCTGAAGAGATTTAAGGGTGACAGAGTGTGTAAAATGACTAAGCCTGAGGTGTATAGAAGCTAACCAAATCTTCTGTTGGGGTCGATTCTCATCTGGGCGTTAACACCTGTCGACCAGGCACTTAAGTGAAGAGTTTTGCTTCCTGTCTAAGTGTATGGAATGGTTTCTCACTGAGAGGGCACGTTATTTCTATAATACTGTAATCCCAGCACTTAAGAGGCTTAGGCAGCCTCCTGAGCTCCGCCTGGCCACACAGCAAGATTGTTTCAAGGGAATTACAACCAACATCAAGTCAAACCAAACCAACAAGTGGGCCTATGTGAAGATTCCTAGGAAATGATTTTTATCCAAGGAGCACTTAGGATTTACTAATTTAATAACCCAAGGAGCCAGGACTCCAGAAAGGTTCTCTTTTTAAGAGTGACGAGACAATAGGCTCGTACAAGCTGAACATGTACACATGAAGCCAAAATTGTCATACACATAAAAACCATTTAAAAAGAACTCTGTTGGGTTGAATTATCCACAGACAGCATTTGAAAGGTATTGCAACTAGAGTTTAGGGCAAACGTCTGGACTCTAGAGGACCAGCAGGCTAGGCAGGGCCAGCCATCTTAGTACACTAATTGAAGAGATGGACAGTGTGAAAAGCAGATAGAAGAGATTTGTTCAATGTGAATAAATTATAGAAGAAGAATAAGAAATGTGGTCCAGTGATCCCAAGTCATCTTTGGGGTACTTACACGAGTTTCAGGTTTAAACGGAGAAAGAACTGGGGCAAAGGCCAAGAGGTGTGTCCAATTACATAGTCTTGTTGAGGTCCCTCCCTGAGGTCATCTCAGCTCTGGTCTCATGGGGTGGTCCAAAAGAAGTCCTTATTGCTTGAAGGGACAAAGAGGTTCTTGGGTGATGGTTTCTTCTGCTGCTTTGGGGTACAGCTTCAGCCTCGTGGGTAAGGGTTTGCTCTCACTGACATCCGAGGTGATGACAAGCTTAGGACAATGACTTATCTTTGTACTTTCAGCCTTGTGGTCGCAAGTGAGATGTCAACGCTTTATAGCAAAAGCAGCTTCTCCGTGTCTGTCTCAGTGCTGTGCTTGGGAATTCACAAGTCTCCTTCCACGACACCACTGGGAGGAGCCTGGAAAGTCAACAATTCTTTATGTTCTTTCAGCAAACTGACCCGTGGCTATGTATGAGGTAATATGCTGAGTTGTGATTCCCAGTATAACCCACCTAACAGAAATGAATATATTCTAAAGAGATACTTCAACTGTTTGATTATTAAAACAATGGATCCCAGGAAGCTCATGCTGGGAGAAGAAAAGCCTGGGTCAACCAGAGCGGAAACTCTCCTCTCCAGGAAAGAGATTTACAACCTAATGGAGACAAAGGTAGTCAAGACCCACCTGGACTGGGACAGCTTACTTCTTTCTTTCACTTCAGGACCCCCAAGATGGACTTGAGGGGGCCACCAGATCACTCTGTCCCTTTTCCGCAATGGGGCTACATTGAATAAATGCAATATAAATTACTTTTAAATAGAAATTTGCCTATTTTAATTGGCTTCTTAAGGACGAGCCACTGAAGCTAGATTCTTGGAGTTTGAACCGTGACCCCAAGTTTGGTAACACAAGTGAGCCACTAAACTTGGAGGCTCCAACATAAAGTGTCATAAGGGATCTGACTAAAAGTATCTTGGCTCTGAAATGCAATGAGAACTGATGGGAAAGAAAGGATGGATGGAGTTATAGACTGAATTTCCCAGAAACAAAGCCTCAGCAGACTCTTCAAGGCTGGCTGGCATATTAGAACTTCTGTGACCATGGACAGTGGGAACTTTGTATGTCCAAAGTCAAACTATCTTGGGCTATTTTAGCCTTCCTAATAACCATTCATTGCTCACCTCTGTGACCTAACAAACATCTGTGTGATTATTAGTGATGAGGACAGGAGACAAGAGCTGTTCAGGTAGGGGAGGAACCCTAAAGCAGCATTGCCAAGAGGCCTTGCCAGAGGAATGCCAGGACAGGAATCTGATTCCCACTTTTTTCTTACTCCCTCTCCTAAACAAACACCTCCACCTGGATGCTACGGGAGATGATGTAACTGAAACTGAGAGGAGACACCTGGTTGTTGGGCCAACTGGACTGACGGGCTCATATCCTTCCCATACCTCTGCCCAGTTTCTACCATAAGTCATTATGAAGCCACCAGAGTGGGAGCTGAGTGGTCCTCTAGTCAGGACGTCCCCTTCTATGACAGAGGGGCTCTGCTTTCTTTAAGCTCCCACCTATGAATCTATAATCAACTTCTCTCTCAAACTCACCTTCTGTGACCCAGGGGTTTCACTCTCAGTTCATGAGACAAGAAACTGAAGTGTTAGTGGCCATTACGTTTCCTATGACCCGAGGTCTCCAAGACAGGTTCACAAAGAACAGAGAAAGGTTATGCTGCAACCAAGCCAAGATGGTCCCAAATTTCTGTACCACTAGGTAAATCCCTTCAGAATTTACAAAGACTCCAGCATCCATCAACCCAAAGGCCAAGAATGTCACCATATAGCATTTGATGCCTGTAACAAAGATTTTGCCATTTTGCTGTCACCCACTGTCTTAGCTGTTTCCACTGCTGTAAAGAAACACCGTGGCCACAGCAACTCTTATTTCACTGGAGTTGGCTTATGGTTTCATAGGATTGGTCCATTATCATGGTGGGAAGCATGGTGGTGCACAGGCAGACATGGTGCTGGAGAAGGAACTGAGAGTTCTACATCTGGATCCACAGGCAGCAAGAAGAGGCTTGGCTTGAGCTTCTGAGACACCAAAGCCCACCCCTTAGTGATGCCCTTCCTCCAAACTCCAACCAGGCCTCGCCTCCTAATAGTACCACTCCCTGTGAGCCTATGGAGGCCATTTTCTTTCAAACCACCACATCCACTGATAGAGGAGTGTCTATGTGTTACTTTCATTGGTTAATAAAGAAACTGCCTTGGCCCTTTAATAGGACAGAAAATTAGGTAGGTGGAGTAGACAGAACAGAATTGTGGGAGAAAGAAAGCAGAGTCAGGCAGTCGCCATGCTTCTCCTCTCTGAGACAGACGCAGGTTAAGATCTCTCCTGGTAAGCCACCCCTCATGGTGCTACACAGATTGCTAAATATGGGTTAAAGCAAGATGTGAGAATTAGCCAATAAGAGGCTGAAACTAATGGGTCAGGCAGTGTTTAAAAGAATACAGTTTCCGTGTAATTATTTTGGGTAAGCTAGCTGGGTGGAGGGATGCAGCCCGCTCTCCTTCTACAATCCACCTACCCATCTGATGCTTCCACCAATGTGTTCTTAAAATATCTTGATTTATGACTTTCTTTGTTATGTTACTATAAAAATCATGAAACTGCCACCACATTGGAATATGCTATTTTAAGTAACATAAATCTGTGTTCATAGGCTACTCCATAAGTGGCTCTAGAATAACTTATCTCTTATTCCTTTTGAGGTGAGAGTTGCATCTTTGCATTGACAAGATCATCAGGAAATGATGATTTGGGATCAAGATGACATGAAAGTATAGCTGACTTATCATCTGTTACAAAGGTCAAAGTTACTTATAGAATTTGAAGATGATGCTCTAACTTCAAAAGAACTTGCTTGGTAGAGCCCCTGGTGAATCTAGTTGAATTGAATGAGTGAAGTCCAGTCTTCTCGATGGCTTTGGTTTGTCCTTTCCTCCAGGTAGGAGGTAAAAGCCTGACTGACCATTTTTGGGTAAGCCAAAGATACAAATCAAAAGTTTGTATTGGTATTTCATCCAAATGAGGGGGGCAAGAAACAACAGGGTCCAGGGTTAAAGCTTAGACAAGCTAGAAGAGTAAGGAGGAGGAGGATGGAGTCATCCTCAGAAGTGCTAAAAAGAAACACTGTGCCCCCCCCCCTTTGGCCATTAGTCTATTGAAACAATGGTGTCCAAGGAACCAGGAGTTCCCTCAGGAATCTCATGTTGGAAGAAGAAGAAAGTTGAAGCCTGATGCCAGCCAAAGGAGGAATTTGTCTCCCAGGAATGGATTTCATACAGTTTGATAACTTGTCAGACAACCTTTCAGAACTGACCAGAGGAGACAACGATGGGTCAATGATGGATGGGACCACACCTTGCCCAAGGCTGCTCAGTCAGGCATACCTCTTGCTAGGTATATTGACTAGAACTCGTGAAAAATGTTAAATTAGAGAACCTTTAATTTATGAAGTGATATAAATGTTAGAGTGGTCTTCCCTAGCAATCAGGGAAAGTTGAAAAGAGAAAGCATAATATAACTTCCCTGCATGCTGCCACTCATGAGGGAATTCAAGTTCAAACAGTTGAGTTGAGTGTCAGACACAGAATACATCTTCATGAGGATGAGTTTTACTTCTGCCCACTGGGTCCTCCGGCATAAAACAATCAGTATTCAAAGAGCGCCACTCACCAAATGCAAACATGATGGAATTTTAAAATGTAGTTTTTAGCTGTTTCCATTTGATGATTTTTCAACTGTGCTCAAGCCCCGAGTGGCTTTTCTAGGCTGCTCAGGAGTTAAAAAGTGGGAAGTTGTGGAAACCTATGTTGAGATAGTTTGAAAATTTATGATTTTTTTTAAATCCTTGATTGATTCCTGGACATGGTGTTTCCTTCTGGCTACACTCCATGGAAATGCCTCTCTGACTGCCCTTCCGGATGGAAGGGCTGGACCACTGGGGTGACGTTAGCAGCACAAAGTTATGGTTGTGAGATGAAACACTCGGAAAATGAAATGGCAAAGACAAACCAAAAACAAAGCAGCAGCAAAAACAGTCGTGGGGTCGACCCAGGAGCACTGTGAGGCATTGGTGGTCTTTGTCTTTCAGAACTGTCTCTGGAAACTTCCATCTTCCTGAAGGAAAATGTGCTCTGCTACCTCTCCCAGATGCTGTGGGAGAGCTTTGAATTCGACTGAGGGCTGCGTCTCTGATCACCAGCTCCAGGATGGCCAGGCGTGGCATATCTCCCACATGCCCTGCATAGAACATCTCCTGATACTGACTTTTAAAAATGCTGGCGAGTCCTGAGCAGCTGGCGGTGGGAAATGCTGGCGGGTCCCCCGAGGCAGTAGGCAGGCCCACAGGGCAGCCAGTCCCCAGCCGGATGGCGGGTGCTGGACCCTGGAGCAGCTCGCAGCGGTCCCGGGAGAGCCACATCGTACAGAATAGAATTGGATATTTATTACTTAAAGGAGAGAGAGAATGTGGGGAAAGAAGGAGAAGAGAAGAAGAGGAGGAAAGAGACTGAGAAAGGCCCTGAGAGAGACATGTACGTGTTCGTGTGCACATGCGAAGAGGGAACAGTAAGAGATCCAAGATGGCAGGGAGAGCAGGGGTTTCTGGGAGTGGATGTGGCTTGCCTCTTAAAGAGACAAAAACCACAACACTGACCATGTCTGTGTGCCATTTTAATGCCTTGGGCAGTCTTATCACCAAGCACTGAACTGAGCTCATTAGAAATAACTGGACACCTATGGTGGGAGCCCCACCCCCACCCCCAGGAAGTCCAACAGGAGTCTATTAACCTGTTCTGCCTGACTATTGTACATTTTACTTGGAATGCTTTGTCATTGTTAACTGCGTTCTTAGGTGTGCCAACTAGGGTGGACGTTGACCTCACATTCTCCCTCTGCCCTGGAAGGCAACAGGTCTGAGCTGTCCTAAACCAAATTGGATAGCTCAGACTAGAGAAAAAGAGTTCACACAAAACTCTAGGATCCTACAGTGCTTTATGGGGTAGGGGTGGAGTGTGGAAGTTGCTTTTATGGAACTGGTACAGGACCGTGCCTGGCAGGAAAAAACAATATGGCAGGTTGCCCCATCCACCCTGCATGGGGTCCTGGTGGTATTTTTATTTTCTAAAGATGCCTTCGCTGGGGATCAAGGAAGTGACTGTGAAGGAAACAGCCTCAGAGACCCAATCCTGACAATTCTTAAAACCGCTCCTTGCAAGCCTGGCAGCTGACTAAAGGTAGGGACACGGCTTTATGGAAGGATCCCACCACTGCCTGAAAGATGAGAGAGACCCTTTTATCTCATTTGTATTAAAACATTTGTGCTGACAGTGTAGTTTGTGCTAAGTACGGGGTTTGTTTCAGAGGGTCTGAAATTTTGGAGCATGCTAAGCAGAGGTCTGTAGAGATATTTTATTATTTGTCATTAACAAAGTTTGCCTGGGGATCAGTGTACAAAGCTAAGCCACCAGAGGCCAGGGAGTGGTGGCACATACCTTTAATCCCAGGACTTGGGAGACAGAGGCAGAGGGAGCTCTGAACTCAAGGCTACCTTGGCCTATACAAGATCCATCCAGAAACAGATCCACGTGGTGGTGGCTCATACTTTTAAGTCACATACTTTTAATCCCAGCACTAGGGAGGTGGAGACAGGAGTGATTGGCTGGACAGAGAGAGGAATATATAGGGGAAGAGACCGGAACACACTCGAATGTAGCGTCTGAGGTTTGAGGTTTGGTGGAGGCACAGTGCAGTCTAGGCAGTCTGAAGATTGCCCCTTAGGTCTGAGCATTGGTAGAGGTAAAAGGTCTCTCTATTGGCTAACTGCTCTGTTTTTCTTTCTTTTTTTTTTAATTAGTAAACAAATCAATTAAAACATGTAACATAAAGAGGTTAACCAACTGAAAGTTACATAAGTGGAGCCACAGATGTACGCCCAGGCACTATGTTTTCATACTGGTAAACACATGATAAACTTCTAGATGACGGCGTGTGTCTAGACGATGAGGCCGAGAAAGCCCAAGCATGGGGTGAGGTGATTTTAGGGAAACTACTCAGGAGTGGTCTTCAGTCTTGCGCTGGCCCAGCGGGACTGACTTTACTCACCAGCTGGGGGCCTGGAGCATAACCCAGCTGTCGTCTCTGTCAGCTGTTTGCTTTGTGCTGCTGTAATCAACACCATGACCAGAAGCAGCTGGGGGAAGGAAGGAGAGGGTTTGTTTGGCTTATTGGTAACTGGTTCTTCATCAAGGGAAGCCAGTGCAGGAACGCTGCTTATGGGCTTGCTTAGTTATCATTTTCTTTTCTTTTTTTCTTTCTTTTTTTGTTTTTTTTTTTGTTTTTTTTTTAAATATTTATTTATTTATTATGTATACAATATTCTGTCTGTGTGTATGCCTGCAGGCCAGAAGAGGGCACCCGACCTCATTACAGATGGTTGTGAGCCACCATGCGGTTGCTGGGAATTGAACTCAGGACCTTTGGAAGAGCAGGCAATGCTCTTAACCGCTGAGCCATCTCTCCAGCCCTCTTTTTTTGTTTTTATTGAGATGTATATATTTTTCTCCACTCCCCTGCTGCCCTCTCCCATGATCCCCACACTCTCAATTTCCTCAGGAGATCTTGTCTTTTTCTAGTCCATGTATATTAGATCTATGCATATCTCTCTTAGGGTCTTCTCTGTTGTCTAGGTTCTCTGGGATTGTGAATTGTAGGTTGGTTTTTCTTTGCTTTATGTCTAAAAGTCACTTATGAGTGAGTACATATTATATTCGTCTTTCTGGGTCTGGGTTACCTCATTCAGTATAATGTTTTCTAGATCCATTCATTTGCCTGCTAATTTCAAGATGCCATTATTTAGCTTTAACCCCTACACCCTTGGTGCGAGATAATTGTCTATATTCTGTCAATCATGTTTTAAATAAATGCTGATTGGCCAGGCAAGAAGTATAGGTGGGAAAACCAGACAGGAAGTAGAGGTGGAGCAAAGAGTACAGGAGTATTCTGGGAAGCAGGAAGCTCCCTCCGGCAGTTCCACCAAGACCACAGAGAAGCAAGATGTAACCTACCCGGCAGAGAAAGGTACCGAGCCATGTGGCTAACATAGATAAGAATAAAGGGTTAATATAAGCTACAAGAGCTAATAAGAAGACTGAGCTAATGGTCCGATCAGTTTTATAACTTATGGAGATCTCTGTGTGATTTTCTTTGGGGCTTGCTGGCTGTGGGGTACTGGGCAGGACAGAAACCCCAACAAGCAGACCCCTTCATGTTACATACCCTGTCTTTGGGTTTTTATTATTCGTGCTACAGAGGTCTCTGCATGACTCACCCTAGTAAGCATACTATGGTTCCTAAACTCAGTAAGCTTCTTAGTTGGGGTTTCTATTGCTATGAAGAGACACCATGGCCACCGCAACTCTTATAAAGGAAAACATCTCATGGGGGCTGGCTTATAGTTTCAGAGGTTTAGTCCATTATGATCACGTCAGGAAGTGTGGCAGTGTGCAGGCAGACACGGTGCTGGAGAAGGAGATGAGAGTTCTACACCCAGATGGCTGATAGCAAGAAAAGAATGACACACTGACTGGGCTTGAGCATCTGGAACCTCAAAGCCTGCCCCAGTGACACGCTTCCTTCAACATGACCTCACCAACTCCAACAAAGCCACGCCTTCTATTAGTGCCACTCCTACGGGCCTATGGGGGCCTCTTTTACTCAAACTACCAAGTAAGCTTTTCTGGAAATGGTGCATCTGACCCATGGTTGCCAGAGGAATGAAGCATATCGTGTATAACGCTACTTGATTAAGATTACTGAAAGTGGCCCTGGTTTCTGCTGGACATTGTCCCATATGCCGCTTGATTCTGCTTTATGTTGGATTCCTGAAAAAAAAAATTTTAGCTGTGGCTACTATGTGTTTAGTACTTTAACACATCCTGAATCAGAGAACCCCAACACAATATGGAAAGGGCTTAAAAGCCCTAGGAGGATTTATGAGCAGGGAGACAAAATAATACAAGATGAAAACAGAGCAGACGGGTCATTTGATGTGGCAGGGGGACTGAGCTAACCCACCACGGCAGCGCTACTCATTGTGAGCTCAAGAACTCACAGAGTGCTCCACAGGGCAGCCCTTCAATGTTTCTAGGCACAATACAGCTGTCCTACCAGAGAAAAACAGCCGACGTCCCCAGTGCTGTGGGGAAGCATGAGTAGAAGTGACAAAACTTCTTACAGAGGCGTAGGACTTGAGTACCTCCATCCAGTTTGTAGAGCTTTTGTGAGCACCCAGAAGCATGCTGGAGATTCAAACCCTCTTATTCTATCTGTGTGCTTCTGCTTCTGATAAAAACTCACCATGATCTGTCACATGCTCCGAGACTTTGATTTCCTAAAAAGGGATATGGCGAAAGCTAATAGGTTTGTTTGACAGGATCTCACATAGTCCATACTGGCCTCAGACTTACTATATATCTCCAAGGATGGCCTCGAACCTCTGCTTCTCCTGTCTTCACCTCACACGTGCTGGTTTAGAGGCACACCGCCGCACCTAGTTTATGTGATGCTGGGGATCAAATCCAGTGGATCCTGCATACTAGGAAAGCACTCTGCCAATGGAGACATGGCCCCAATCCCGGTTAAGAAAAATCTTTGAGGGAGCTGGAGATGTGGCTCAGTGGCTAAGAGCTCTTATTGCTCTTGTAGAGGACCTCAGTTCAGTTCCCACCACCCACACGGCAGCTCACAACTATCTCTGACTCCAGTTACAGTGAATTCAACACCCTCTTCTGGCCTCCATCATGCCAACCACTCATATTGTGCACACACATACATGCAGGCAAATGCTCTTGCACATAAAACAAAAATAAATATATCGTTAATAAGCATCTTTAGAAAGTTGACTGTTCTCCAAGTGAACTAGTAATGAATTGCCTTCAGTGGGTGTTACCTACTGACACTGATCTTTCTGTAGGGCCCAGCCGTGACAAGCTCAATAGAGGCCCGAGTTTCAGATTAGATCACGCAGGCACCACCCAGGAACGGGTCATCCAAGGAAAAAGTACCTAACGTTCCAAAGGAAATGCTTAATGTTCTAACCACTGTAGATAAGATCACCTGATGTCCCCCAGCTCAGCACACATCCATCCCCTTTTCCTGGGCACTGCTAGACAAATGCCAGACAATCAGGGGTCCTGAACCTTAAAAATCCCTCACCCCAACCTCTGCTATTATAAATCCTCCACCCCAACTTAGCTTGGGGCTCTCTGCCCCAAGTCCAAGTTCAAACTTGAATAAGAACAAGGGCTCTTTACTTTTACATTTGGAACTTGGTCCCCTTGTTGGTTTTTGGGGAACTCCATGATCTGGTCATAACACTTCCATTTATAGATAAAGATGCTGTCTCAGTTTCAAGAAATCTTTTTTTAGAAAAATATTTATTTATTTATTATGTATACAATATTCTGTCTGTGTGTCTACCTGCAGGCCAGAAGAGGGCATCAGATCTCATTTCAGATGGTTGTAAGCCACCATGTGGTTGCTGGGAATTGAACTCAGGACCTATGGAAGAGCAGGCAATGCTCTTAACCACTGAGCCATCTCTCCAGCCCAGTTTCAAGGAATCTTAAACCTGTATTCAAGGTCAGGTATGTTTACATTGATGTCAATCTCTGTTTCTTCTTGGAGATAAGATTTGGCTTTATAATTTATTCTCAGTTTCCAAGTAAAGTGTAACAGTTTTCAAATTATTCTTATTTTTTCCTTTTATTTTTGATTTTATTATAGGGAAGTAGAAAGAAAATGCTCCATGGGATCAAATAGACTGAGGCAAAGGACTTAATTTTGTAGATTATTTTAAAATGAGACAATATTTTCTAAAGTCCTGTAACTTCTTTTTAAATTGAAAATAGAATCTTATCTCATATAACACACCCCAACAACAGTTTCCGCTCCCTCCACTTCTCCCAGCTTACTCCACTTCCCTTCTCCCATGGATCTACTCTGCCTCTGACTCAGGAAAAAGCAGGCCTCCAAGAGACAACTAAACACGGCAAAACAAAACACAAGGCAGAAGCTCTCACAAAGAGGCTGGACAAGGCAATCTGACAGGAGAAAAAGAGTCCCAAGAGTAGGCAAACTAGTCAAAGACACACCTGCACCCACAGTTAGAAGTCCCCCCTGAAACACCAAGCTAATAGCCACAACATATACACAAAGGACCTGGTGCAGACCCCTGAAAGCTCCATGCTGGTCGCTTTAGTCTCTTTTAGCCCATATGTACCCTGCTTGGTTAATTCAGTAGGCCATGTTCTCCTGGTGTTCTCCATCCCTTCTGACTCTACAATCTTTCCTCCCCATCCTCCATGGGATTCTAGAGCTCCATCGAGGTGAAAGACCTGATGCTGCCAGAGGAAGCCTCTCTGATGAATCTAGACAAAGCACCAATCTAAGAGTACAGCAAAAAGAATATCGTTAGGAATCATTTCATCAATTTTTTTAGACCAGTCATGTTTGGTTCTACTCTAGGAGTTTGGGCTAGCCAGTCTCTGGTTCCTGGCCATCCAAGCAGTGTTGAGCATGGGCTTCCTCACATGGAGTGGGCCTTAAGTTAAGTCAGACATTGGTTGGACTCCAATTAGTAGGAGTTAGCAGAACTAACTAGTTCTGCTCCACCATTGCCCCAGCACATCTTGCAAGCAGGACAGATTGTAGATTAAAGGTTTTGTGGCTGGGTTGGTGTCCATGTTTCTCAGGAGTCTTCAGAGTACCTTCCTGCACCAAAGATTAGAACATAGGGTGAAGGCTCCCTTCAGGCACCAGTTTGACTTCTCCCCATTCAATGATCTGTATGGACGTTGCCCTCCAATGGGGACCTACTGTCAGTTTGCAGAGAGAAACCGTATTGGTCTTGCTGGGTCTGAGTTACCTCACTAAAGATGATTTTTTTTTCTAGTTTCATCCATTTGTCTGCAAATTTCATGACGACAGTGTTTTTAACAGTTGGGTAAAACTCCATTGTGTAAATGTACTTACATTTTTTAAATCCATTTTTCACTTAAGGGACATCTAGGCTGTTCCCAAATTCTGGCTATTATGAATAAAGCTGCAATGAACATAGTTGAGCAAGTGTCCTTGTGATATACTAAAGTGCCCTTTGGGTATATGCTATGGCTAGGTCTTGAGATAGATTTTCTGAAAATTTGCCATACTGATTTCCAAAGTGGCTGTACAAGTTTTCACTGCTACCAGCAATGGAAGCGTGTTCCCCTTACTCCACATCCTCACCAGCATGAACTGTCACTTGTGTTCTTGATCTTAGCCGTTCTTACAGCTATAAGATGGAATCTCACAGTAGTTTTGATTTGCATTTCCCTGATGGTTAAGGATGTTGAGCATTTCTTTAAGTGTTTCCCAGCCATTTGCCATTCCTTTATTGAGAATTCTCTGCTTAGATTGGTATCCCTTTTTTTAATTGGATTATTTGAAATTTTTATGATACCTAGATTCTTGAATTATTTATATGTTTTGGATATTAACCATCACTCAGATGCAGAGTTGGTGAAATTTTTTTCTCTGCCGATTTGTCCTATTGACAGTATCCTTTGCCTTACAAAATCTTTGCAGTTTCATGAGGTCCCATTTATTAATTGTTGATCCTAGTGGTTTTGGTGTTCTGGTCACAAAGTTGTCTCCTGTGCCAATGTGTTCAAGGCTACACTCCACTTTTTCTTCTGTCAGGTTCAGTGTATCTGGTTTGACGTTGAGGTCTTCCATCCACTTGGACCTGAGCTTTATGCAGGGTGATAAGCACGGATCTGTTTTTCTTCTACAGGTAGATATCTAGTTTGACCAGCACCATTGATTGAAGATGTCTTTTTTTGAAGTGTGTATTTTTGGCTTCTTTATTTAAAAAAGTCAGGTGTCCATAAGTGTGTGGATTTATGTCTGGATCTTCAGTTTGATTCCATTGGTCAGCACATCTGTTTTTATGCCAATACCATTTGTGTTTTTTTTAAATTACTATAGCTATGCAATACAACTTGAAATCAGGGATGGTGATACTTCCAGCAGGTTTTATTTAATTGTTCAGGATTGTTTTAGCTATCCTGGGTTTTTTGTTTTTCCTTAAGAAGTTATCCTTTCAAGGTCTGTAAAGAATTGTGCTGGAATTTTGATGACAATTGCATTGAATCTGTAGATTGCTTTCAGTAAGATTGCCATTTTTACTATGTTAATCCTATTGATCCATGAACATGGAAGATATTTCCATCTTCTGATATCTTCTTCAATTTCTTTCTTCAAGAGCTTGAAGTTTTTTCATACAGATCTTTCACTTGCTTGGTTGGAGTTACCTCAAGATGTTTTATATTATTTGAGGTTGTTGTGAAAGGTATTATTTCCCTGATTTCTTTCTCAGTCTGTCATTTGTATATAGAAGAGTTACCAATTTCTTAAAAATTAATTTTATCCAGCCACTACTCTGAAGGTGTTTATCACCTGTAGGAGTTTCCCAGTTGAATTTTTAGGGTCACTTACGTATACTTTCATATCATCTGCAAATAAAGATGCCTCTGCTTCTTCCCAATTTTTATACCCTTGATCTCCTTCAGTTGTCTTATTGTTCTAGATACTGTATTGAATATGTATATAGAGAGTGGACAACTTTGTCTTGTTCCTGGTATTAGTGGAATTGCTATGAGTTTCTCTCCATTTGATTTGATGTTGGTTAGCTATAGGCTTACTATAAATTGCCTTTATTATGTTTAGGTATGTTCCTTGTATCTCTGATGGCTCCAAGACTTTTATCATGAAGGGGTGTTGGATTTTGTCAAAGGCTTTTTCTGCATTTAATGAAATGATTGTTTTTTTTCTTTCAGTTTGTTTATATGGTGAATTACTGATCATCAGTTTGTTTATATGTTTTTTCTTTCAGTTCGTTTATATGGTGAATTGCATTGACTGAATATCATATGTTGACTAATCCCTTCATTTCTGGGATGAAGCCTGCTTGATCATGGTGGATGATCTTTTTGATGTGTTCTTGGATTCAGTTTGCAAGTATTTTATTGAGTGATTTTACATCTATGTTCATAAGGGAAGTTGGTCTGTAATTCTCTTTCTTTGTTGGCCTTGTAGTTGAAGTATCAGAGTGACTTTGGCCTCATAAAATGAATTGGGCGGTGTTCCTTCTATTTCTAGTTTGTTGAATAATTTGAGGAATATTTCTGTTTACTTTTATTTGAAAGTCTGGTAAAATCCTGTACTAAACTTTTTTTTTTTTTTTTGGCTGCTTCTTTTTCACTAAGGGTTATTGGTCTACTTAAATTGTTTATCTGATTTGATTTAACTTTGATAAGTGGTACTTATCTAAAATATTATCCATTTCTTTTAGATTTTCCGGTTTGGGGAGGTTTTTAGTATATGTCCTTATGATTCTCTGTGTTTCCTTGAAGTCTCTAGTCATGCCACCCTTTTGTGTTTCTGACTTTGTTAATTTGCATATTCTCTCTTTGTTTTTAGTTAGTTTGGATATAGGTTTATCATCCTGTTGATTTTCTCAAAGAACCAACTCTTGGTTTCACTGATTCTTTGTATTACTCTGTTTCTATTTTGTGATTTCAGCCCTCAGTTTGATTATTTCTTGCCATCTACTCCTCTTGGATGTGCTTATTTCTTCTTGTTCTAGAGCAGCAGTTCTCAAACTATGGGTTGCAACCCTCTGTGGATCAAAGGGGCTCACAATACCACTGGAAAACACAGATATTTACATTTCAATTCCTAACAGTAGCAAAATTACAGTTATAAAGTGGCAATGAATATAATTTCATGGTTGGATCAGTACAACATGAATAAATAGCAGTATTAAAGGGTTACAGCATTAGGAAGGCTGAGAAGCACTGCTCCAGAGCTTCAGGAGTGCTGTTAAGTTGCTAATACGAGATCTAGTTTTCTTATGTCGGCACCTGCTGCTATGAGCCTTCCTCCTGGTTTCCTCGTATCCCATAAGTTTGTATATTCTGTGTATTCATTTTCACTGACTTCTAGAAACTTTTTAAGTTCTTTATTTCTGTCTTGACTCATTTTTAACTCAGCAGGCAGTTGTTCAGTTTCCATGAGTTTATAAGCTTTTAGCTGTTTCTGTTATTGGTATCCGGCTTTAATCCGTAATGTTCTGATGGGATTCACGGAGTTATTTCAATTTCTTGTATCTTCTGAGACTTGCTTTATGGCCAAGTATGTGGTCACTTCTGGAGAGAGCTCCATGAGGTGCTGAGAAGATGGTGCAATCTTTTGTGTTTGGGTAAGATGTTCTGTAAATATCTGTTAGGTCCATTTGATTTATAACGTCTGTTAGCTCCAGCATTTCTCTGTTTGATTTTTGTCTAGATGACCTCTCTGTTGGTGAGAATGGTGAAGTCTCCCACTATCAGTGTGTGAAGGTCAGTATGTGATTTAAGATGTAATAGTGCTTCTTTGACAAAAGTGGGTGCCCCTGTGTTTGGGCATAGATGTTAAAAACTGAAATATCATCTTGGGAAGTTTCCTTTGATGAGTATGTAGTGTCCTTCCATCTCTTTTGATTAGTTTAGTTTGAAGTCTATTTTGTTAGATATTAAAATGGCTATGCCAGGTTGCTTCTTAGGTCTATTTGCTTGGAATATCTTTCTTTTTCAATTTTTTACCCTGAGGAACTGTCTATCCTTGATGTTGAGGTGTGTCTCTTGAATGCAGCAGGAGGATAGATCCTGCATTCACACCCAGTTTTATTAGTCTGTATCTTTTTATTGGGGATTGAGATCACTGAGATCGAGAGTTATTGATAACCAATGTTGATTCCTATTAGTGTGTGGTGGTGATGGTGTGTGTATGCTTCTCTCTTTTGGTTTTGCTGGTGTGAGCTTATTTGCTTCCTGTGTTTTTATGGATGTAGTTAATTTCCTTAGGTCGGAGTTGTCCTAGCACCTTCTGTACGGCTGGATTTGTGGATAGATATTAATTAAATTTGACTTTATCATGGAATTTCTTATCCTCCATCTTTGTGAATGGAAGTTTTGTTGGGTATAGTAGTTTGGGCTGGTATCTATGGTCTCTTAGAGTTTGCAAGAACTCTGTCCAGGCCCTTCTGCCTTGTACGATCTCCATTGAGAAGTCCAGTGTAATTCTAATAGGTCTGTCTTTATATGTTACTTGTCTTTTTTTCCTTTGCAGCTTTTAATATTCTTTCTTTGTTCTGTACATTTAGTGTTTTGATTATTATGTGGCAAGGGGACTTTCTTTTCTGGTCTAATATATTTGGTGCTCTGTATGGGTTTTGGACATTAATATGCATCTTCTTAAGTTCAGCAAATTTTCTTCTATGGTTTTGTTAAAAACATATTCTGGACCTTTGGGCTGGGATTCTTCTCCTTCCTCCATTCATATTAATACTAGTTTTGGTCTTTTCACAGTGCCCCAGATTTCCAGGATGTTTTGTGTCAGGAATATTTTAGATTTAACATTTTTTTTGACTGATGTATCCATTTCTTCTGTTACAGTGTTTCTCAACCTGAGGGTCAAGACCCCTTTGAGGGTCAAATGATCCTTTCCCAGAGTCCCATATCAGGTATTTATATTACAATTCATAACAGTAGCAAAATTACAGTTATGAAGCAAAAAAATGATTTTATGGTTATGGGTCAACACAAGATGAGGAACTGTATTAAGGGGCCGCAGCGTTAGGAAGGTTGAGACCCTCTGTTCTGTTGTATCTTCAATGCCTGAGATCCACTCTTCAATCTCTTATACTCTGTTGGTAAAGCTTGCCCCTCTGGTTCCTGTTTGAATTCCTAGATTTTCCATTTCCAGAATTTCCTCAGTTTTTGTTTTCTTTATTGCTTCTATTTCCATTTTTAGGTCTTGAACAGTTTTAGTTCCTTCAACTGTTTGGATTTTTTTTTTTTTGCTTTTCTTTAAGGGATTTACTCATTTTGTCTAATTATTTGTGTTTTCCTAGCTTTCTTTAAGGGATTTATCCATTTCCTCATTAAAGACCTCTATCATCTTCATATAGTTGCTTATCCTTCAACTATACTGGACTATTCAGAACCTGCTGGGGTAGGATAGCTGGACTCTACTGGTCTAGGTGCTGCTTTCTGGGAGGTCAGGACAAAATGGTCTGTGGGATCCACAGGAGGCATGGATTGGGGGAGGTGCAGCTGGGAGGAGCCTGAGAAGATTGGGTCTGCGGGGCAACAAAGAGAGCAGAGAAGGTCCACGGGCAGCGCAGTGGCAGCGCAGAGGGCCACCTGCTTTGTCTTCCAGCAGGTGTGACCTGTGGTTGAGCAGGGGGTGGCCACCTAAACTGGGGGCTGGAACACAGCGATAAGTGGAGAAGGGGAAGGGAGACCCCAGCTGGGGTTCTGTTGCAGCCCTAGGGACAAGCCTGCGGGGTTGAGTCTACTGGGGGAACAGAGAGCAGACAGAGCAGCCTGGAACTTCTGAGGTCACAGAGATGAATGAGCACGTGCGGAAGCTTATGGCTGTGTGCTTAGGCATCTCCTGGAGATTCCAGAGGCGACAGCTGAGCATCACTGCCATTAAGGAGCTGAAACACAAGGAAGAAGAATCACATATCTGGGCCGCGTTTCCTCCTGGAGAGTCCCATGAAACTGGCGTGGCCGGTCGCTTGTGAAATCAACACCAACCGTCTTTCTCTGACAGGTGACAAAAAATGCCAAAGTCAGCAACTTCCACTGTGTGAGGGAGCTTTGCTTACAACCGGCAGTCTCACCCAAGTGTGAGGTTTCTTTTCCACATCAGCTTTTATGGCCCACCTGTGAGTCATTAAACCTGGAGACAGGGACTGGGAATGGCCGGATGTGTCACGGCATCTCGTGGATGAGTGCATGTGGTAAGGATAGGGGAGATTAAAAACCAAGCCCTGGATTGGGTTGGGGAGGGGACAACAGAATTTAGGGATGGGAATGAGAACGAGCCAAGTCAAATAATTAATGTGTGGCACCACGAGCCACTATGTAAAATCTATTCTCTTTTAAAGGCCATGAAAGCTTGGGATCGAAATGAAATGGCTAGAAAGGGAACAGATCCCAGAAGCAGAAGCAGAGGAAGGAGTCAGAGACCGGGCTAAGCGCTCAAGGACCCTGGCGAGCCTCTTCCAGTGGCGTCTGCGGAGATGATGCCCGGACTCCACAACACCTTTGCAGGGAAGCTGCCTTGGCAACTGCAGAACTTGTTTAAGCTTTTAATTGTTTTTATTTCACTACCAAAGACTGGGAAAGGAGACATGTGAGCAACGTTCATCCATTGATGGGAATGTAAAGTCCCAATAGGACAGCTAATGTGTATAACCTAAAGTTCTGATCCCTAGGTCTCACTTCTCCATCTTCTGTAGGCTGTGACGCAGACACTGGTCACTCATCCCATACATACATCCCTAGACCTGGGGCTGTCTCTCCTATACCTACAGAAGTATTAATGAGAGCAATTCTTTTTTTAATAGGATGCTAGTCTCAGAAGGGGGCTGAGGTAGTCTTTCTCCCTAAAACCTCATCTCCTAGGTTTGCATAAATTTGACATTTCACCTCCAGCCTCCTAAACACTGGTCTGGCCCAGTCTCCTTTTGGCTTTTGGCTTCTCTGGGCTTGTCCTGGGCCCATATACTATGAAAGTGAGTGGCATGCTCTTGTGTTCCCCTGTTCCCTGTTTTGCTGGATCTTACTGACCCCAATGGACCCCATCTCCATCAACTGTCTCAGAGAGGCTGATCACGTCCACTCATGAACATCATTAAGATTTTAGAGCTGAAAGAAAAATTTGGGGACATTTAGTTGGCTCCTTTAATTTTGCTAATGAAAAGCAGGTCTAAGAAGGCCATGCTATTCACACCAAGTTACAGAGTGAGACCAGAATTCTAATTCAGCACCCCCATTCTAAATATGGCCCTTCTGAATAAGTGTGCCATTCCCACCCACCCCCCATTTAATTCAGCTGGGTTTAAAGGAAGAGTGGCCTATGGACTGCCTACCAACTGTCTTTTAGCATGAGAAGAAAAGAAAGGATACACAGAAAGAGACACAAATCACAAATTAATCCAAAAGACGCTCAGAGGCAACAAGGTGGGATGTTAACCATGCGCCTGTAATCTCAGCAGGGAGGAGGCAGGGACGGGAGGGTCATCATTGTGCATTTGCTCTTTTTCAACCAACCTGGACTAAAGAGCAAGGATGCCCCTAGGATTATACAGCATGGGTGAATAACACAGAGCAGATATGAGTGCTTCAGAAGGATCACAGATGCCGCCTCCAAGCAGAAGTCTGAATGCTGGGAAGGCTGCGAGGAGGCGGGGTCATGTCAACCGGCTGTCACTGACACCCATTCCAGTTCCCTTTGGGCTGACCTTTACCGGTTAGAAAATTTTAAATTTTCCCCAGATTTCCTCGAAGCAAAGAGTGGTTCGGTGACTCTTCTGACCAGTGAGACCTGTGTAGGCTGGTTCTAGGGATCTTCTTTTCCCGGAAGGCGTGTGACGCCTAGAGATACACCACTGCCACTAAAAGGGACAAAGTGAGCATTTGGAAGGAGCCCAGATCCTGGATATAATCTAGCTTCACATTGTTGAGCCCTGAAATTCTTGCTGAACAAGATAAATTAATCCCTATTTTGTTCAATCAGGGTAGCAGAATATTTTTTTTAATACGGCTAAACCCAACCCTAACTGGTTCACAGACCTTGAAAGAGCCATAGGATTTCAACAAGTACAGGGTGAAAAAAAATTATATGAAAAAAGAAAAACTTCAGATGGGGACAATGCCAGTGTGTTCTTGGCAGAGCCAGGGGATCACAGAGGTTGATGGGAAGAAAGGCTGAGAAAGGCAGGCAGGGGTTGGTGACAAAAGGTGGGGAGTAGACTTCATTCCATAACCTGATGAGGGCAAGTGAGATGGCCCTAAAGATGGTCTGATGACCTTAGATAGAGCCCCACAATCTACATGGGGGAAGGAGAGAAGCGTCTCTCCAAAGCAGGTGTCCCTAAACCAAGCCCATTTTGCCTGCTGTGTGGTATTGCCATCTCCGAAGAAACCGTGAGTTTTGAAAAAGAGTTTACAAAGTGGCCAGGGAAATCCTCAGATTCAAATCTATCTCCTAACACCAGGCTTTGCAGGTGTTTGCAGAATAAAGAAATGGGAGTGTCTGAGACATGGCGAAAGGTTGTTGGGAGTAAGGAAAACATCCGTGGTCTGCGCATGTGTAATTATCCTGCACCGCATTTTGCAAGGTGCACGCTCAGGGCAGCAATGGCTGAAGTTTGATCTGAGAGTTTCTTACCTTCCGACGAAAAAGATTACCCAGCAGGCACCGGTGAAGACCCAAGAGATCAGTGGCTGTGACCTACCCGAGCTAGACAAGGCTGTCTCCGCATGCCCCAAGAACTTTCAACAGCTGCTACCGTGTGAGCAAGCGTCAAAGGCATCTTCTATTGCACGGCTAGGGAGAGTGTAGAGCTAGTCTAAGGAAACAGCTCTTTGTTTGGCTGGTGCTCTCGAGACAGGGTCTTACAATGTAGCCTCAAAGTTTTGAATCTCCTGCCTTGTCTGCTGAGAACTCAGATCTCAAGCCTGCGCCACCGAGTCCAACAGCTTTAAGCAACTTCTTCAATCAGTGATTAAAACATAAGAAGCATGGGGCTTAGCCAAGTTTTCAAATTTCAAAAGAAAGAATGTTCCTTTTGGTTTTTAAACTTTAATTAGGGAGGAAGAATGGTCCTAGCCCTCTAAAAGAGGGAGAAGGCTATTAATTTCATTATGGAGACTTGGCTTCACCAGGAGGACTTAGTGGGAGAAGTGAGCTGGCTGCTCCTGGGAGCTGAGGGTAGTTCCTACACTCTTAACCCCAGGTTGCGAGGCAGGTGAGCCCTAGGCTGGTGAGCCTTGAGTCTCACAGGAGCCAGCAGCAGGTGGAGCAGCTGCTGTGAGCCTGGAGCCAGAGTGGGTGGCTTCGCTCATTCTGATCTTGGGTACATACATTACATCTCTGTTCGCATGGGCCACAGCAACCACAATACCGCAAGCTCGCTTGCATCCGGAAGGCCCAGCTTGCAGGGTGCCAATTTCCTCCCACTACCAATTACTAGGCTGACAAACCACAGCCACCGAGCCCAGCCCTCTGGCTTCTACAGAGAGTGCTCCTCTAACTCCAGCCCTGCAGAGGCCACACACATCACTCCCAAGAATGGCCAAAGATGGATGGGATAAGACAGATGTGCATAGAAATAATGCGTAGGTGGTCTGAGGTTATGGATAGGGGCGTGGAGAATGAAAGCTAACTCAAGCCCTCTTCCACAGCCACAAGGAAGACATCTTTGCATAGTTCCATCTGTTCATCCTTCTCACCATTGCCGCCTCCTTAGGTCCAGCTGACCTTGGGTCAATAACATATGAGAAAAAAAATTATCATCTATATTGGACATATGCATATTTTTTTCTTGTCATGCTCCCCAGAAATACAGCAAAGAACTAGCTATGTAGGACATACATTACACTGGACAATATATTTCATCAAGACTTGATGTGATACATACAGAAGGATATGCATAGATTATTTTAAGTGTGTTTATTATTTATGTATTATATGTGTGCTTGTGTGTGCCATACATATGCAAGTATATGAAGTATACAGGAGAATATGCATAGATTATTTTACATGTATTTATTATCTATTTATTGTGTATGTACTTGTATGCACACACATTCAAGTATATGAAGTATGCAGCAGAATATGCATAGATTATTTTACATGTGTTATTTATTTATTGTATATGTACTTGTGTGTGCATACACGTGCAGGTCAGGGGACGACTTGTCAGGGTTGTGTCTGACCTTCCATAATGTGTATTCTGGGGATCAAACTCTGGTTATCAGGCTTGGCAGCGAGTGCCTTTATCTACCAAGCCATCTTTCTGGCCTTACACACGTGATTTTTATATAGGCACATAAGCATTGCAGACTTGGACATCTGCAAATCCTGAAGCTATTTGCCATGGACAAGCTGAGGCAGGTGTGTGCGCTTCTCTGATTTAGACATTGGAAACTCGGATGACGGGTAAGAGTGCAACAAGAAAAATTCTGCTGTCACCTTGCTGTGTGAGAAAACAAACACAAACAAAACCATGCTCAGCTTCAGCTCCACATCCCCTAAGGGCCATTGAAAGGTTTAGAGCAGAGAGACAAAAGCCTCCGCCTCTTCCGAAGTGTTCTGCTTTCCTGGACAGTGGCACGGACCTGCAATCTCAGCACTTGGTAAGTAGAAGCAGGAGGGTAGTGAGTTCAAAGCTAGCTTAGGCTACTTGGTGAGACCCTACCCCCAAAGAGGGAAGGCCATTGTTAGGTACTTAAGGCATACAATGCCATGTTTTTTATACATTCTTACATTGTAGAATAATTAATTCAAAACATTGACAAATTCATCATATCACATAATTGCCATTCCTTGTAACAAGAACACTGGAAATCTACTTTCGGAAATTTTGAAATATATGGCACCCTATTAACAAAAGTCATCCTTCTGTACCACAGGTTAATAATGCTTATTTCTCCCGTCTGACTGAAACTTGGAGCCCTGGAAGGATGTTCTGGTGTGACCCTGTCCTGGGATCCCACTCGGTGCTTCCAGGGCAAGAATCCTGTTGTCTCCAAGAAGAACCTCGGGACATTTTACAGGCTGGACGGGTGAGCCGCCTTGATTGTCTCACGCTAAGGGTTTTAGAAAAGAAGAGGCGATGTTCTCAGAGCCGCACCACAGCAAAAGTGAGCACCATACTTAGCAACAAATGGCACGTCACCAGAGCAAGTCGGTGTGCCAAGCTCCAGGCAAGTCCCCTAGAGGAGAGAAAGGCTAAGTTAGTGCATTGCAAAATATCAGCTAGGGGCTGGAGAGAGGGCTCAGCAGTTAATAGCACTGACGGCTCTTCCAGAGGCCCTGAGTTCAATTCCCAGCAACCACATGGTGGCTCACAACTATCTATAATGAGATGTGGTGCCCTCTTCTGGCCTGCAGACATACATACAGGCAGAACGCTGTATACATAATAAATAAATAAATAATTCTTTTTTAAAAAAAATCAGCACTTTTTTATAGATGTGGTTCTGTGAGATATTAGTAACATTCTATGAGAAAATGGGCATCTGATCAACAGAAAACAAAACAAACACCTTAAGAAATGCTAAGTTTATAACCCATAGACCCAGAGAGGTTAGACAGAGAGGAAGGGGTTGGGGGATGCATGGATCTCCCTGGAATGGGGGGATTAGGATGGATTTTATAGATGGATTGGGGGCAGGAGGGCGGGAATGGAAGGATTAAGTGAGGAAGGAAGGAGAAGGGAGATGGGATTGAAGGAGAGAATAAAGGGAAAGACAGCTAGAATTAAAGGGCATTTGAGTGGTGGTATAGAAACTTCCCAAAATATATGAAGGTTATCCTGATGAAGTCTCAGATAATAAGGGAGATGGAGTCCCAACTGGCCATCTTTTGTCACCAAATAAAGCTTCCAATACAGGACTGGATTACATCCAATTGAGTTGC
This sequence comes from Arvicola amphibius, assembly GCF_903992535.2. NCBI lineage: Eukaryota > Metazoa > Chordata > Mammalia > Rodentia > Cricetidae > Arvicola > Arvicola amphibius. The sequence continues at coordinate 45,832,863 of NC_052051.1, forward strand.
TGGCCAAAGGGGTCCCATGGAAATCACCAAATAATCCACACTGTAGTCAGAATATATTGTATGGGGAAAATCTGTTTTTAATAAAGGGGGGAAAGAAATGCTAAGATAATCTCTATATCTCCCTCTTCGCCCTGTAGACATTTAGCCTAGGCAAAGCATTGAAAACACTCTAATGAAGATATACGCTTAGCTTTGTGTGACCTGGAATTTCTCAAAGTACTTATCATGGAACTGTTTTTAGAAAACACATATAAGCATAAGTAGGGTTTATGAAACACTTATTTCAACTAAATAGTTTTTACAGTAGAGTTTTAACTTATAAACCTATGAAGGGCCACTCCAGGACCAAACAGCAGGTAAGGAAGGGTGGATGGAAGGTTGAGGCCAAGAGTCAAAAGCTATCATGATTCTTGAGCCTTCTGACCGGAAGTCCTGTGGACTTGAACCCTCTCACTTTTACTCCAGCACCCTCAGGCCAGAAAGAAAAACTTGCATGCTTACAAGGTGAATCTGGCTCCGATAGTCTTTATGCACGTCTTCTGAAGTCTACTACCACCTGACAAATACACGACAATTTTACACCATTATAGAATTGTATTGACACAATACGAGAAATTTCAGCCACTTAAATGTTCAAATGACAAATCCTTACATGGAAGCTCAGAAAAATATGCTGTTGTTCCTCATATAGCTTCCGGTACCCTGGCAGCTTGTTTGCAAACTCCAATTTCCAGCTGGAGACAGAAGAGCCAAAACCAAAAGTCATATGATGTCACAGCCAGGGCACATCAAGGTTCTCAGCATATGATTCGTGGAGTAGCAAGATCATAGACATAATTATCCACCAAGGGAGAACAGCACATTTCTGCAACAGAATACCAGGATCCCAGACTGGGATGGAACTTAGTAGAGACCTTTCATAGTGATGCCCTGCATGGAGAAAACAAAGCAAAAAAGGATAGGGGTAAGCGGAGAAGAAGACACTCAAGAAAGCACAAATAAAAGACAGAAGAGAAACTGCAGAAAAATACCTACTCAAAGCCACAGTCTCAGAGCCAGGATGACAAACACTGAAGGAAGAACCAGCAGTGGGCTGAGGAAGAAGAGAGAGAGTTAGGCCATAAGACCGCAGGACCGGGCAGCCAGCCGTTATGGAGGGTCTAGTAGAAGTTACGAATAACTTCGGTGGCAGGTGAGACACCGGAGTGGTTAAGTAGCACAGAGCATGCAGGAGACAGAACCCAAAGATGAGGATGGCGATGAGCTCAGGTTTAGACACGCTAGGTTTGAGGGATCTCTTAGCAGAGATGACCTGCAGAAGTGTGAGCACAGAATTTATAATGATACGTAGTCAGTTACCATCCACTGCAAACTACTAGATCCTCTTTGTGCTGGACGGAGTTGAGGCAGGGGAGAAAGGCTGGGAGAACCGTGGTGACATGGGAAGGACATCTTGAAAAAGAAATGAGGTCTTTCATCTTGGGGCGCGGTGAGAATGGCCAGTGATGCAAGAGGCCCCCCAACTCTGCTTCATACTTGCTTGGCCCGACATTCTTTCTTCAGCAAAGTCATGAATCCTGGTTTTGTGTCAATGGTGGTCCCTACGAGGAAAGGGAACTCTCTGGATGGGTGCAGGGGACAGGATAGACCTGGGCCTCCACCCCTCTCTATCCCTATTAGTAGTTAATACAGCCGGCCTGAGATTGCTGTCCTTAGAATGGCTTAGTCGTGAAAGGAAGACCCTTGGCTGCCACCTGGAAACTTGCCTGTATGGAGACACACAGGTGAACAGTGCTGCACACCTGTATGAATGTGGCTTATGCTAAGTACCAGTTTTCCTTCTAAAATGTGAGAAATCTGAAGCCCGCCAAGGAGAAAGCATCTCTGTAACTAGCCCGATAATGTATACTGGGTACCGAGACTCCAATGAATGTCCCTGGGGGGAACCGTCTGTCACAAGCTGTCATGATTTATTGTTTAAGAAATGAGCCACGTCTTTATGGGATTCGACTGAAAGAGAATCCTCGGAGGCCAGTTCCTGGCTATCTTTAGACTTTGCTTCCCCTCACTGCTTGGGTTCCCCTTTCTTGATGTCACATTGGGTCCTTTAACTGGGACCTTTGCCTCTAGCTAAATTGTTACTATATGCTGTGTCCTGGGTTGTTCTAGCAAATTACAAAGCCAACAATGAACTCGGGGACATCCCTTTCCTCGGAGGTGAGGTAAGGTGAGGTGAGACTCAGACACTGATCCTGCACGGCTTCCCTGCCCTTTGCTGGTTATCCAAATCTTCCCACTATGGTCCCAAATGAAGATATAACTTGGAATGTTTGAGAAAAGCCTGGAGCGACTTATGAGAAGGGGATTGTGTAAGAGAGGTGTGATCCCACAGCTCCGATGGCCTGTGACTGAGCCCTGGGAGCTCTGCTACATGCCTCGACCTGAGCGGCTGAGCTCTGGGGCTTGAACAAGATACTGGGCGATGACTCTGTGGCCTGTAAGTGCCTATTAATTCTGACAGTCTGTGACTCTGTGGCTGCTCCAGGTTGGACTAGCTTGGGATTCTCCTGAGAGAAATCCCAGAGGAGGACACAAAGGCAGATGGTCACAAAGCCTATAAAAGGAGGCACAAAGAGAACCTTCCACCCCTGGCCGGCATCCAGAGCAGCCCCATTAACATGTGACGAGTGGAGAATGATGTGACGTACTGGGGACTTTTGATCCTTGTTATCCCCGTGCTGTCCAGTTCCAGCATCTGCTCCTTCTCCCAGCCAGGCCCTGGCTCCAGGGGTCTCAGTCATGAAGGCGTGTCAGGGAGGAGCTGTCAGACAAGCAGTGGTTCCTGTGCTGGCACTTTAGACAATGCCAAGGATGCCACCCTGAGAATGGGGAGGTATGGTGGCCTTTTTATGTCACAGATTTTTTTTGTTTTTGTTGCCACGCCTTATAATTTATTATCATGAGCTGGGGTAACAACACGGCTCGGCAAGCCCTTCATTGTCCACCCCATCCCTCACGAGACTGCCTTCCTCCCCTTGGTTGGCATTAGCCACAGTATTTGTAGCTTTTATTATTTCCAAAATATTCGTCAGTCCTCCCGGGAAAACCTCGCATCACCAGAATTAATGCCAGTCACCCAGTTCTGCTACAAAGGGGAACACTTTGGGTTAAGGAAGCATGGCTTCCTTCCAGTGCAGAAAAATGTAGGCTGCTGTTTCCCACATTGCCAGAAACCACCTGGGTCTAGTTTACTAAAAACTTTCTATTTTCTTCCCTGTTTCACCTCAATTCTATTTCCATTTAAACTAGAATCATGGTTCCATCCCTCTGAAGAGCAATCATAGTTCTAAAACATTATGGTCCAGAAAGGCTGAGTTTCCAAAGTCAGCAGAAGTCTAGCGCCGGAAGCAGCCTCATGAGCACCTTCCTTCAGTACGGTGTCCTTTCTCTAACATCAGAGATCCATGTCTGGGGGTCCACTGCAGTCTGCTGCAGCCTGCCAGAGACGATATCTAAATTCGTGAAAATACCTCTCTGTCTCTCTCTGTGTGTCTGTCTGTTTCTCTCTCTGTCCCTTCTCTCTCTCTCTCCATCTCTGTTTCTTTGTTTCTTTCTCTCTGACTGTCTCTCTCCCTGTCTCTCTCTGTCCCTTCTCTGTCTCTGTTTCTCTGTTTCTCTTTCTCTCTGTGTGTCTCTGTCTCTCCATGTCTCTGTCTCTGTTTCTCTCTGTGTCTCTATCGTCTCTGTGTCTCTCTCTGTGTCTCTCTCCCTCGCTCTCCTCTTTCTTTTTCTTTTCCTCTATAGTTCAGTAGACTAGCCTGGGATGTCCTATGTAGCCCAGATGTCCTCACACTCACAGCAATCCCTCTCCACTCCACCTCCCAAATGCTAAGATTACAAGCAAAAGCCACTTCTGGCTATACTCTGACTCCGGACCAAACGGAGGCCATGTTTGTTTGGTTTTTAAATTTGTTTTTCTTTAATTTATTGAGAATTTCATATACGCATGTACCATGTTTTGATCAAGTCTACCCCGTTCCCTCCCGTTCAACTTCTCTCCACCGTTACCATCACCATCCCTACCATGTGTATTCTCCTCTTTTTATAAAAACTCACCAAGTCCACTTACTGCAGCCAATATGCGCAGGGGAGTAAAGCCATCTCCTGGAGAAAGCGTAGCCCCTCTGGACGGAGCCAGATCCCTGAAGAAAACAGACTGTCCCTCCCTCAGCAGCTGTCAATGGCCAACAACTGGAAGCGGCATTAATTGTTATTTCTACATAACCTTAGGAAGGTCAGTTAATAATCCGTTTGACAGTCGTTTTCTTACCCATGAGATGGAGTCCTCAGAGGAGGAAATACAACTTTTGTTTGCCACACTGGGTGGGCCTCAAGCCTTCTGCGTAGCAAATCCTGTATAAAAGGTGTTTTGAGCCTCAGGTCTCAGTTTCTGAAGCTCAGCTTTTGGAAGTTCCTGAGCACTGACTACTGGTTTTCCTTCAGTTTCTCCGTCTTGTTTTTTGTTTCATTTCCCATGGGCTGTTACTGTGGGCTTTCTGACCTGTACTGCAACCATCCTTCAATACTTCCCCCTTACCCATCCTTTCTCATTCATTAAAACTGTTTTCTTTCGCCGGGCAGTGGTGGCACATGCCTTTGATCCCAGCACTTGGGAGGCAGAGGCAGGCAGATCTCTGTGAGTTCGAGGCCAGCCTGGTGTACAAGAGCTAGTTCCAGGACAGGTTCCAAAGCTACAGAGAAACTCTGTCTCGAAAATAAAACAAAACAAAACAAAGCAACAACAACAACAAATAAAAAAAACACCCAAACCTCTTTTTCTTTCTTTAGACCGTCTTAGTTAGCCCGGGTGGCTTTGAACTTCCCAGTGATGCAATCAAGGATGACTTTGGACTTCTGACCCAGCTGTCTCTACCGCCCAGGTTTGAAGACCAGCGTCATGAATTCCCATGCTCAAATGGCATGGTGCTGGAGACTGAGCCCAGTGCTTCCTGCGTGACAGGCGAGCACTCTACCTTCTAAACTGCATCCTCGGCCCCTCACACATTCTTCACATCTCCTCTTCAGGCCACCAGCTCACATCTACAGTGAGATTTACAGATCACAGACATCATTCTCATGTCAGAAAAAGCACCTTAAGCTTTTGTTTCTGTGAGTGAGTCACTGGCATTTAAAGATTAACAAAAGGTTCTATGAAAAGGTTGTTTTCTGACTTAGTTCTAAGTTTTTTAATACATGTAAAGGAAGCTCTAAAGTCAACTAAGTCAATCTATAGAACCAATTTTCTTTTTCTACATAAGCCACGTGCATACTAAATGTTTCTTTCCCTGAATTTCTTTCTGTTCAGGTTCCACCCCTTCTGCTAGAATAGCAATGGTGCACTATTTACTGTGTGATTTTCCAGGATCCGCAAGGGGGAAATACGCATGGAAACCCTACCGCAAATCTAACCACAAAAGCTCCAAGATGAAGCAAATGCAGGTTCTAAATGTTAGATTCAGAAATCTGTCCGGGTTGGCCCTCAGAGAAATGCAAATGCAGACCATATGGAAACATCCATTCGCACTCCCTGGGATACATATCATCAGAAGGACAGATGGGGAAGTTGACAAGCTTGTGGAAAAACTGCAGGCGGACACGTAAAGCTGTGTAACCACTTTGGAAAACAGGCTGGTGGCTCCCTGAAATGTTAAACACAGTGTAGCCACATGATGTGTTAATTTCATTCCTAGGTAGGTACCAGATGAAAATGTCCACAGCAACCTGCACATAAATATTCATGCTGGCACTGCTCAAGACAGAGAGAAGAAGCAGTACAGGCAACCATGAAAGGATCAGCAGGTAAGTAAAACTGGTCTAGTCATATAATGTGATATTATTTGTTAATGAAAATGATAAAAGAAGCATGGGGCAGTAAAAACATCAAGCTAAATGAACGAAGCCAATTACAAATGTACTATACTGCTCTTTTCATATGAAATTTTCAGACTGGACAAATTGATAGAGACCCAAAATAAATTAGTGGTTGCTTAGGGCTGAGAGTGTCAGGGAGAAATTGAGGTGACTACTAATGAGAACGTCCTAAAGTTATTTGTGACAGTTGCTGAGCTCTGAATCCTAAAAAGCACTGAACTGTATACTTTTCTCCATGACTTGTTGATATATAAATTGTATCTCCATACAACTTTTATATTAAAAGTAAAAAGAGCAGTACAGGATCTTATGTGCATAGTAAGACAGTTCTGGTTTCATTTCTGTGTCTGTGGTATAATATCTTGAAAATAATCAACCTAACAAAGAGAATGTTTACAAGTTAGAGTCCAGTATTGAGGAGAAGGTTGTGGAAAAGAAGCGGTCAGTCACATCAGGTCCAGAGGCAAGAGCAAAGACAAATGAAACACATCCATGCTGCTTGCTTGTCTGCTCTCTTCTGGCTTTGTCCTGCCTAGGGGATGGTACTACCCATAGTGGACTGGGTCTTTCCATAGCTGCTAACAATCAAGACAATTCCCTACAGACATGTCCACAGGCCAACCTGATCTAGATGATCCCTCATTTGGGCTCACAGGTAATTCTAGGTGGTAGCAAGTTAGCATTTAAAACTAACACTAGGGGGCTAGAGAGATGACTCAGAGCTTAAGAGCCCTAGCTGGTCTTATTAGAGGTCCTGAGTTCAATTCCCAGCAACCACATGGTGGCTTAAAACCATCTACAATAAGATCTGGTGCTCTCTTCTGACTTGCAGAACACTGCACATAATAAATAAATAAGAAAATAAAACTAACAATAACTAAGATCAAAGGTTGCTGGGCGGTGGTGGCACACACCTTTAATCCTAGCACTTGGGAGGCAGAGGCCAGCTTGGTCTACAGAGAGTTCCAAGACAGCCAGGGCTACACTAAGAAACCCTGTCTTGAAAAACCAAAAAAAGAAAAGAAAAGAAAAAAAGCCAACAAAGACCAAAGACCAAAAAATAGTGTGAATAACTGAAAGCCCTCTGGGTGGGGGTGGATGACCCCTCCACCTGTGTGAAACTATAGATCATACACACACACACACACACACACACACACACACACACAATCTCTAGGAAAACCAAAACCTTCAGTTACAGATAAAGCAGATTAAAAATATATTTTTTGTCAACTCTCTGTTGTTTATGTTTTATATTTGCTTTGGGGCTGGGAACATAGTGCAGTGTAGAACATTCACCGAGCACACACAAAGCCCTGGGCTTTGTTCCCAGCGCTGCATAAACTGCTCAGGAAGGTGCACTCCTATAATTCCAACAATCCAGTGGGATCAAGAACATTAGACATTTACGGTCATCCTCAGCCACAGAGAACGTGTAAGACCAGTTTGAGATACATGAACCCTATTTCGACTAATGAATTAATTTTTTAGTAATTAAACTGAAACCATGTTTATTGATTTGTATTTGTGTGTGGGCACTCATGACAGAGAACAACTTTAGGAGCTGCTTCTCTCTTTCCATCATGCGGATTCTGGAGAGCAAACTCAGGCCTCTCAAGCATGACAGTCATCTTGTCAGGCCTGTGTTGCTCCTACGTCAGCAGCCTTCACAGCAAATGCCAATTGTGTTAGGATCCTTTATTTTCAGGTGGCAGGAGGCTTCGACCAGACTGGAGTAGGGACCCCCTTTTACTCCAAACATTCTCATAGTTTCCCTGTCTTTCTGTCTGGCCTCAGAATGAAGGAACAGCTTCTGCAGAAATAGCTCCCCGAATTTATAAGGAATTTGCAAACAGCGTTGGGACCACTGTGTAGAATGGGAGGTCAATGCTACCGCTGGAGAGGCCTAGGCTGGGAGGGTTCTCCATTGCAGGAGAAGCCCTAGGCCAGCTGCTGTGGTGGCTCTTATCTGTAACCTCAGTATTCACAATGCAGAGGTAGGAGCAACCCCGGCTACGTAGGGAGTGTTGCTCAGGGCCTGAGTAGCCCCTGTAAAGAAAATGACAAGCCTGTCTGTAAGTCTCTAAGTCCCCATCAGACTCGCTAGGTACCTGGATCCCATCAGAATGGCAGATGCCACCCTTACAGTCTCACTTCCTCCAGGAAGTTTATAGGCTCAGGCTGCGAGACTCTGGGACATCAAGAGGACTGCTGGTGGCATACCTCCCACCTGTATAAGTAACTAAATTAATTAATTAAAGGTGTATCTTCCCCCCCCCCACATCCTCAGGGTCACATTCCTTTCCTAGATTTTCCTCCTTCCCTCAGGAATTAGGGACTGCTTGGTTGCAGGCCTGTGCTGACTATTTGTGAGATTCATGGCATGAGATGCCCCCCTTCCTTGGAGACATAGAAAAAGGGACCCACACTCTATTTCGTGGTCCTGAGCTCTCATCACAGCCCCTGCCACGCTGCTGCCTACATGTTCATGGTGTTCATTGCTCTTCTAATAATCTCTTATCCAAAAGGATAATCCGTCTTTGTGTCCCTCCTGAATCTCAAACCAGAAACTTTTCAGTGAGTTTGAAGCCAGTCTGGGCTATGCAGCAGGACCCTGTCTGTAAGAGCCAAAAAAAAAAAAAAAAGCTGCAGTTCTAATTAAAGCTATGGCAACAGCAGTCCACAAACCAAGGCAACACATCTAGTTGTCACATCGGAGTAACACGTGACACAGCAGTTACATGGAAGGCGGGTCTGGGAAGCCACTGTACTGATTTGACTCCTCGCATTGGTTTGGAATCTCAAGCAAAGCGGATGCTCTAGATTCCCATAATCCAGTCCTGGCTGTGTGATCTACAATTCCAAGTAAGCCCCCAAGGGACAAGGTGGGCCCCTATGAGCTGTGACGAGTTACCCCCAAGGCACTTTTTTATTTGAATAAGGGCTTACTGTCACTGACTAAACACTGAGTGTCTGATTTCTGCTGATCTGGAGCCTCACAGGGGTGTTGGCTCCTCAGCACTCTTCATTGGGAAAAACATAAAAGTGTATCTCTCTAAGACAATATGCAAAAATAATCCCAAACACTCCACCTTCTGGCAATTGCATCTACTGAAATAGTCATAAAATATATCAAGACGCATGTAAAATAATAGTCATTAGCACGGTACTATTGACCAACAGTAGAACACTGTGGTTGTAACAATAGTCACTGTGGGTTGATGACATGTGTCTAACTTCTCTTGAGGCTTGTCATTTGTTGAGACAACAATCCTATGGGATGAGCATTGCTTCATTTCACGGACAGGGAAGCAGTGTCTTGGAGAGATTCTGCTACTAGCCAAGGTTTCATACTTGGGTTTCAACTTTGGACATCCATCTCCCAAGCTAGCTGGTACTCTATTGTTCAGTATGCATGCCCATTATTCATTCTTTCATGCAAACGATATTTACTGAGCATAATCATGCTCTAGGAAGACATTGCGCTAAGCACCAGATGGACAATTAACAGAAAAGGCAAGGTCCCTACCCTCAGTGACATTACAGCTCAATGGAGGACACACGAAATGAGAAATGCGAACTGTGATGAGAACAAGAAGAAAGTTGCACAGTGCTTTCCTAGCGAGGCAGAAAGATGAGGTCAGACACGCATGACTGTGAGCTCTAGGAAAACCAGCTCAGGGGCCCAGTAACCAAGACCACTCAAAGGTGGAACAGCTCTCTTCCAATAAACAAAGAAAACACAGACAGTCAAACTAGATCCATTCCTTCCAGGGACTTCTTTTCCCTTCTGTAAAGAAAAACCCCAGGAGCTGGAGACCAGGGCTTGCTGGAACCACTCCCTGTCTTTGGCAGGTATTGCATGTTCACTTATAGTAATTCCATCTTTTCACTATTACCACTCTGTGTCTTGTTCAGTTCTTTGTTGAAGACACAAAACAAACAAACAAAAACAAGCAAGCCTTGGCCATGGTGTCACAGGATATCCAGAGACTCCCACCTGTAATTTCAGAGATCGGTGAATAGATCACATGATGAAAGCCAGGGTTAAAGGAAGGATAAGATCCCAACAGCCCAGATCTCATGGAGGAACTGGTTGAAGCAGAAGCCCCTTGCCCTTTGCTGTGTGTGTGTGTGTGTGTGTGTGTGTGTGTGTGTGTGTGTGTGTGTGTGTAAAACAGGGAAGGGAAACCATTTGACAATGACCCTGCTGCATCAGGGAATATGGGGTAATATCACATCAATCACTACAAGCGTCTTTTAAACTCTTGATCTGATAGGGAAATAGTAACTGAATGTTGCATACTTCCCAGCCCAAGAAACAGGACCCAAGGCTACTTTTACAAGGATGCAATTTATTGATCCAGCTTCTATTGGATTATTATCCCTAAACTCGAGATCCTTTATGCATTTTTGACTTCTTTTTCTTCTACCTATGGCTACATACATTCTGTGCTGATGCTTTAAGCTACTAGGCAGTAATAGCTAAAATGAGAAGGAAGAGAAGGGAAGAGGGCTGCAGGCCAGACATCCACACAGGAGTACTGACCAGCCTGCACTTAGACTCACCAGGACTTTGACAAGCCTGTCCTGTTGTTCTTTCTCTTGGCTGTATAGGGTCCCCTCCTCCCCCATCACACACCAAAAAAGCTATTATCCTCTAGCATGGGAAAGAAGCCAGTGTGCAGGAGAGTCTGGGAGGAGTCTGTGTCTGCAGAGATTGATGGGCTGATTAGAGTTTCAATACTGGGGAGAGACTGGAGTTTTATAGGCTCAGGCTAATCACTTTATCTCGGGCTAGTTCTAGCCTTCCGGAACAGCCATTCCCTGTCCTTCTCTGTATCTGAACTAACACCTCATGATAATAAATAAAAATCTCTTATAACCTACTAACTTAGCAGAAAACTAGCTTCCACCAATCAATCCAAGAGCTAAGAATGATATCAGATAGCATCATGGGCTGTTGAAAAGCTTCCCCATCTTAATCATCTGCCTCTCTGGGTGCCCTCCAGTGTATTTTAAACTTGCCTTGACTTATGACTTTATGTATCCTTTAGAACTATAAAAACACTGTGAAAACTGCTTCCATATTTGGAACATGGGATGTTTGGGGTTCTCAGGCTGCGGCCACTCATAATGGCTCCAGAATAAACGATCTCTTTGAGATGAGAGGAAGGTCTATGTAAGACCATACAGACTTCATGGCACATGTTTTTGGGGCTCTTTTTTCCCCTCTCTGGCCTGCTTCTATTCCTGGGGGGGGTGCTTCTTTCCTTTCCTAATATGCTATCTATTTCTATTCCATGACTAATTCAAAAGGCACCATTTTTTTTCCTCCACCCCTCCTCCCAGAGGCTGCTGGGATTTTTCAATTAACCTGTACTATGTTTTTCTCGGATAAAATTGTCCTTGAATTTTCTTCTGAGTTTGTTTCTATGTTATTTTATTAGTGAGACTAAGAACCCTCAAAGGAATTCAGTTTCCTTGGTAACACAGGCTTTAGAGAAACCTATATATGCCATCCCTTTTGCCACCTCCTAGCCAGAGGATCCTAAATCTTAGGAGGGTAGAGGGTTGGGCTGGCCCAGAGTCCAAGCCTCTGGCGAATAGGAGGAAAGGAAGAACATGCACAGACCAGTTCCTGGGTTGGGGCTTGCTTAACATTCTCTCCATGGAAATAACACCGTTGGATGTAAATCCCTGTGAATGGGATGGATCTCTCCTGGTCTAGAGGGAGGCCATGCCTGTGACCAAACCTTCAAACACACTCTCTTCCAGTAAGGAGAGACAAAGGCACAAACACAGCTGTGTTACCTGACTTAGGGTCCCAGCCTATGACCCAACAAACAAGGCTAATCCAGTCATCCTCAATAAGCAAATTAATACAGTCAAATTAATAGTGAAAAATATAGTCTATAGTGATAGATTTGGGAAATATATAAAAGTAGAGAAAAATCCCATATAGTTCAATACTTAAATTGTGCTTAATATGTCTTTCTAGTTCTTTCACTATTCATGGTAAATTTTTGATTAACTTTTATATGGTTATATTTATAAAATTTAACAGAGAATCCAGCCTTTCTGTAGGTGTATACTTCCCTGCCCTGTTCTGCATGTCAAGGTCCAGGAAGGCCCATTCAGCTGAGGCAAAGGGAGAGTGGAGACCCCAGTTAGAATCATGAAGGCCAAATGCATTTGCACAGTGGAGGAGGGCTTCCCTTGCTCCACATCCTCTCCAGCATGAGCTGTCTTTGTGTTTTTGTTCTGACAGGTGTAAGATGGAATCTCAGGGTCCTTTTGATTTGCAATTGCCTGATGGCTAAGGATGTTGAGCATTTCATTGTTTCTCAGCCATTTGATATTCTTCTGTTGAGAATTCTGTTCAGATCCATACCTTATTTTTTAATGGAGTAAACAACCAGGGAGCCTGCATGGACTGATCTAGGCCCTCTGCATATATGTGACAGTTGTGTAGCTTGGTCTTCTTGTGGGACTTCTAACAGTGGAAATAGGGGTTGTCTCTGACTCTTTTACTGGCTTTTGGGGTCATCTTGTCCAGCCTTAATACAAGGGGAGGTGCTTAGTCTTACTGCTACTTGATGTGCTATGTTTTGTTGATACCCATGGGAGGCCTGCCCTTTACTGAACAGAAACGGAGGAAGAGTGGATAAGGGAGTACGGGGGTGGGGGAAGAGGACTAGGAGTAGAGGAGGGAGGGGAAACTGCCTGGGATGTAAAGTAGATAAATAAATAAATTTATTTAAAAAAAAGTATCATGATGTCCTATTAAGCAGGAAAAGGTTATGAATATTATTCTAAATGGGATTAGATAAAACACTAAGAAAAAACTAAATACATTTGCAGGAAAGATAGCAAGAAAATTCCTAAATTCATGGTTTCTGCTAATATGGAAATATCAGGGTATCTTAAAAAAAAATACAGGGTCTCCCTGTGTAGCCATGTAGTGGTCTACTGAACTATAGTTATGCCATTTCATGAGAGAATTCCTAAGAATCTCTGGTCACTTAGACCAGTCATAAATTCGTCATAAATTCCTAAGGTAAAGTGGTCTCTGGTGTAGTGATGAGGCGAGAGGGCCACATCCCGCCGCCCGGCTAGCTTTACCCAAAATAATTACACAGAAACTGTATTCGTTTAAAACACTGCCTGGCCCATTATCTCTAGCCTCTTCTTGGCTAACTCCCACATCTTAATTAACCCATTTCCAATAAATCTGTGTATCACCACATGACTGTGGCTTACCGGCAAGATTCTAGCCTACGTCCGTCTCAGGCTGGAGAGCCATGGCGTCTGCCATACTGCCTTGTTCCTCCCAGAATTCTGTTCAGGCAAGAGCAGTTTCTTGCCCAAATGGCTAACCAACTCCATAAGGAGCCTCTTCGATGCCCATCTTCCTCTTGAAGTACATTGGTGCTGCCAGGAGCAGACGTGTCTCATTGTCATGAAAAGCCCTAAGTTCTTAAAACATTTAAAATGCCATATTCTGTAGAGCTGGGTGACTATAGAAATACTAGCAAGGGCTGGATTGAGGACTTTGCTTTTAAATGTTAAAAAAAAAAGTTGACTGTAATCCCAGTACTCAAGAGGCTGATGCAGGAGGATTGCTGTAAGTAGGAAGCCAGTGTCAGCTACTGGAGGGAGTTCCAGGCCAGCCTGCTTAACTCTTCTGGAAGGAGCAAAGACACTGGAAAGTGACACGTGATCTTTTATTTGTCTCTCCAACTACTGAAATAATGTTCTGAAAGAATTTGAAATGCACCTCCCACCCCACCCCACCAGCATGCTGGGGAAAGGGAAAGACCGAACTTTGTGCCAGCCAGAGAAGGAATTTGTCTAACAGGAAGAAATGTCACAATTCGGACCACCTTGCAGGAGAGACTGCAGCCTAGACAATGACGGACCAAGGATGGACAGTTATGGATACTTCCTTCCCTATATTTAAGCCCAAACCTCACGTTAGGAACGTGAAGAATGACCGGGGAAGTCCCAGTGAGCCTCTTCCTCACTTTAAGGTGACCTTATCAGGTGAACCTCCCTTTCCTGCTATAAAACAATGATCCGCACTACCATTTGTTTCTTTGATTGGCCTACCTAGGGCTGGTGGCCTCAAGCCCTCGGTTTTCATAACTTCCAGGATCCAGAGTTTGACCCTAATGACTTCAAAACAAAGTGATACCCTTTCTCAAAGCAATAAGAACAACAACCAGGGACTGAGTATTCAAATTATGCACCTATGGGAACTATTCTCATTCAAACCACCACACCTGTACATTTCATAAATTTTCTTAATAGCTGAGTAATACTCCATTGTGTAAGCATACCACATTTCCATTATCTGCTTATCAGTGGCTAGGCATCTAGGCTGTCTCTGTTTCCTGGTTATTGTGACGACAGCAGCAATGAACATGGACGGGCATGTTTCTCCATAGTAGAATTTAGAGTCTTAGTGCATATTCCTAAAAGCTGGATCATGTGATAACTCTATTTTTCAGCTTTTTAAAAATTGTTTTTATTGAGCTATATGGTTTTTCCCGCTCCCCTCCTTCTCTCCCCTCTCTGCTTCTATACCCTCCTCCATGGGATTTTCAGCTTCTTAAAAATGAACTTTCACACTGATTTCCACAGTGGCCAGCCAGCAGTGACTGCAGTGAGTAGAGTCCCCTCCCCCACACGCATGACACCGTTTGTCTTTGATTTTAACCCTAATCATTCGACTGGTGTAAGATGAAATCTGAAAATGGTTTTAATTTGCATTTCCCTGACGGCTAAGGATGTTGACCGTTTCTAAAAATGTTCTCAGTCATTTGTGTTTCGGCTTTGAGGACTCTCTGTGTAGTTCCATCCCTCCTTTTTAAACCAGATTGTTTTCTTATTAAATTTTAGTTCTTTATATATTCTGGATATTAACCCTCTATACATATATTAGGCTAAGATTTTTCCAATGCTGCAGGCTTCCTCTTTCCTTGAGTGACAGTGGCCCTTGTGGAACAGAACCTTTGTCATTTCATGAGGTCCCATTTATGTTGGTCCTATATGCCTGTGCTATCAGCATTCTGTTCAGAAAGTCCTGCCTGTGCCAATGAGTTCAAGAGTATTCCCTACTTTCTCCTGTATCTGAGCCAGAGTACCAGTCGTATACTGAGATCCTTGATCCATTTGGAGTTAAGTTTTGTGCAGGGCAAGAGACATCTAGCCAGGACAATTGAGCTAAAAGTTTGTCGATACTGATAATCTTTTCAAAGAACTACATCCTAACCCTAAGACACAGTTCTGTTTTTTTTTTTTTTTTATTTTTTATATTTAAAAATTTCCATCTCCTTCCCTCCTCCTCCCCCCTCCCTCCCTCCTCCTCCCCCTTCCCTCCCCTCCTTTTCCCCCTTCCCTCCCCTCCCCTCCACGCATACCTCCCATCCCTCCCTCTCAAGGCCAAGGAGCCATCAGGGTTCCCCACTCTATGCTAAGACCAAGGTCCTCCCAACTCCCCCCAGGTCCAGGAAGGTGATCGACCAAGCTGAGAAGGCTCCCACAGAGCCCGTCCATGCAGAAGAATCAGAGCCCAGAGCCATTGTCCTTTGCTTCTCAGTCAGCCCCCGCTGTTGGCCACATTCAGAGAGACGGGTTTGGTCGCATGATCCATCAGTCCCATTCCAACTGGAGTTGGTGATCTCCCATTAGTTCTGTCCCACCGTCTCCATGAGTGAACGCACCCCTCTCGTTCCTGACTTTCTCCCTCATGTTCTCGCTCCTTCTGCTCCTCATCAGGACCTTGGGAGCTCAGTCCAGTGCTCCAATGTGGGGCTCAGTCATTTTCTTCATCTGTCGCCAGATGGAGGTTCCCTCACGGTCCTGACTTTCTTTCTCATGTTCTCTCTCCTTCTGTTCCTCATCAGGACCTTGGGAGCTCAGTCTGGTGCTCCAATGTGGGGCTCTGTCATTTTCTTCATCTATCGTCAGGTGGAGGTTCTATGGTGATATGCAAGAAATTCATCAGTATGGCTATAGGAACTGGCCTTTTCAGGCTCCCTCTCCTCAGCTGCCCAAGGAACTAACTGGGGGCGTCTCCCTGAAAACCTGGGAACCCCTCTAGGGTCAAGTCTCTTGACAACCCTCAGGTAGCTCCTTAAATTAAGATATATGCTTCCCTGCTCCCGTATCCACCCTTCCTATATCCCAAGCACCCCATTCCTCCGAGCTCCCCCCATTCTCCCCTTCACAGTTTTCTCTCCCCATCTTCCCTTGGCCCAGTCTTGCCCAACCCTCAAGTTCCCAATTTTGCCTGGCGATCGTGTCTACTTCCAATATCCAGGAGGATTACTATATCTTTTTTTGGGAGTTCACCTTCTTATTATCTTCTCAAGGATCCCAAATTTATAGGCTCGATGACTGTGGTAAAACACCATGACCAAAAGCATCTCTCACTTCACGACTCTGGTATGTTCCATCACTGAAGGAAGTCAGGTCAGAAACTCGGCAGGAGCCTGGAAAAGGAATTAAAACAGAGGCCTGAGGAAATCTGCTTCCTGGCTTGCTTCTTACGGCTTAAGATTCACATCAGTCATACTCAACGAAAACTTCACCCTACAGACTTGCCTACAGGCACTCTGATGGAGACATTTTCTCAGCTGAAGTTCTTCCCAAATAACTCTAGCTTGTATTAAGTTGACGATCACAACAACAACAAACTTAAGGACAAATCAATGTTTGTTTCACTGAGTCTTTGTATTTTTTTGTTCGTTTGTTTTATTAATTTCAGCTCTGATTGATATCTCTTCCTGTCTACTTTTTTGGGGTGTTCAGTGTTCTAGCTTTTCTAAGGCCTTGGCGAGCATTATTAAGCTAGTAGTGTGAGATCTCTCAAGTTTCCTGATGTAGGCAGTTAGAAGTGTACACCTCCCTTGGGGCTGCCTTCATTGTGATCATAGGTTTTGATTTGTTCTTTTCATTTTCATTCAGTTCTAGGAATTTAAGATTTTTCCTTCTTGGTTTATTCCCGCACCCAATTTGTTCAGTAGTGTGTGTTGTTTAGTTTTCATAAAGTTGTGTGTTTTCTGCCTTTTCTTTTGTTGGCGATACCCAGCTTTAATTCTCACGGTCAGACGGAATGCTGGATCTGAATCATTCTCTCTGTATTTGTTGAGACTTATTTGTGTCCTAACATGTGGTCTAAATCTGGAGAAAGTTTCACTGGCTGCTGAAAAAAAAAATGTGCATCCATCAGGGTTTGGGTGGAACATTCCATAGACATCTGTTAACTCCAGATTTATGGTCATTTAACTCCACTATTCCTCTGTTTTACATTTTTCTAGATGACCTGTTTATTCATGAGAATAGGATACCAAAGTTACCGCTATCACTGTGCTGGCATTGACCTGTGGGATTAAACGTAAATGTGCTTCTTTTATGAAACTGGGTACTCCTAAATTTGGAGTATATATGTTTAAGATTGTGATAGCTTTTTTGGTGGATTTTTTTTTCCTTTAATGACTATAAGATGCACCCCCATCTCTTCTCATTAGGTTTGGTTTGAAGTTTATTTTTATCAAAAAGTAGAATAGCTATGCCTGGCTGTTTCTTAGTTCCATATGCTTGGAATACCCTAAAGTGATGCTCTACCAGAAACATTTTGTTTTAGCAGCAAAGAAAGATCATGTTTTCTGATCAAATCTGTTATCCTGTGTCTCTTCATTGAAGAGCTGAGACCATTAATATTAAGAGTTACTATTGAACAGTATATATTAATTCCTGTTATTTTGTTTTTGTGATGGTCTACCAGACATTTTTAATTTGGTGATCTGAAGTGTTTGTTCCTTGTACTTTCTTGGGTATGTTTGACCTTCTCTTCAGACCTAACTATCCCCTCCAGTGTCCTCTGTATAATATCCTTAATAACTATACAGCCCTTTAATTTGTTTTTTATAAAGAAAATGTTTCCTTTCTCTTTTGATTATGACTCATAGTTTTGGTGAGCATAGTAGTCTTGGCTAGTATCTGAGATCTTTCATAGTTCAAAGAACACCAGTCCAATCTTTTTGTCTTTCAGTCTCGATTGAAAAACTGGCTCTTATTCTGATGGGTCTACCTTTGTGTGATACTTGTTCTTTCTTTCCTGCACCTTTTAATAGCCTTTGTGTGCTCTGTTATATGATGTGGGGAGTCTCTCTACCTGGAGAAGAAGGCAGATGTAAGACGTGTGGCCTTTGTGGCACAGGTGGGTCTCCAGGGTGGGTGGAGTCACTGGTGTGGGTCTAGAGCTGCTCCCAGGAGGGGAGTTGTCCTCAGGTCACAGGGGCTGGTGGAGTTTGTGGCTTAAGTCCAATGTTACTGTCTGGAGAAGATGCCAACAAGAAGCCAAGAACTCGGCCGTGACGAGACAACTCTTTTCTTCCTGGAATTCTCTTATCTAAGTTTCTTTTCTACTGCTGAAATAAGACACCGTGGCCAAGGTAACTTAAAAAAGAAAAGTGTTGGGCTTACAGTTTCAGGTTAGAGTCCATGAGGGCAGAGCAAAGGCATGGCCGCAGGAACAGCTGAGAGATTACATTTTGATCTGCAAGTAGAAGGCAGAGAGAGAAAGAGAAAAGGAGAGAGAGCACTGAGAATCACACAAGTCGTTGGAACCTCAAAGCTCATCCCAGACACTTCTTCGAACAAGGGCACACCTCTAATCCTTCTCACATAGTTCTTCCAAGAGAGAACCAGGTATTCAAATATATGAGCCACCACATCCCACCCCTGGCTTCCAGATGCTCATGGCCATATCATAATGCAAAATGCATTTAGTTAACTTAAAAAGTTCCCATAGTCTTACAGTTTAAAAGTCCAAAGTCTCTTCTGAGACACAAGGAAATCTAGTCTCTCAATTGTAATCCCCCAGGAGAAAAAAGCAAATTACATACTTCCAGCATACAAAGTCACAGAATATATATTACCATTCTAAATAGGAAGGAATGGCAACATAGTGAGAACACACTGGACCAAAGACAGAAAAAAAAAAAATCAGACAAAACTCCAGAGCCCGCAGCTTTATGTCTGATGTCAAAGGGCTTAGATGGCTCTACCCTTCCAACTCTGCTGCCTGCTCCATACTTGTCTCTCGTGGGCTGGCTCCACTCTCTGTCTGCATCTCTTCTTGGCAGATTTAGCAGACCCAGCATCTCCAATATCTTAGGGTCTCCAGCGAAGCCCAGGTTTCTCGTTCACAGCTTCACACAATGGCCGCACAGGGACTGCGTGCCGGCTCCGCCCTGCCACACATTGCCTGGCTGGGCAGCTGTCCTTAACCACAGAGGAAGATTCCACAACTCTTTCACGTGTGTGTCCTTCATGATGCTAGAACTATGTGGATACCAGAACTATGTGGATGAAGCTGCAAGGGTTGGCTGCCTGCTTGGGATGGAACCATGAACCTTGAATTACTTTTGCAGAAATTTTACATTTTTGTTATTGTTGTTTGTTTTTTTGTTTTTCGAGACAGGGTTTCTCTGTGTAGCTTTTGGAGCCTATCCTGGAACTTATCCTGTAGATGAGGCTGGCCTCAAACTCACAGAGATCTGTCTCCCTCTTCGATTAAAGACATGCACCACCACCACCTGGCTGAAATTTTCCTTTTTTTATTTTTTTGTTGTTGCTGCTTTTTAGGAGCAGAAAATTCCTCAGGCCTTTCTTTCTGAATTTGGAAGCTTAGCTGGGTGGGGTCTTGCCTTGAGGCCACACCCTCCTCCTTTTCACTTTGGATCAGGCCTCTCTCCACTCTTCTTGCCTCTTTCAGCATAAGCCTTGGTTCTAATATTAAATTTCCTGGTGTTTTTTTCTCTTTAAACTCTATATTTTGTATTTGTTTCCCCACACCCCTTGCTCCTTTTCATTATAGACCTGCATAAGAGGAATTATTGGAAACCATGTGGCAGGGTCAATATTAGACTTTCTTGAACTTCCCTCGACCAAGGACATTGATCCAATACCCTTCACTTCAGGACAAGGGCAGACAGCAGCCATATTATTGGCCAAACTATCATAAAAAATGGTCTCTAGTTCAGTTGCAAATATTGTCACCATCTGAAACCTCTTCAGCTGGGCCTCCACAGTCCACAGAGCTCTCAGCACTACTGACTTCCAAAGTCCTACTAGGATGGCCCCTTAGGCTCTGTTTATAGTACTTAACTGTATTTCTAGCCCAATGTTCCAAAGTTTTCCAGACGCCCCCCAAAAACAGCATCATCTGATCTGCCACAGAAATACCTCCACTCCCTGGTACCAACCACTGTCTTAAATGATTGCTGTGATAAGACACCACGGCCAAGGCAGTTTATTGAATAAAGCCTTTATTGGGGGGGCTTACAGAGGGTTAAAGTTCAAGACCATCACGTTGGGAGCATGGCAGCTAGCAGACTAGCTGGTGCTGGAGCAGGAGCTGGGAGATTATATTCTAAAATAAAACAAGGCAGAGAGAGATAACTGGGAAGGCGTGGGCTTTTGAGACCTCAAAGCCCACCCCTAATGACATATCTCCTCCAAGAAGGCCACCCTCGAATCCTTTCCAAACAGTTCTACCGACCAGGGACCCAGTATTCAAGCATACGAGCCTTGGGGGCCTTCTCGTCCAAACCACCATATCCCTTAACCAGGATCACGGTTTCCACATTGCTTCTCCAATCGTTTCTGCCAGATGTTGTCAGTGCCCCACTGGAAGATGCAATCTATCTGCTGCTTGTTATGTGCTCTTTCACATGGATGCCCTATCTGGAGGAATGCTGTGTCACACCTGAAATCCAATTAATTGTGAACCTGAGCTAGCTGCCGCATGGGGCTTCCCCGGTCATTTCTGATGGGTGCTGTAAGCATCTAATTTGATGATGTTTTGCGATCTATCTGTAACTTGCTGGGTTTTTTTTTTTTCTCATTTTATTTCTGTTTGCTTCATGCTTCGCAAACTCACTCATTCAAAACTAAAAGTGCAGCTATTTTGGATCATTCTCTGGAAAGAACATCAGTGCTAAGGAAGAACTGAAATCAAACCACCAGATGGTTACCTATCAATGCCATCAGAGAATATTGTTCAGGGACAAGGAGTAAATTATCAAAATAAAAGTGGAGCCACGCTGAGCATGATGGTAGCACATGCCTACACACCAGAATTTGGGAAGCTAAAGCAGGAAGACTGTAAGTTTGAGATGGGCCTGGGTTTCATAGTGAGATCATCTCAAAGCAAACAACAAAAATGGAGTCCCTTGTGACAACCCTTCCAAAAGTGTAAGGCCAAGAGGTTATGGAGAAATGATTCTTACATGTGGTTACCCGACACTAATTGAACGTCTTCTAACCTTGTGTTTCTTACTTGTGTTCTGTTTATGATTATGCTTTAGACGGATACACATCTCACCTCAAGAACGAGGTGTGAAGACAAAGTGTGGGGAAATGTAATAGTCCTGGCAGGAAGATATGCTAAAGAGACACTCACACCCTTCTCTTGAACTATTATATCACTGACGCAATGCACACCAAAGAACTGGAATTTCCCAAGAAGCTCGTGCTCAGAGAGATGGGAAAGTCTGGGAGTCTGTTGCCTGTTGGAAGGGCAGCATGTTTCCCGCAAGGAGATTTCATGTAGATCTGACAACTTGTCAAGTCACCCTACAGGAGAGACTGCATCCCCAGACAGTGATGCTGTGCAGGACCACACCTTGACAGGGATGCTTAGCCATGTGTATCTCTTGCTCTTTATTTCAGCCCAAGCCTCATATTAAGACCCTGAAAATGGACTTGGGGTAGAGAGTGCCAGTGAGTCTCTTTGTTCCTCTTCACGATGTGGCCACATCAAAGAAATACCATTGTTATACCTTTATTATAACACACACACACACACACACAATGTCATTAAGAGAATTATACAACAACATACATTCAAGAGCACTATAAATAAAAGTGTCCAGGTTGGCTTTTCTGTCAACTTAACACAAGCTAGAGGCTAGAGTTGTCTGGGAAGGAGGGACTACAACTGAGAAATGCTTTCACAGTACTGGCCTGTAGGCAAGCCAGTGGGACGTTAATCTTGATTCATGATTGATGTGGAAGGACCCATCCCAGTTTGGGTGATGCATCTCCTGGGTAGTGGTCCTAGAATAAAGAAGAAAGCCGGCTGAAGAAGCCACAAGGAGCAAGCAAGTAAGCAACAGTCCTCCATGCCCTCTGCATCAGCGCCTGCCTCCAGGTTCCTGTCTGAGTTCCTGCCCTGACTGCACTCAGTGACGGACTGTGACCTGGAAGTACCGGATGAAATAAACTGTTTCCTCCCAGAGTTGCTTTTATTCATGGTCTTTATCACAGCAGCATGTGTTCGAAATATCCGCAGCAAGGAAGCAGAGCAAAGAGAGAAGTGAAAACCAGAAGAAAGTGAATAATGAGATAGCAGGCATAACCTCCGACACATCAAACACTGAAACACTGGTAGACAAACATCCTAATGGTAAATGACCAGTCGCCAGGGAAAGGTTTCTAAGTGTATGTGTATGTGTCAAACAGTAGCATCTCCAAGTCCAAGACATGAAAACCACAGCGCTAAAAGGAAGAAAACCCTCCATTGCAGCTGGGGACTTGGGTCCTTGAGAAAGTGAGTGCTGAGGAAGGCACCATGTCCTTACCGCTAAGTGTGGACGAGCAGAACACAGACTCCATTTCAGAATCAACCCAGAAGCTTCATGTGCACAATGGATCAGAAAAATCTAAGCATCACAATAGGCCCTCAAGGGGGAGGGAAGAAGCTTTAAAGATCATTTCCTCATGTTCTGGTCTAATATAGCATTTTTCTCCAATATTTGCTCCACCAAAAATATCTAGCATGCTCTGTCAAACCGGAGGGCATGGGGAGGGAAAGAAAGCAACTTGCTCCTTTTATGGTACATTATGACTCATGCTATGCCAGGAGGGAAGAAGAACTGAGAACGCAGCTTCCCCCTACCAATAATTCTCCTGATATACAAATGTACGGGTTTGCAAAAGTTAGAATATACTATTAGCAGGGACTATTTCAATAGATGGTCAGAGGCTGCTTTGGGGGAAAAGCATTGACTCCTCCCTTGGGCCATAGTTACTTAGTCACTTTTAGTGTCTCAGTTCCTTTTCTATTGTTGTGCAGAGACACCACCACCAAGGCAACCTACAAAAGCAAGAGGTTTGGTGGGGGTTGCTTACAATTTCATAGGGTGAAACTAGAACCATCATGTCTGGGAGCATGGCAACAGGCTGGCAGGCTTGGTGCTGGAACAGTAGCTGAGAGCTTACATGTTGAGAGAACAACCAAGAGGCAGAGACAGGAGGCTAACTGGGAAGGGACAGGCTTTTGAAACCTCCAAACCCATCCCAGTGACACACCTCCTCCAAGAAGGCCACACCTCCTAATCCTTCCCAAACAGTTCCACCAACTGGGACAAAGCATTCACATATATGAGTCTATGGGGGCCATTCTCATTCAAACCACCACTGGTCCACAAATGGGCAAGATCTAAATAAAAACCTGACATGTTTACCTTTTCCTTGCATGTGTAATTTGGCCTAAAGGCTAAGAGATAAGTTAGTATCCTTAATTCCCCTAGAGTCGCTTGAAGTTCTAGGACCAAACCTTTCAGGACAGACCCCCACACATCAGATACAACAAGGACAGCTCTCCGTGAGGGGAGGATGCACTCCTAGTGATTAACATATTAAATATCTCAAGTATCCGCCAGATTTAGGCCAGTGCTGAGTTGATGGGCAGCACCTCTCCTCACACAGGCTGATTAACTGCACGTGCCTCCCATCTTCTAGTTAAACCTCATGCCGGAACCCCAGAGACAGATCCGGAGTCCTGAACTCCTTCTGCTCCTCCTCCTAATGCAGTCACATCGAATCCTCTTCTTTCTGTTTTCCAGCCTTATTCAGCTCTGTAATTGATCTGTTGGGGTTGGTGGCCCAGCCTAATCTGTGGAGGCTGCTGGAGCCCGAGCTTTTGCCTTAAAAACACGAGTAACACTACCGCTAGCTCTAGAGAATTTTTCCCAGTCCTTTTGTTTTCCCTACACTCTGTTTTTCTCTAAACAGAAGACAGTATCGTCTTATTCAGATTTAACTTACAGATTCCACTATCCGCACCATAGCGAACCTACCTCTAGCTTCTGTGCCACCTCCTTCATCTATCTGTCACTCCAAGGTGCTCACCGCTTGCATTCCAGTTGCTGTCATCTTGCCTGGCCCCAGGATGTCCCTTTAGGCCCCGGGGATGCTACGTTAGCCTGTTAGGTGGGTAGTCAGAAGTTAGCAGACTTGGAAGCCATTGAGGACGGCCCCCGCCCACATAAACAGCTTTAGACCCCGCCTCCTGTGCTCCTGGCAACATGAGAATTGAAAGAGAAGGGACCACACCAGAACTGGGACTTCTTAGAATTTGGAAAAAGGCATGAAACCGAGGAAGGTGGCGGTAGCAGGGTTTTGTTGAAGCCTGTTACGGGAAGAATATTTCCTCTTGGAAAACTATGACTATTTCAGAGATGTGTTTTTTATTGTTATGTTTTAATTCTCTTAAATATGTTCTGTTATATGATTTTTGACCAGAAGAATGAGATCTGCTTATCCTCTGGGCCAAGACATCATAAGATTTACAAATACACACCACTGACTCCCCTGTTAAGTATTAGTCAAAATGGGCTGTCAATCACCTGCAGAGGAAAATGCCCATTGGGAAGCTGTTGGTTTCAGAATCTTGGAGAACCATGATGCACTTGAGGATAATGTTAAGGAGAATAGCCACCCCATTAATGAGATGTGTATTTAAGTGCCCACCCCAGAATCCCCTCCCTCCCTCAGAGATAATTGCTCACAAACCTGTGTCAAACTTACTAACTTTGTGAGCTTTTGAGTTCTCCCAAATTATAACTTTACTTTTTTGTTTTCTTCTTCTTCTCCTCTTCCTCTTCCGCTTCCTTCTTTCTCCTATTTATTGCTGGATGTTGGCCAAAATCCTAAGACTGTTCTGACATTCTGGGTATTCTCACTTTTCTCTCTGAAGTCACCTACAGCACACACACACAGATGCTGGTAGACCTCCGCTGCTCAGCCTGCCTGCCTTCCTGACCTCATTCAAAATAAACGTGACCCTCGCTCTTCCTCTGATCCAGATCCCTCCTCTCAGCAGGCACTTAGATCTCCAGCGTGCCTACTTTGTTGTGTCTGTCCTCTCGAAATCCAGGGAAACTGTCCTCAAGCTTCCTTCTGAGCCTATGTTCACTGTATTTTGCCTTGATGATAAGAATAGCAAAAAGCCACAACCTGTGGCACTAGCGCAAGCCGAAACTTCGAGCTCTTCAGCAGACGGGGACAAGGTGGCATTTTCAAAGTTAAATGAGAGAATAACAGGGAAAGGTTACAGAAAACGTGAATAGAAACCAGATAATATGTAATAATATAATAATAATAATAATATGTAAGGTGCAACCTCTGTCACTTTCTACTTTTATTTATTTTACGTGCACACATACATGCATGGGGCAGGGGTGCGCGTCTGCCATGGCATGTGAGTGGAGGTCAGGAGGTGACTTTTGGGAGTCCGTTCTCTCCTTCCACCAGGGTTCTGGAGGTGTAATTTAGGTGCTTAAGTAGGATTTCCACGGCTGTGATAAAACACCACGACCAAAGGCAAGTTGAGAAGGAAAGGGTTTATTTTCCCTTACAGATATAAGTCCACCACTGAGGGAAGCCATGGCAGGGACTAAGGACAAGAACCTGGAACAGGAACTGGTACAGAAACCACAGAGGAGCGCTGCTTACTGGCTTGCGCCCCATGGCTTACTCAGCCTGCTTTCTTATATATCCTGCCCATGACCACCAGCCCAGGCTAGCCCCACTCATGATGTTCTGTCTTTAAAAACAAATTGGAGTTTGGAGTGTTCACTACTACCCTGCCTGGGCGGCCCCAAGACAGAGACTGAAGTCTCCATATAACTTGACTTATTCAGGCCTCTTGGTGGCCTTTCCTCAGGTTCCCCCAACATCAGCAGCCCATGAAACTGTCTCTAAAATGGATCATGTTCTAGGCAACTGTGGAGAACATGAACAGTGGGCTGTCAGGTGCTCACCGACTAGGATGTCCCCATGGGATTTGTCTTTTCAATATTTTTTTTTATTCACACAAACATTTCTAAGAATGCCATGCTATTATAAAGGCTAAACAGGCATCTCACCAAGCAGCTAACAGTTGGCCAGTACAGGGTCCTACTGGGTAAATGCTTTGGGAGCTGGCTCAACCCACATCCTCCGTGAAGTCCTTCAGCTGGCCTACCGGCCAGGAGGATAACACTGGTGGAGGTCCAGAAGGTCCTTGAGAGCTGCAGCGCTGACAGGCATGTGTGAGCTCAGTAACGGAAGTGCGGATGGGTGTCAGCGCAGAGGTTCGGGATGCCATGTCTCAGGAGCATGGCAGTGTGTTTCTGGGCGTTATTTCTAAAGTTCCAATGTTTGTATCACTCTGGTTAGCAGCAGCTTCGTGCTATCAGGGCTCGCATCTTAGGGCTGGTGCACTAACATGTCAGTGCCATTTGGGGATTAGTTCATTAGGATATTAAAGACTGTCTTGGGCTTGGCTCACATCTGAGCTGCCTCCTGGCTGGATCATTATCTGCTGTGTTTATCAGCGCTAACCCTGCAGCCCCGCTCCACTGCAGCCTCGCTCCACCGCAGCCTCGCTCCACCGCAGCCTCGCTCCACCGCAGCCTCGCTCCACCGCAGCCTCGCTCCACCGCAGCCTCGCTCCACTGGGAGCTGCCAGGTGGCAGGCTCCCGTCTTGCAGGCTCTACATCATTCTCAGTCACACAAAATGGTTTCACTTATGTTCCTAACAGCCACAACCAAGTCTTTCCAAATCTTTAGTTACCGAAACAACAATCTCTTCTGTCTTCTGAGATCATGGTGCCATGAAAATAAAATAGAAATCAAAAGCAAGAAAAGCCACAGAAACCATACAGACACACGGAAACAGAACAATACACTCTTTTTAAAAATGAATGCTTTGTCTACAAGTATGTCTGTGGAATACATGTGCTCCTGGTTCCCGAGGAAGCCAGAAGAGGGCTTCACATCCCTTCTAACTGGAGTTTACCATGTGGGGGCTGGGAATTGAACCCAGAGCCTCTGGATGAGCAGCCAGTGCTCTTACCCACTGAACCATCTCTCCTGCTCCACAAACAACATATTCTTGAATGAACAGCAGCTAGGTGAAGAAATCAGACATGAAATTTAAAAGTTCCAAAAATTAGCCAGGTGGTGGCGGCACACGCCTTTAATCTCAGCACTCAGGGAGGCAGAGGCAGGTGGATCTCTGTGAGTTCAAGGCCAGCCTGGTCTCGGAGCGAGTTCCAAGATAAGCTCCAAAGTTACAGAGGAAACCCTGTCTCAAAGAAACAAAATAAACCAAAAAAAAAAAAAAAACAAAAAAAAAACAAACAAACAAACAAAAAAAGGAAAGAAAAAAATCTTCTACTTTGTTGAGGTTTGAACGAGAATGTCTCTCAAAGGCTCAGGTACTTGAACACTCCGTCCCGAGTTAGTGACACTGTGTGGGGAGGAAGGCTCGGGTACTTGAACACTCCGTCCCGAGTTAGTATCACTGTGTGGGGAGGTGATGGAACCGTTAGGGATGGAGTCTTGCTGAGGAAGTATTTCACTGAGCACTGGTGGGTTCTGAGACTTTGTCGCTGCATCCCACCCCCGATTTGCTGTTTCTGCAGGTTGAAGAGGTTTCTCTCAGCTTGCTGCTCTGCATGCTGCCGCTTTGCCTTCCCATTGCTATGCATCTAAGCCTCTGGAACCGTGAGCTCAAATAAACTCTTCCTTCTTTAAGTTCCCTGGTCATAGTACTCTATCATACCAACAGAGAAGTAACTAGTATAATAAGCCAAGCTATATACATATACATAGATGATATATACAAGAAATTTGAACGGAGGTCCTCTGCTGTGTGCACATCTGTAGGTGAAGATAATACTGTTCATACAAGCCTTTAACAGTACTCTGCCATGGGCCCTGCTTCAATTCCTGCCCCCCACTTCCCTCAGTGATGGACAGAGATTTGAAAATTTAAGCCAGATAACCCCCATCCCTCCATACACACAAGTTGCTTTGGATCACGGTATTTATCACAGCAGCAGAAAGCAAACTAGAACAGAAATGGGCTCCTAAGTGGGGTTGGCTACTGCTGCTACAGACGATCATGCGGTTTTGGGAGTGATTGTAGAGCATCTGGGGTTGGAAAAGCTATTGTGTTCTAAGAGCTTAATGGGCTGTTAAGTGGGAGCTCGGAAGATAAGAATGTTGGGAGAAATGCGGGCAATGGGGACCTGGTTTGTAAATCTTCAGAGGGAAGCAGAGACTATTGGGCTGTTCGTGTGACATTTTCCATTAAGAATCTGTGCAATCTGTGAAGCCTTCTGTGCTGCTTAGCACAGCTGTAACAAACCAGCTATTACAAGGTACCCGAGTCACTGAGGGAAAACCTGAGATGTATTTCCTCAGGGTCAGCACACAGACGGTGTAGGCCAAAGAGGGCCAAGGCTGCACCACAAGCTGGTAGCTGAGCCTGGAAAATGTGTAAGTCCACCACAAGATGCTGCCTTTGGCAGCATGAAAGCCGCGGGATTGAAAGGGTCCTAGAGAGATGCTGAGCCTTACCACAATGTGGCAGAGTCAGCGTCCCCAGCCATAGGCCAAGAGAGGCCATTAGTGAAGGTGCAGCCTTGGAGATTCTAGTACTGTGGGATGCCCACCAAAGACAGCGGCAGGTGGCAGGGCAGAACTGGCCTGAGCCTGCATGACAAGCTCTGTGTGTTGGGATGGCAGAGTGGAGAGGTGGTTCCAGGTAGCTTTGAAGCTGGAAGATTGTGAGTGTCAGGTGTGGGACTGGGCTACACTGAACAAGGGCTTTGCTTTAATCTGATGATTCCTATGTTCAAATTCTTTACTTTTGAAATAAGAAAGCATACAACTTTCGTATTTGTATTTCCTGGGAGCCCACAGCTAAGAGACTTTGAACTTTTAAATAGACATTGGAAACTTAAAATATGGGCATTTTTAAAGACTGAAAGTTCTAAAGCTGTGTTGCATTTATTGTACCGTAGCAATGTGAGACATATTTTTGTGTCCAGTTGGCAAAAGGATGGGGTCTCTGGTTAGTTTCTGCTGTCAGCTTGACACAGCTCACATTGATCTAAAAGAGTATCAATTGGAGGATGGCTTCCACCAGACTGGCCTGCGGGCATGTCTTTATTGCTAATTTATGTAGTGGGGCCCAGCCCTCGGTGGGTGTTGCCATCTCCAGGAAGGTGGACTGGGCTGTACAAGAAAAGTAGATGGACGTGAGCCAGACAACAAGCCAGTAAACCGCACTAGTTCACAGTCTCGGCTTCAGCTCCTGCTCCGGACTCCTGCCTGAGTGCCTTCTCTAGCCAACCTCACGTGGAAGTGCGAGCTAAATCAAGCTTCCCACAGTTGCTCTTACTCACAGCGTTTAACACCAACAGAGAGAACAGTTGCTAACCTGGGATTAGAAGCCACAGAACTCTGCTTCCTGGACGTTGCTTTTGTCGGGATAGCCTATCACAACGTCAGAAATGAAACCAGGACTTCTCTCATTGGTCTCTACAAGAGATTATAAACCTATAGACCTTATTTGAGGCTCCCTTTTGTCTTGGGCTGGTTGTATAATGTAGCTTTGGCCGTGTAGTGGTTGACTGGGGTGGAGTTTGATGGTGAATTCTGAGAAAGCTTTTGCTTTCCTAATGCAATGAGACAGACTCAACACTTCTCCCAGAATGGCAAAATTTGAAAGGCGGGTAACACCACACTCTGCATTGGAAATGTAAAATAGTTACATAAGGCAAAAAAGAAAATTTTAAAAAATCGTACCCAGGGGTGGTGGTACACGCCTTTAATCCCAGGCAGACAGATCTTTATGAGTTTGAGGCCAGTCTGGTCACAAAATGAGTTTCAGGACAGCCGGGGCTGTTACACAGAGAAACCCTGTTCGAGAAAAAACAAAACAACAAAACCAAAATTGTAGAGAAGGCACTTGGAAGCAATTCAAATTCCTGCAGCGTCAGCACTTCTTGGAATCAAAATATGTGTGCTCAAGATCGCTGTCCGCTGTATCACTCGCTGATTATCCAGGTTCGTAAGAATGTAAGGCCGAGCCTGGACCACTTAGAGTGAATCACGGGACCTGCCTGTTTAGGGATAAAACCCATCGGATCCCCGCTGGTGTGCATGCTTGCCTGCTTCATTTGGCATGGCTATGAACTCTCTGCAGGAGTAAAGCTTTGTGCCTTACCTAAGTGTTTTGGATTACGTGGTCATTTTCTTGGGACCCCAGACCCACTTCTAACACCTGAAACTAATTCACTGATGGAGTGGAAATCACAATGGAAGAGTCTGGCAATTTCAAACAAAGCTAAACATAGTTTTACAACTGTACTCCTTGGCAACACTTGAAGGACTTGAAACGTGTCCACACAAAACTCCGCACATTTTAACTGGTCATGGTGCCTATGATGTCTACAATGTTAGTGTTAAAGAGGCCGAAGCAAGAGGATTATGAGCCTGAGATCACCCTTAGATCCACAGGCAAGGCTGATTCAAAAAAACAAGCAAGCAAACAAGACAAAACCCCATACATAGATGTTTCTAGCATAATTATTCATAAATACCCAAACTTGAAAGCAAACCAGAGGCTTTTCACTTCACTAGGCACATGTTAAACAAGTCATCTAGAAATCTGCAGCAGATGTAAGTTTCAGCTTCTGGACTCTTAAGAAAAGTCTGTGAGTCTGTGATGCTTCAGGAGTCAAATCAGAAAGCCAGCCACAAGCCACAGCTGGCAATGTAGTACCGCAGTCCTAGCTACTCAGTAGGTGGAAGCAGGGTTCCAAGTTCAAGGCCAACTAGGACAATTTAGGAAAATCCTGTCTCAAAGTACAAAACAAATGAGTCCTGAGTCCTGAAGGCATAGTTTACTGTTAGAACACTAAGCCCTAGTTCAGAAAGCAGGAGAATGAGGAAGAGGAAGACAAGGAAGAAGAGAAGGAGGGTTGGACAAGGTTATTAAGCTTGAGAATTGAAGGAGGTAATGAATCTTAATACAGTTGTTTCAGACACAATGTTCAGTAAATGTTAGCTGCCATGTGAAATTCGCTATTTTCAACACGTCTTGGCTAGATTTGTTCATTCCTTCAACATTTTCTGAGCTTGTATAATATGCCAGGCATTAAAGAGAATAAAAAGACTAACCAAAAAAAAAAAAAAGACCACTGTCTTTTGTGAGCTATCAATCCAATAGTCATAATGACAGGAGTTTGTTTGGTATTTCTTTCTTTTTCAAGAGCAGATAACTTGATTACTTTTTTTGTTGTTTCATGGGTACGTGTTACATTCCAGGTAGTTACAGACCCTTCAAGAGCAGTATCGCATTTAATCATTACAGCAGCCTCATGTTTTCCTTGTTAGAGATAGGAAAATCCAACTTAGTTTTTCTAAGTTCACACCACAAGTCAAATGGCAGACCATCAAGCAACCAACCCCAGGAAATATTAGTAACCCTTTAACCTCGTAGATTAAGCTTCAGATAAATAGAGACCATGTTCTCCAGTGAGTGACGGGCTCCTGAAGAACAAACCCAGATGCTCTTGTTTCAGCTGAGGGAAGAGGACAGCTCAGGAAGTCCAAGGCCGGCTCATCATACCACGGTCAGATTGCAGCAATAGTGAATGTGAGATTCGTTGCTGCCAGCTGGGCTAGACGAAGGCTTTAGAGGCTAAAGTCATGGTCCTTGATTTTTATCTGTGGTGGGAACATTTTCACGGTACCCGCAAACAAACATATTGGCTTTTTCTTTCCTAGAGATTAATGTACGTGTTAGGAAACCTCCTCTCCAGGCTCAGCACCCACAGGACCAGCACCGGTCACTGCCTCACAGCACCTGTTCCTTGCTCTCACTCTCCTAAGAGTCCTGAGGAAGAGGTGGCTTTTCCCAAACACACTGCCTTGCCCACACAGGCTAAAGGCAGCTAACACCCTTTGTATGAAGAACCCTAAAGATGGATGAGGAGCCCATAGGACTTACTCAACCTCACACAAAGAACCAGAGGCACAACTGAGTCGGAAGCCCACCTGACTCCCAGCCCAGCTGTTTTGAAGGACACCAGGTGGCCTCTTTCAGCCGTATGACCATCTAAAACACAGAGAAGTAAATTCTTTAATT
This sequence comes from Arvicola amphibius, assembly GCF_903992535.2. Classification (NCBI taxonomy): domain Eukaryota; kingdom Metazoa; phylum Chordata; class Mammalia; order Rodentia; family Cricetidae; genus Arvicola; species Arvicola amphibius. Next base: position 45,865,085 of record NC_052051.1, read on the forward strand.
GTGAGCAAGCATTCCTGCAGTCCAGCAAGGGGCTGAACGTTCTGGCAGAGACGGGAAAAAGAAAGCAATTCTTCCCAGCTTTACAGGGCAGACCTAACAGTGGTGACAATGTGATGGCTGTCCTAGTTAGGGTTTGTATTGCTATCATAAGACACCATGACTACAGGCAAGTTGGGGAGGAAAGGGTTAATTTGGCTTATGCATCCATAGACATAGTCTATCACTGAAGGAGGTCAGGACAGGAATTAAAACCTGGAGGCAGGAGCTGAATCAGAGGCCATGGAGGGGTGCTGCTTACTGGCTTGCTCCCCATGGCTTGCCCCGTCTGCTTTCTTATAGAATCCGGGACCACAGTGGGCTGGGGCCTCCATCAACGATCACTAAGAAAATGCATTATAGCAGGATTTTATGGAGGCATTTTCTCACTTGAAGTTCCCTCCTCTGCAGTGACTCTAGCTTGTGTCAAGTTGATATAAAACTAACCAGCACAGTGGTGTAATAATACAGTACTTAAAATAGCATTTACTGCGTTCCTGTTCTAGGGACTTCATAGTATTGTCATAACTGTGTTAAAAGGTACCATTATCCCTATTTTTCAAAGAGGCAAGGTTAACTGTAAATACAGAAGGGTTAAGTGACTTGCCCGTGGCAATCAAGAAGCAACTAATATTTACTAAGTACTTGTCATGTGCCAGAAACTAAGGCCAGAAAGTATACCTTGTCCCATTACCTTGTTTAATACTCAAAGTAGCCTTAAGGTATTACTATCATTATCCAGAGCCCATACTCTTTTTCTTTTCCTTTTCTTTTTCTTTTGTTTGTTTGGTTTTTCAAGACAGGGTTTCTCTTTGTCACAGGCCTAGCTGTCCTGGAACTAGCTCTTGTAGACCAGGCTGGCCTCAAACTCACAAAGAGCCACCTGCCTCTGCCTCCTGAGTGCTGGGATTAAAGGTATGCACTACCCTGCCCCCCCAGCCTCACCTGGGGCCAGAGCCCATACTCTTAATCCTATACTAGGTCGCCAAGAGCAAGAGGCAGATACAGACTGAGAGTGAGTGGACTCTGGATTGCATAGAGATCTGCTAGGGGAGACCTCAGTGCAGTGATTACAGCCCAGAATCCAAGGCAGAATGTTCTGTGCCTTCGAGCTACAGCCCTCTCCTGTCCATGTGGTGCACCCATACCCTGTGCCCACCACATGCAGGAGCAATCACCACATGCGTGCACCTGTTACCCTAACCAGGGGAGGAAATGCCAGGCAGCCACTAACACCTCCGGCACTCCTCTCCTGGGCTCAAGTATTTCCCCACACCAGCAGCCTTGTGCACATCGGTCCCTCCTCAGCAGTAGCAAGCCACCATGAACCCGAGCCCTGCACCAGCAACTGGCATCCAGTTGCCATGGTGAAGAATGAGCGAGAGGAATCGGAAGAAGCGGGGACCATGACTCCCCCGAGGAACCCTCCAAGGGTCAGTAAAGAGAACTGAGAGGCCTTTGAGTTGTCATGGTGATACAAACTCCTACAAGCGCAAAAAGGAGCTCTTGGATAGTTCTAAGAGTCAGAAAAACTTGGCTTGGCCCTCGGGTTGCCATGGTGATGATATAGCCGGTGCTGGAAGAGACAGGGTCCCCGGGCAGTCCAGTCTCATTAATGGCCTAGTTAATATTCAGTCTTCTGGTGGCAGGAAGGCGCTTGGCTTTGTCCTAACCCCACAAACGGCAAAATGAGGTCTTGGTGGGGGCTCTCTTCCTGGGTTCTGCCAACTCCAAGTTGGATCGAACGTAGTCTCGCTGTCAGTGCCTGGAAGCCTCCTGTTGCCATCGTGATCCGGGCTCTGCAGAAGGGCCGGGTCTCTGGTCAGAGGGGGTACACTTTGCCCTCACTTGTGAGTTGGAGAAACCCATGAAACCCGTACATTACACAGGGACCCTGCTAGCACTAGGGACCAGGCTTGCGGAAGGCATCCTGGGCCACTCGTAACTTTACTCTCTCAGTGGGAATGCAGTAGGGTAATAGGTAATAAACCCTCTCAGAGTGGAAACTACTGGTCTTTAAGTTTATAGACATGCTACAGTATATTTAACATTAACGTTTCCCACTCTTTTGTTATTGCATGTTGACCTGGTACTACTATTCTATGTAGCACTATTTTGTGGGCGGAGTCAGTGAAGGAGACCGATGATATCCAATGCTGCAAGGCCCCGTCCTAGAGGGTTTGCATTTTAATTTAAATCCAACATGCCAGAGAAGAATGTAAAGGTAAGGATTTGTTTCAGTAGAAACCAAGCAGATTTACTGTATTGTGTGGTATGTTACCAATCCCCATAGACGAAAGACACTCCAGCTCAGCTTGTCACAACACCAGGTGGTACTGCAGAGAGGGAATGATCCAGGGGACACTGGCATGGACTGAGGGGAGTATGAGGTAGGGAAATACCTGCTGAGACTTGAGAAACAACCCTGCTACAGGCTAGGTGAGTCTCCTTGAGTCGCAGGTTGAAATCATAGTTGCCGGTGCTCAGTTCTGTCAGGACGCTTATCTTCACATCTGGGGCCGGGATAAACAAGTCTTCCAAAGGAGCTGTCCTTGGTCCCCACTCCTCAGACCACCATTCTTTCAGTTGCCCACAGAACTCTGTGGTTTGCTTTGCAACAGTCGCCGCACACTGGCTGTGTTTGGAAATGTGGTTTTTAAAGATGTATGGAGGTTGAGGGATGGAAGGATGGTTCAGCAGTTGAGAGCACTCACTGCTGTTCAGGGTTCAGTCCCCAGCACAGCACTCTCATGGTGGCAACAAGCATGTGGAGCTCTATCCAGAGGATCCTACACCCCCTCTTCTGGCCTCTGCGTGCACTGCACATACATGTGCACAGACACACATGTAGGCAAAATACTCATAACAATTTTTTTAAAAAGTCATTATTAAAAGATGTATTAAAGTTAAATAAGTAATGTCTTTAAATAGGCTTATGGTTTGAAGGTGAAATACCCCTGCAGGTCCGTGGGTGTGAATGCTTGCTCTCCAGCTGGCAGTATTATTTTAGAAGGTGATGGGACCTTTAGAAGATGGAGTCTTGCTGGAGGAAGTGAGTCACTGGGTGGAGGCCTTGAGGATTTATAGCCTGGTCCTACTTCCTAGCTACCCGGTACCAGAAATAATAAAACTGGTGCCTCACACTTCTGCTGCCACGCTATCCCAGTGTGATGGACTACACTCTCAAACTCCAAGCCCAAACAAACCTCCCCCCACCAAGCTGTTTCTTCTCAGGGATTTGTTCACAGCAACATGGAAAAATAATTAACACACTGGCCTTCTCCGGTACGATCTGAGTGGAGGATGGGGACAGTGACACTGGGACACACACGAACAGGGAGAAGACCAGGCGAGGTCATGGTGAGAAAGTGGCCATCTGCACACCAAGGAGAGAGGCCGTGAGAGGAACTAAGTTGCCACCACCTTGATCTTGTACTTCAGGCCTCTCGTATTGCGACAAAGCAAACTTGCGTTGCTCAAGTTACTCTGCCAACAATATTTTGTGATGGCAGACCCCTCTCAGAACATCACAAGCCCCGTGTCCAAATAATAGGGCACTTGGGTAACAGGCTATAGTGCAGCCATCCCATGGAAAACAGTGTCATGCCAAGATATACCCATACCAGTTCAAAATTCTGGCATCGTGGAGAGTTTCACTCAATACCTTCCCCTTGACTTGTGGGAATCCCGTTGTATTTACAACGACTAATACTGAGCTTCGGGCGGCTGCCATGGTATCATCACACAGCAGAGCAGAGCCCACTGGAGGCGACCTTCAGGGGAGCAGCAGTGGCTACACCAAGCATTGTTTCCACTGTTCCTTTGTGTATCATTTTAGAGTGTTTCGATTTTATAACTTTGAAGTTCATATCAATGATTTTTTTTGAGTTCTCGTATTGTGTGCCATCACATAAAATAGTGACCATCTTCATATACCAACTTAACCTTGATGTCTGGGTTACTTCTTCATTGCTGTAATAAGATCCCATAAGCCCACAGTAACATAAAGAATAATTATGGTGCTGAGGGGTTAGAGTCCACGTGGTGGGGCAATAGGAAAGTAACTAAGACAAAGTGTGGTGTTGCCAATTAAAATATATGTCACTTTGGAGAAGGGGGGTGGGGGAGGAGTGACAGCGACTGCATAAATGGATATAAAATGCTCTGTATACCTGAACTTGGGGCTCGGTTTTTGGCCCAGTGTCCCTTGAGTGGGTTGTATGCATACAAAAAACTGCTTCCTGGCCTTCACCCTTGGGTCTTTCTCCTTGGTTTCCTGCGGCCTTCCTGGTTCACTGGCTGGGAAACAAGGCAGGGCTTCCACCTTCCTTGACACTGAGGTGCTGGCTTCCTGGCACCAAGAGGAGACACCAACAGACCCACCAATCTGCAGGGGTCCTGGGATATCTCCAAAAGTGCAGTGGAACCCAGTCCCAGAAATCAGGCCAGGGAAGCTCACCCATCAGACTAACAAGAACCTGGGCTCAATTGGTTTTGAATATGGTTAACACATTTCTTTTGGTGGAAAAGAAGATTGATTGATTATCTTCCAAGAGGCCTTGAGCTATGTAAATAATCTGGGAAAAATACAGCTCTAATGCCTTCTTCTAAGCAGTAGGAGAGCAATTAGTCACGTGGATATGTACGTCTGAATAAATGAAGGGCAGGATCTGACTCTGGGGGCACTTTTTTCCTTCCCGAGAGTTCAGATCCAGGGTCGGGCTTAGATGAGCCTACCATATGCCAAGAGATTCCAGGATGAAATAAATGAAACCAATCCCCAAACTCCCAACTCTTCCCTCTTATGTGTGAGTGCCACCTACTGGGAAGACATGGGAGGACAACAGAGTAAGCCAGCACTCTTAGACAAATTTTAAGAAGGGACATTCTTATGTAAAGTCAAACTGTCTCCCAGAACTCCCTGCACCTTCTGTAAAATAGATTACCCGTCATCTCATCATCTGAGATGTGATGGCTACTGAGGGCCATCACAAGCAAAATGTTAAAAGTTGTCACAGTGGGTGCAAGACATGGCTGGCTCTACCTGACCCCCCCCCCCTTCTCTCTCCTTTCTCTCTTAGCTGAAAACATTTTTAAAAGGAAGCCTTAAAGTTGTGTTGGCCTGGGCAATGGCTTCCTTAAAATGCAGGTCTGACCTCCAAGAACCCCTTAATGTATACACACACACACACACACACACACACTATATATATATGTATATATATATATATATATATACACACACATAAAATACACACAAACAATACACACACACACACACACACATGAGGACAAAACCATAAAACTTAAGCCAAGTCATAAAAAGTCTAAATAAATTATAGAAGGTTCAAAGATAATGGAATTTAAGGCTGCCATATGTTTAATAATTAAAGTTTATCAAAATTTGTAAGGTTATAATGCTCTATTTGTTGTGGTAACAGATACTAATTTAACAATTTTATCTAATCCAGATAATCACTTAAGGTTTTGGTAATTTGGCGAACTTGAGCCACTTGGGAAACTGAGCCTTACCAAAGCCAAGATTTAATGAAAATTCTTCGGGTTGTTTTGTTCAGACTTCATCTAAATGCTGAACAGGGTTTAAAGCATAAGACCGACAAAGCTGCCTTCTGGGTGTTCGGCAAATCGTGAAAGCCTAAACAAACAGGGCTAAGAGGAACAGGGAGGATATTTTGTTCCTTGAGATCCATGGTGAGCCAGGACTCAGGACAAGGAGAAGCTCTGATCAGTTTCCTGTCCTTTTGATCAGAAAGGTCATGGAGTCTCTAGAGGTTAGACTCTAATCAATGTATTCTATGATAAGGGAAGTCACTAGGGACCTCGGGCTATTTGTGATACAACACAATATTTGTGATACAATACAATATATGATTACAATATGTGTACGATTAAAGCTAATGTATACTATGTAATGTAAACTTTGCATACAAAAACCACTAATGTATACAATACATTAAGTTATAGGGGGTATCTACACCATTGCTAAACAGGTATGGGAGGGATACAATGAGAAAAATGGGAGATTAAAATAAGAAAAGAACTATAATATATATTGATGGTCCCAAACCAGAGCATCAGATAGATAGAGATCTCCCTGCTTCTGGCTGCTATTGCTGATAACATGACTGAAATTCTGTCTCCCGGCAAGCTACAAAAGGGAAATGTCTGCCCAGGGTAACCACGGCGCAGACAGAGAAGCAAAAATAGCAACTTTGGGAAGGAGGTAAGGGGATGGAACCAGCAATTACGAAAAGTTGTATTAATCCCCTGCCTGTTAAGTAAATGGGACGCAAATTACTCACAACAGGAAATGGCTTGGCTTAAGATTGAAAATGAGGGCTACTTGAACTTTAAAGATAAAAGGCTAGCCATCCCTGGGCCGCCTGTGTCTGATGAACAGTTCCATCAGGGCACTTATGCCAGCCTGGACCACACTGGAAAATACTGGGCTGACACTGTGACAATCCTTGGGTTTCCAGAATATCCCTATGTATTATACACCACACACACACACACACACACACACACACACACACACACACACAGAGGGGTGGGGGGAGAGACAGACAGACAGACAGACAGAGACAGAGAGAGACAGAGTAGAGAGACAAAGAGACAGAGACAGAAAGAGAGAGAGAGAAAGAGAGAGAGAGAGACCCAGAGGGTTCAAAAGAGCTGCTGCTCTTGTCTACACTGGAACCCTGGAGAAGCAGGTTCTCATACCAGCAAAGAATGCCTGAGCAGTAAGATAGATGAACTTTCCAGCAAGAGCGAAGACAGGCAAGTAAAAAGTAGAAGCTTCCGTTTTCCGTGTCTTTATGTGAGCTGTCACCAGAAGGTGTGATCCAGATTTAGAGTGGGTCTTCCCACCTCAAATGATCCATTCAGGAAAATCCCTCACAGGTCTGCCCAGCTGCGTGGGTTTTAGTGGATTTTAGACAGAGCCAAGATGACAACCAAGATCAGCCCCACAAATCCACTCCTTTTCAACTCGACACACAATCACTTCTTTATGGCATGCCTAATTTACAAATGAAAACAACAGTCAGATCATAATTTCACCGAACATGACATAACTATACCCCGCATATGCCACAACACGCATGGCTTAAGAACTGGCCTACCGGGGTGACAGGGAGTGAATGAGCAGCACCTACGGAAAAGGCTGGGATTGAGTGGGCTGTGCGGTCTGATGCACATGCAGCAGCAGCAGCCCTGAGCCTCAGTACATTGATTAGATGTGACACAAATGGCGGGGGGGGGGGCGGCTAATTTTTGCAGGAGGTCTCTATAGGGGAGCGGTCTCAGGTTGCAGTCATGCAGGAGGAGGAAGCTGCAGTTGATCATGTCTGTACGCACTGGTTCTAGCTAAAGGTCATGCATTTGTCAACATCCATAGTTGGACGGGAGGAAGGCTTTGCCATTTCTCTGAGCTCCATCCAGCAAAGGCCTTGCCATTCCCATGGGTCTGAGGGACTGGTGTCCTTGACATGGGTGTGCTCATGTCAACAATGCACATTCACTCAGGACTTCATCCTCTCCCCCCACCCACATGTAGTCATAAATGTATTATATGTTTTTGAATAGGTGGTAATGACCTTTGAAGAATGGTTAGTATTTCATTGTCCCATAACTTAAACATGTTAATTGCCACTAATATTATCTCATTTGATGTTATATACACGAGAAAGAAATAAGTAAAGAAAACACAAATATCTGCCTAACATATGTGTATATGCACAAACACATTCTTAACAAAATAGGACAGAAATACTCATATCGGTTACAATCCTTATTTCTATAAGTGGCCACATGGCCTTGGCTGGCATTTATGGCTACCTTCCTCTATTACCCACTCTGTATTTCTTCTACCCTCAGCAAGCACCTCAGTAGGTGCATTTCCTGGACGAGCGACCCATACCTTCATTCCTGAAGGGTCTGTGCCCTTTGTCATCCTGCCTGGACTGGGTTATTGTAGTTTCCCATTGACTTTAACCAGACAGGACACAGTAGCACCAAGAGATGCCCTGAGGGATCTACTGTACACCAGACATAATCCTCCCTACCGCCATTGTGCAGAAGCAATTCAAATTTGTCTTGGTAGTCTAGATAAATCACTCATCTGAACACTGTTATTTTCTTTCTTATCCTGTTGGCTTAAGGGCATCCAAAGTTCAAAATGGCCAGAAGGAAGACTGAGTTTCTGGTTCAATGGAAAAATTTGTTTTATTTACTGACAGGAGTGCTCCCCTATCTGGAACCAAAAGTTCTTGGCCAGGAAAACTTAAGGTAATCAGAACTGGAAGCAAAACTTTGCCTGGTGGGTCACTAGGGATAATTGCAAGTGGAATAATCCCCATTCCCACCCCTTGATTCCTGTTCCTAATAATCCTGGCTATGGGAGAAATTATCCCACTAGTGGATGCTGATTCAAAGCATATACTACCTTCCGAAGAACCCCGACCCCCTAACTGGCACTGTAACTGTGCCTTCAAAAGACTATACCACTATTCTATCCAGCTAGCTACTTCAGGATGGGTAACCTGGTAAGACAAGTGTATTCCAGGAGCACGGGTCCACCACTGTATTTCTCTAGATGTGGAGTGAGTTCCTTGACCAGAGCAATGATGTGTGGAATGCCAAGCTAGTGAACAAAGCATTCTCTAAGTCTACAGATGGCAGTTTCAGCAGCAGCATTATGTGTAAGAAAGGCAAATCCATAAACAGAGTAAGTATCTAGTCCGCTAAAGATGAAGTGCTTCCCTTCTCATGAAGAAAGTGGTTCAACGTAGTCAACCTGCCATTAGGTCACTAGCTAGCCATCCCTGGGAATGGCGCTATATTGGGAGCTCAGCATTGGTCTCTGCTGCCAGTAGATATGGCGCTCAGCATCAGCCATTGACAAGTCAGTCTTAGGAAGTCCATTTTGTCAAGCCCACACATAACTTCCATCTCTGCCCCCATGGCCACTTTATTCATGGGACTGTCAGGCAGTGCCATAGCCGGGGAAAAAGGCTGACTGTCCAGAGAACTGGCCATCCTATCTACTTCCTCTGTTGAAGTGACCTTTTAATGAGCATTTATATGGGACAAAAGTATCTTCACATTCTTTGCCCATTGGGAGAGGTGGATCCAAATACTTCACCAAACGTCTTTTTCACCAAGTTTCTAATCATGCTCTTTCTAAGTCCCTGACCATTCTACCCAATCCGTTGGCTATAGCCTATTAATCAGCAAACAACTGCATGTCAAGTCATTTCCCTCTTGTGGGGGTTTGAATAAGAATGGCCACAGAGGCCATATATTTGAGTGCTTAGTCACCAGGAAGTGACACTATTTGAAAAGATTAGAAGGACTAGGATATATAGTCTTGGAGGAAGTGTGTCACTAGGGGTGGGCTTTGAGGTTTCAAAAGTCCATGCCAGGCCTAGGCGTGCTCTCTTGCGCTCTCTCTCTCTCTCTCTCTCTCTCTCTCTCTCTCTCTCTCTCTCTCTCTCTCTCTCTCTCTCTCTCTCTCTCTCTCTCTCTCCAGAAGATCCAGATGTAGCTCTCCACTACTGCTCCAGCATCTGTCTGTAAGCTGCCATGTTCCCCATCATAATAATGAACTAAACCTCTGAAATGGTAAGCAAGCCTCCACTAAAATGCTTTCTTTCATGAGAGTTGCCTTGGTCATGGTGTCTCTTCACAGCAATAGAACAGTAACTAAGACATCCTTCCAAGCAAAACATATGATCCTGTGTACTGCCCAAAGTTCTGCATACTGTGAAGACTTCCCGTCACCAATGTCTGTCAGGGTTATCTGAGAAATGGATTGCAATGCTGCAGCTGTCCACTTCTGGGTGGTGCCTACATACTGTGCATAGAACCATCGGCAAAGCAGGGCCCAGTCTTCTCTTCCTCAGTCAACTCATCACAGATCAAACCCCTTGAAGAAATAGGTGCATGCTTTGGAGTAGAAAGTATTTTTTTAACAGCAATAGAAACTAAAGGCATTGGATAACTCCTCTGTGTAACTTGCTTATGCTTTCAGGACCTACTCAGGTCTGGTCATATATATATTATATATATATATATAATATATATATAATTTCTATTTGATAACAGATTGCTACTGTTCACATACTACGTTATGGCTTGGTGGGTCAGATAAGACTCAGGTCATGATGGGTAGGTAGCTCAGGTCACAGGGTAACTTGGTGACTCATTGCCATACATCCAGTTACCACTATAGCCCAATAGCTGGCCAAGAGCTACCTCTCAAAGGGAGAATAGGTGACCCCCAACCATAAAGTTATTTTTGTTGCTACTTCATAACTATAATTTTGCTACTGTTAGGAACCATAATGTAAATATCTGATATGCAGATGGTCTTAGGTAACCCCTGTGAAAGGGTCACCACAACACAAGGAACTGTATTAAGGGGTCACGGCATTAGGAAGATTGAGAACCATTGCACTAAAACTGTATGGTTGTTTTTAAAGTACCTACAACAGGGTTTCCCATTTGATGGCACCTGCAGTTCCAGAGGGCTCTCCTTGTAGCGTGGAGAGCACTAAAACTCAATGGTGTGAGCTATTTAGAGAACTTACCAAGACAAATGCATTCGATTGTACTGATTGTAAGGAGCAAGGAATTCAATGACTTTATAATACAACTTTTGACAAGTGTGGGAAAACAATGATGGTGACTGGCTTCTAGCATCTTCGGAAAAACTGCTAAAAAAAAAAAAAAAGAATGACCACCTCAAGGAGCCCTTGTCAGAACCCCATTTAGATGTGTTGCCCTCATTCTGAACACTGAAAACCTATGTTTTCATTTATTCATTTTGATTGTCCTAGCTGAAATTACGTCATTTATCATCTGCTAATCATATGTCTCTCCTGTCCCCATGCCTAGACCAATGTCCTGCTCACATTACACATTACATTAATGAACAAGTGGATGGGTGTGTGTGTGCGTGTGTGTGCGGTGTGTGTGTGTGTGCATGTGTGTGTGCATGTGTGTGCGTGTGTGTGCATGCATGTGTGTGTGTGCGTGTGTGTGCGTGCGTGTGTGTGTGCACGTGTGTGTGTGCGTGTGTGTGTGTGTGCGTGTGTGTGTGAGTGTTTTTACTTTTATTGCCATCTCAGTGGTGGCCCTTATAGTCATATCTATAATACTCTCATTTTGCTACATTATGGTTCACAGTAGCCGTAAATAGATGGCAGTTTGGATTCTAGCTTTATGCATGTGTTTACTTAGCTCTGTGACCTTGGGGAAGTTGGAGAGCACGGCAGGTTTGGTGAAAATCAAGAGAGACCTGAGGTATAGAGTGCCAATTCTGACAGCCCTTCCTGTGTTCAAGCTAAACAAAAGCGCAGTTGCAGCATTCAGATTGAGGAGGCGGGCCAGTCAGGACAGGAGGCTGGCTGCCGTCACATCTCCTGGGAAGCAGAGGCCTGAACTTTCAGGGTTCCCATCCCATCCAAATACCACCCGCTTTTTTTTTCTTCTTGTTTTGTAACTGGACAAGAGTCTCCCCTGACCACCTGCTGGGATAAGAGTCTACGCTTTATGATCAGCCACCGTAATGGTGTCCCTGCTTACTGGGAATTGGTAGTTTGCTTTTTATTTTACTTCTTGTAAATGAGAGATATGTCTTAGCTGAGAAAACAGCATAATGAGTTTCGAACAGCATCGTCACATTAAATGCTGTGCCACACCGATTCAGGACGGCTACTCATCTCTGTTGCTTAAAAGGAATAAAACGCTGATTGGTTTTTGCCTCTGCCCATTTATTTGCTAGAACTGATAAAAAAAAAAAAAAAAAAAAAAAAAAAAAAAAAAAAAAAAAAAAAAAAAAAACACTAACATTTACAGCCAGGGAATCGAATCTGCATTCCAAGTACCTAAGTACAAAGGCAGGCATCATGTTCATGTTTTCTCTTCTCCATTTAGACCACAGCCTGCAGGAACAACGGCTGGGTTTGTAATGGCCCGAGAAAGTGACAGCAGACGTACGTGGCTGTATTGCTCACACTGCGGCCAGCACTACCTACCATCTCAGAGCGCCTACACCTTCGGCAGAATATAATCTTTTCAAGGATGGTTTAAAACGTTCTCCCTCCTGGCACCCGTCATCGCACCACGTCTGACCTCATTTGGCTCTGTGTTGGCTTCAGGGAGCCACAGTCATAATCCTCATCTCACAGTCGTACCAAGAGTGACCCTCGACCGTGTCTAAAGATGGGCTCTCTTCACGTTATCCCTGGTTAAGGTACCATATCACTATAAACAGTCCCCAGAATGTCCTCTTAGTGCTGCTAAGCCAGTTATAACTAAGTCACACGGGAGGAGGCTGATGGACACGGAGGAACTGAAGCACGGGCTCTAAGCCATGAAATGATGGCGGGAAGCTGCCCAAAGCAGAATCCCAGCAGGCTCCGAAGGAGGTACTCCCTGATGCTCAGCCACTCGCATCATCACCAAGGCTTTTACTTTAACAAATTATGCATCCCACTTCCCCCTTCCATCTCCCTTCTGTGAAGCAGCAATCAGCGTTGTTATTCATTCCTCAGGACACCAGATTGTGCCGGGACTGCAACCGAGAACCAGAGTTCTGATTCTTTCAGGACCTGGAGACAAAGCTATGCTTCGCCTTTGGACTCACAGACTGTTTCCTGTCTGCAGAGGGAAAGCGTTCGCCACCCAAAGCCCCTCTGAGCTTGAAGAGGGTGGGGCTAGAAGAGGGTGGGGGTGGGGCTAGAAGAGGGTGGGGGTGGGGCTAGAAGAGGGTGGGGCTAGAAGAGGGTGGGGCTGCATCGCTGCCACTGGTTTTTAAGGCTGGAGGATTAATCCTATCTGTGGCCTTACACATATCTTCTCATCTAATGCACACAGACCTAACAAATAGTTACAGCCTCCATGCCTCCCATATTTCTAGTGAGGTATAAGAGATGAAAAAACCTATTTTTAATTTAAATAAAGAAACTCAGAAATGTGGTGATGAGAGAGAGAGAGAGAGAGAGAGAGAGAGAGAGAGAGGGAGGAAACTCAGACTGTGCAGTTTAGCCCAGACCCGCAGGTTTCTCTGACAACTTCATTTACACCCCTGTGACTTTCACCCGCTGGGTTCCCAGGGGCACGTCTCACTCGTCCTTCTCCAGGGTGGGCCATCATCCCCGCTCACGGTCGCCCACCGTGTCAAGGCTCCGGTTTGAACGAGAGCTGCTGTGATGGGCTCAGGTCAGATACAGTTCATTCGCCATCACCACTCAGGTTCCCACTTTGAGATCAGCTTCACTGAGGACCGCGTAGAAGCAGGTCTTGTATTTATTCTTGGAGGCCAACAGACACCGGTGGTCTGCAGTCCACCGCTCTCTCTCCCCACCCACGGTCTTCTTTACTTTCCTGGTTTCTGCAGTTACTCCAAGTTAAACGCTCGCATTTGAAGATCCGGAGCCAGGAACCTCAGATGGGCGAGAACATGCAAAGTTTGCCTTTCTGCGTCTGGGTTGCCCCATTCAATACGATCTTTTCCGGTCCCATTCATTTACCTGCCAAGTACATGATCTCATTTTTCTTTGCAGCTGGATAGTATTCCACAGTGTGTATGGACCACGTTTTCATTGTCCCTTTATCAAGTGAAGACCATTTATGATGCTTCCATTTCCTAGTTACTGTAAAACAGAGCAGCAATGGGCATGACTGAGAAAATACCTTTAGAGTAGGATATCAAAGCCTTTAAAGGGACAGATGCTCAGGAATAGCACAGCTGGGCCGTATGGCAGGTTTGTTTCTGCAAGCTCTCCACACTGATTTCCAGAGTGGCTGGGCCAGTCTGCAGACCCGCCAGCAGTGAGTGGGGCTTCATTTTCCCCACGTTCCCTGCAGCGTTTGCTCGTTACTTTCCCACTGTTGTGATAAAACACTCTGATCAGACAAGGAAGAAAGAGTGTATTTGAGCTTATGGGAGTCCCTGGGTGAAGAATCTGCAAGCATGGCGGCCAGAGCAGGAGGCTGGGGGCTCGCATCCTTTACCACAAGCACGAAGGAGAGAGACTGAACTGGAAACGGTGTGGTCTTTACAATCTCACTGGCCACTTCCAGGGACATACTTCCTCCAGTTCGGCGGCACCTTTTAAACCTCCCCTGAGAATCGCCACTGTCAGCAAACACACACTCAAACATCTGAGCCTATAGAGAGAACATTCCTGTTCCAACTACTACACACCAGAGTCCATGTTCCAACATGTCAGCAGTTTCGTGAACTTCTTATAGCAACAGAATACAGGGAGTCATAAATCAAGGGGCCCTTCAAATACATAGGTGAGAGCACTAGGCAGGTAGGTTAACGTACAGCAGGGAACCCTGCGCTATGGCCTCCGGTGCTCTCTGAAAGGCGGTTTACCTTTGAGGTTGGTTAGGAACTTGTGCTCGGTACATTCCAAAGGATTTGCGTAATGTCACAACACTGCTAGGTCAGGTACAGTGGAGGGGGATTAACAGCTACTAAGAAGACTAAAGATCCCCAGGATAATTAGAATCCAGACTTGCAAAATTCCAGACCCTCTACAGTTAGTGACATTCTAATCAATCACCTTGCAGAAAGAAGGTTCAGGGCAAGGGCCAACTTTCTTCTGGGAACTTTAGATCACAGACACACATGTACGAAGATGCCATAAGGAAATCTACTACATTGTACGTAACCCAACAAATTAATTGGGAAATATTTCTTAAGGCCCCACATGCTATGATGGCTATATAAAATAAGGAAGAGAAGCTTTTGTAGCTGCAGGACAGCTTGGTGGGGCAGTGGCCATTACACAGGCAGTCGCCAATTCTGTGCTCTCAGAGCTACTCAGCTGCTTGGTCTCAGGTGTGCCAGCCCTGCTGGGGCTGCAAAACAGTGTCCACCACACCTATTGAACCAGCTGAGGGTGCCTGTCCCTACAAGGGCTGATGCTTCTCCCCTGTGGCAAGCCTGATCCCTCCCCTGCCGCCCCCCCCCCCGTGGGGAGTTAGCTGGAGCTGCTTTGGGGGGAATATCTCTGAGTTCCAGAGTGGCAGGGGTACTCCAGGACGATGTGCCTTTGATCTCCATGGGAACACCTTCTCATTTAAAACCAATACTGGAAAGCAAGGGCGGCGGGGGTGGGGGGGGGGTAGGGGGGGAGGAATGTGGCTCTGCAAGGCCCACCCTCCCAATGACTGTCAGCAGAGCGGCAGCCTGGACGGTGGACAGGTTACAATTGGTCTCCCACCAGGGAATAAGAAGAGGACCGAGAAAAGACTCGCAGGAAATATGCTAGAATTATCACCGGAGTCACGAGGACTTACTACGAACCAGAAAGATAGAATCCACACCTTCTTGGAGATGGTTGTCCCACAGAACTTCTGATGAAGACTGTGTGTGTGTGCGTGCATGTGTGTGCGTGCGCGTGCGCGCGCGCGTGTGTGTGTGAGTGTATGTGTGTGTGTGTGTGTATGTGCGTGGGTGGGGGGGCTGTAGGTCACAAGGATAGGATGGGAACCATAAGAATAGAAGAAGATACCTTCAGGGAGAAAAGAGGGGAGAAAGAATCCATGTGACATGAGAGCAGAAAGGAAGCCTTCGGAGGAGTGAGAAGACCAGGAGAAGAGCACAGGGGAGAGAAGTAAGAACATGGTATGAGAACATGCGTGTATGCACATGCCATAACGGAACCCATCACTTTGCATGCTAACTTTAAAAATAACTTGAAATAACGACGCATTATGGTATGGACTTTCTAACAGGAGAAGCCATGACAGCAATGGCGTATCATACACAGACTGGTACAACTGGAGATTCCAAGGGGATGTGGGGCCTCTAGCCTCTGCAGGTACCATACTCACTCACTCACATATGTGCACATACCCCGACATGGACATGCACACATGTAACACATAGTTAAAATAAAATTCTTTAAAAATAATCTAGTATGCCAGCAGGGATTTGTTTAGATGATATAATGAGGTCAAAGGTAGAAAGATGGTTCTTGTTCAGCAGTTCTTGTTAGGAAGTATGGTGTTTTCTTGACCTGTCCCTCATAGTGATAAGGTGGCTGCCACTATGCCAGCCATCACATCTGTGTTCAAGGCAGAAAGGACAACCAAGCTTCCAAAATCATTACACTTACCCTATACTCAACTTGGCAGACTTTGACATAGACAGAAATAGGTCACAAAGCTACGCTTGACTGGGAGAACTGTGGAGATTGTCTCAGACTGACTGATTCGTGCCATGGATGCGGGCACAGGCTCCAGGGTTTCCTTCAGTTTTTGGAAGCTGTTGCTCTTCTGCTCAGGCTACTGTTGGAAGTTGCAAAGTTCACATTTTTACTCAAGTTCTGTACTGGCTGGGACGATGCTGTCTTCAAGATCTAAATGAGACTGTCTAGAACCAATCCCTTTACCTATGGGTTGAAACCCTAGAGGGTTATGTAAATGAATGTGGGGGTTGTGAAAACCTTGGCAACACTAAGAGCCTCCTGAATGTGCACTGTCCAAAAACAATTTCAAAATCAAACATGTAAGGAAAGTGGCCGTGTTTCTGTCTGCGTTATGCAAATGCAGTGAAGCCTTGGCTCCGAACCCACACTTCCTTCTTTAGTGATTGTAAAAGGGTATGTATAGCAATGAATTGATTTACAATTAATCCCAGGGGCTGGAGAAATGGCTCAGGAGTTAAGGGCACTGGCTGCTCTTGCAGAGGACTTGGGTTCTTTTCCCAGAACCCACATGGAGTCAAACCCATGTGGAGGTCAGAAGACAACCTGAGGGAGCCAATTCTCTCCTTCCACCACAGAGGTCCTGGAGACTGAACGCAGGCTGGCAGGCTTGGCAGCAAGTGCCTTAACGCACTGAGCCATCTCATCAGCCCACAGAATGGCCTTGAGTTTAAGAAGCCCTAGTCTAGATATCTTGGCTCTCTGTTAGGTGGGTGCAGATGGTTCTCTAATGCCAACTTTAGCCTCAGACTCCAAATAGTGTCTCTATCCTCACAAAGAATTCCTTCAAACGCTCCAACTTTGTTCCATCGTACCCACAGCTACCACTTCCACCAGACCCCCTCCAAAAAACTCCACACCAAAAAAATCACAAAAAAATGGTAGATTTCAGTAAACTGTGGGAATCCTAACTGGAGTTGCACTGTGCGCCATTCTGCCAGCAACATAAAACCGTAAAGCCCATCCCTGCTTCCTTCTGTTCGTTTTCAGACACCCAATCACAGAAATCTGCATGCCAAATGTTGACACAAGTGATATTATCTTGCCACACACACAGCATTAAAGGAGTATTTGGGCATTTGACGGGGAACAGGGAGAGGGGCAGAGCAACACACACGGGTTTGATGCCAATAAGTTCTGGTTCCTTTTGAGAGAAGAGGGACCCAGCAGGGTCCACATGACTTGTGCAAGTCTCTGCATTGGTGTTTGGGTGACCACAAAACCCCTGCATGCCTCGCTTCACTGTGACTTTATTCCACCGCTCCGGGTGTTTTCTTCTTGCTGTCTACAATGCACACGCGTGAACAGGGATGCAGAATCACAGGACCTCACAGAGGTTGCCGAGCTTGCCGTCTGTGTTAGTCACCTCCCTTCGCTGTGACAAGTCTCTGAGAAAATCAAGCTCCAACGAAGAAAGGCCGATTGGCTTTACCATCTTAGAGGTTTCGTTACATGGTTGTTTGGATTTGCAGCAAGGGACACAGGGTGACAGGAAGGGAGGTAAGACAGAGCTGTTTATGTCATGGCAACCAGAGAGTGAAAAAGAAAGGGTAGGGCCAAGTTCAGGGGTGCTCCAGATCTCACCCCGAGATGGGGATGAGAAAGTCCTTCTGCATGTGCACCTGCCTGTCTGTGAGTTCCCACACTTGGCCTCTGAACCCTATTGTAATAGGAGTTCCGGTTGTAAATAACAGATACAAAGGAAGCACCCAGAGGGAGTGGAGGGAAATCCATATGCAGAGGTTTCTCTTGCAGCTCCAAGGACAAAAGCAGAGCCCGGGTGCCTTCAGAAGGCACTGCTTTGTGTCAGCTGCTGCGTTCTGCTCCCTGCTTTCTCTGTGCTTTTCCCTGCTTCTCTGCCATGGTCACCAGTAGCTGCACTGACTTTTATGGTGGCCCCATTCAAGAGACCAGTCCATACAGCCCTCAATCTCAGATGGGAGGGTCTAAGTTTACCATTGGTTCAGGCAGCTATCTGGGTTGGGAGAGGGTCATAGTACTTAAATTAGAGAGTAGTGGTGGCGCACATCTTTAATCCCAGCACTTGGGAGGCAGAGGCAGGTAGATCTCTGTGAGTTCAAGGCCAGCCTGGTCTACAAAGCGAGTTCCAGGACAGCCAGGGCTACACAGAGAAATCCTGTCTGGAAAAAACAAAACAAAACAAAACAAAACAAGAAACCTATTTAAAAATGAAAATAAAATTTAAAAAGAATATTACACCTAAAAGTTGACCCAGGTAAATTAAAAAAGAAAAAAAAAAAGACAAACCTAAGTGATTTCATTGGTAACTATTACAAGTATCTACCTCACCCTCAACCTCTTCCCGTGTGTCTTCATGCTGGAGAGAATGCAGGATAAACTCTTTCCCAGACTCTTGTGTGGCCACTCTTGTTCATCCTGCTCTCCCACACTCCTACCCAACCCTCTCCCTCAAGTCCCTGCCCAGCTCCCAGATGACAGATTAAAACAGTTAAAAAAATAAAATAAGTAACCCAAAATGGACTTTGACAATTAAGAAACAGGAGTGCCAAAGGCCAGGAGCAGGAGATGAACGCTTATGCAAAAGAAGCAAACCACTCTTCCTTTGGGTGGTTGGTCAGTCGGTTGGTTAGTCTCTCCATTTGTAGATAGAATACTGCCCTCAAACAGTGATGAGGGCGATATTTTCTACTCAGTCTACTAATTCAAATGCTAATCATTCCCAGGACCACTTTCATAGATACACTCGGAAACAATGTTTTATAAGCTACCTTGGCATTGCTTACCCCAATCAAGTTGACATATAAAATTCCCCACCACAACCCCTTAGATCCTTCCTTTAGAGTTCCGCCCAGTTAACAACGGAAATAAGCTTCTCCACTGCACACTCTTCCATAGCTTCTTTCTATACAGCTCCCCCTTCTACACCCCTCCATTGCTATTCCTTATCCTTCCCAAACAACCCGTGCATATTCGGGTCTAGCATCTGCCTCCGCCAGGATCCGAAGACCGGCCTGGTCTCTTCTCTTACTAGAATGTGAAGTCTGGGAGTCTTTGGCTCGTTGACACAATCAAGTGTTTGAGAATCCTGGCTGGCATATCAGAGGCTCTGGACCATTTATTTGTTGAACAGATTATTTGTGCAGCGAATGACAGTTCAACAAATATTTATGGAGTGTCTGATGTGCTACGCTCTATGCCAGGCGTCTAGGACATCCCTAGAGCAAGACAGATGGGACCTGTCCCCAGTGCTTAGTCTGGTAGGAAGAGAGAGTCAACTGCAGACAATCAGAGCTGAAACAGGAACGTGGAGGGTGCGGGGATGCAGAAGAGACCCTGAGTTCAGACACTAGGGCCTGGGACAGATTTGGCTTCACAGGCCAATTGAAACTGTTACACAGGCCCTACCTTTAGAAGGAAGGGCCCTAAATTGAGCTTAATCTTTGTCGTTGCTGCCTTAGAATCCTTAATGAGTTTTTTTTTTTTTTTTTGGGCGTGGGTGGTGGGGGCGGGGATCAGCACTGCATACATATTTTCATTTTGCACTGGGCCCTACAGATTATGTATCTGTCCTGAAGGAATGAGCGCTAGGTTGAGGGGGGTTGTGCATGAGGGAAGAAGAGTGTAAACTATTGAGTATATATAGCAAGACGTTATTATTGAAATATCTCTTATATTCTAAGAGCACACAGCCAGAGTTAATACACTTTGAGGTCATTTACAGCTTAAGACCGATACCCTGCTGTGTATTCAACCTGCCTGTTTGACCTGCCTTTAAGAGAACAATGGAACACCCAACCTTACTTGCCTTGGATTTCCATGTAATGAGATTTTACAACCTAAGCTAATAATGCATAGCTGCAATCTTAAGAGATGTACTCTTCCATGTCCCTGACCCAGACAGCAATGCATGTGTGCTTATGAGTGAATTATGATAATTATTTACTGAAAACGGCAATATAGGTTCAAAGCAATCTTGTAAAATGAATATCCTTAAATGTTGAAGACAACATGAATATTGCTCGATAAGCAATGATGTTTATAACACTATTTGTTAGTCAGAGTCAGTGGCTTAACTCTTTGTGAGACTCTGTTGAAGAGTTCTGTAAAGGATTCTGTAGGCCCATATTTCGGTATGGCACAAGAGCCATAGGCCCGGCCTGAGGTGGTCACGTAGCTTTGCAGACAAGCTGTCTCAGTAACAACAGCCTGGATGTGCTGCTCCTATTTTCTTTTGTTATTAATGTAGATCACCTGAGGAGAAGTGTTGGCTGAAGCTGATCAGGATGTTTGGTGCTCCTTCCTTTCGTAATTTGGAGGATGTCTTATAGAGATGCTAATTCATGGCCTACGTGACAGCTAGCGTACTTGCAAACAGGTGTATGCGGACGTGACAAAAGGCCATTCACCTGGTTACCTAGGATACAACCTAATGTGTCTTCCCGCTCAATTGAGGGGATAATATATAAACTGTTTGGAGAATAAATGGGGATCAGATCTTGCCCTTCAGGGATGACCGTGTGAGCTGTGTCTGATTACTCCTCGCGACTCCATTCCAGTCTAGTTAGGGAAAATAGTTAACTATGTTGGAGCTCACATGGGCTTCGACAGGATTCCTCATTCCAAGCCCATGCAATGTTTTCTGTGCTGTTCAGTTAATACAAAGCAGAAGGCCTCTGCTACACACACACACACACACACACACACACACACACACACACACACACGAACACACACAGGGACACAGGAACAAGTTTCTAAGACAGCATTCAGGTAGGCACAGATTCATACTCATACAATAGACAGGAACAACAGAAGATACACGGAAAGAGAAGTAGAGGATTCAAATCTGGGTTTGCTCTTTGTTAAATTACACCAAGGGGAAGCTTTTTGATTTCTTTTCCTTAATACAACACCTGTGAATTATTGGTGACTTGGGGTTTATCATCAGTGCATTCAAGCTGATGCAAATACAGGCTTGGGGTGAAGAAGAGCATAGAATATTCCAAAATTATAGTTCGTTGGTCCATTTGGACACAGGGATGCCAGAGAAGGCGGCAGGAGACAGACTACAAGGAACCTTGTGTGTCTTCCAAGCTCAGGAATTTAGAGTTTATTCAAAGGCCACAGTGGATGTTAATAGTGGGGTAGGTGGGTGCAGATGGCAGAGCTGGTGACAGACACCAGTTAAAACCTGTTCCAAGAAGCCAAGACAGAGACACTAGGACTAGCCAGATTTAAAGACACACAGAGGTAGAATGACGAGGTACAGAAGGAGAAGCTGTGCCAGCAGCTGGGGTCACCCAGCACCTTCACACTGGGAACCTCAGTGAGTAACCATACAGAGGAGACAAAGAAAATCTTGCGATATTAGGGGCTTTTCAGTTTTTGGATATTAATCTGCCTAGGACGTACCAGCCACTAAGACACAATCAACTGCTTCCTGGCCTCAGGAAGCTTAAATGTTTTGTTCCTTGGTCTAGTCTCCTGCAATAAGGCCACTCAGTGAGTTTCAGATTGGTGGTGACCCCTGACTCAAATAAACAAAAGTGGCTACAGAGCCAGCCTGCCTCTCGGCGCTGGTGCAATAGGCAACATAGAAGAAAACTGATGTTCTGAAGGATTTATTTTCTTAGGGAATATTAAGTGGAACTGAGCTAAATATTGAGCCCCCCCAAATATCCCAAATATAAGTATGCTAACCAGGCCTGTTAGAGAGAAGCAAAATTTAGCATGCTAGGATGTAAATGCGCACCAGACTCCGTTTCTGTAACAAAGGAGACAGCCATGACTTATAACCAGCCATTAGGCCTATCCCCAAGGGACAGCACAAGGAAGACAGGGCTGGGTCATAACCATCTCTAAGTCCTGGTCCGCCATTAAGTCCCCTGTGCTCTTATCAGGGAAACATCATTCTGCCAGGTGGGCAAGATGACCCTTGAGAACAACCAATCAAAAGAGAATAATAAGAAGTCATCCTGGCTATAAGCAATAGATTTGTTATGTAAATCTCCTATCTGCATAAGTAGCTGGGCTTGTAGGCTCCTGTCTTTGTGTAAATTGTTTGAAGTGTAACCTGGGTCAGGATTCAAGAGAGATTTAAGGACGATGGTGTTGGTAGAATGCATAAACCTAGACTGTATGTGTGTGTGTAAAATCTTCTGCTTAAGCCTGACTCTTTCGGGTATTGGCCCTCGTTGGCCAGGCGCATCAGTAAAGAGCTTTCCTTCGTCTCCAAGTGTGCAGAGTGAGTGCTCATGGAAAAGGCATGTTATTTCTATAACACAGGAGCTGAAACCACCCAAGGCATGGCACACAGATGCTGAACAAGACTTGACTTGATGCCACTACTCTTCCCATCCCATGGCCAGATGCTCCGGTCCAGAGAGGCCTAGGCTACAAAGCCCAAAGGACAGTTAGACTGTTCCCATTGGACCGCTTTCCGCTGACTGACCCAAGAGAAAACAGACGTGCCAGGAAGAAGCAAACTATTCAAGGTTACAAGGAGGGATGGGAGCAGAATCTAGGGCTTATAACCCCAATCTGGGATCTGTGACTCAGAACTCGTGGTGTTTTTCTTTCCCAGGGGATTAAAGAGACACACAGCACAGGCTCACATAATACCGCAAGATGCTTTTGACCTTAAAGAGCAAAGCTGTAATTCAAAAATGCTTACGTTAAGGGTCTTCACAGCATGACATCAGCATCACCTAGGAACATGGTGAGGAAGTTCTTTATTAGAGACAGATACACAGAGAGACACACAACCTCTGAGGGCGGGGTTTGCCTATCTGTGGTTAATGCCTGCTCAAGTTGGAAGCCCATTGCCTTACACAGTAAAGGTGTTTATGATCTCACAAAACAAAAAGGTCCAAGGTTTATTACTTCGGTGGCTTGACCGCTTCAAGGGGCCCACATTGTATCTTTCTCCTCACCCTTTCTTTCACCTTCAGTGTATGGGTGTCTGCCCCACCCCCTCAGCTGTTGGGTGGCTGATCTGTGGGCAGCTTCACCCTGACTTCCTAGAGTAGAAGAGTCAGCAACTTCCTCCAAATATCAGTTTTAATCAATGAGAAAACCATTCCGAGAAGTTCCCTGTGTCACATGACCATTTCAAGCTAATCACCAGACAGGAAACGAGCTAGGATTGATTAGGAATAACTTCCTGTTACAGGTAGACAAGGTCCAATGATAAAAATCCCAGATCTGAGTCTCCCTACGTACAAATCTTGGTTCTGTCATTTACTAGTTCCCCACCCTTAGTCAAGTTATTTAGGATCTGTGTCTCAGTCTTGTAATCTACCAAATGGGTATAAAATAACACGTCTGAATTATAAGAAACACTCAGTGAGTTTCTGCTTGTAAAATACCTAAAGTAATACCTGGTAGCATAAGAGTTCATTAAATCAATACTGTACACACGTCTTTAATTCACAATTTAAAATTAAACACAGAACTTGATAACTTCCAGGAATGGTTTAAATATTTCCTCCTCAATTTTAGTTTTGTTGTTATTGTAGCAAAATCCTCAATTTTATGAGCGTATAATTTGTTTAATGATCAGGTTGTTTCCATCTCTCCAATATCACAGGTAGCGCTTCAATGGATGATGCTGGGTGGGTGGGAGCATGTGTATAGGATGAATTCTTTGAAATCAATTCCAGGATTGAAGTATTTATGTATCTGTGATTTTGAGAGAAACCGCTACATAGCCCTGCACAGGTCATACCCACGTAACTGTCCGCCAGTACTACGTGAGGCCCTTGCCTCCCTCTAGTCCCACCCCCAGAGTAGGCACCAGTTCTCTGTGTTTCTCATCTGCAATACAACCCCTACGTGCTGATGCAATCATTTTCCCAAGAAAAAAAATAGATTCAAGGAAGTGACGCGAGTTCCCAACAGCTTACAGAGCACTTCCCTTCCTGGAGTGGGCGACCCGTGGGTTCCCTCATCATGCACGGTGCTTAGCAGCTCCAGACTGCTCACAGATCTGAAAGTCCCCGCAAGTACGTCTGGGGGATAATTCACTACCATCAGTCACTGAGGTAACCAGGAGTCTTGCCACCCCCACTCCTTTGCCCTTTCTGACCCTTAGTAGAGCTGACCCAAGGTAGGACACGGAGGTAACACACCAGGCTTGATTCCTGTCTTCACCTCTAATCGCCCAGCCTCCGTTTTCTAGAGAATGACTCAGTCTAAGTCACTTTTGCAGGAATCCTTATCTCAAGGTCAACTTCCAAGAAGCCCAAACCCCACTTTCATGGTTTCCCTTCTCCCTTGTAACCGGACCCATTCTACACACGAGGAGAAGCAGCTAGCTGGAGTTTACATAATGACCAAGTGACCTGGGTGAGGGTTGAGGCCTGAAACATCAAACCTCTCTACTCATCTTCAGAAGAAGGATGGAGACTCCCAGCCCCATCTGTGGATGAAATCTGATGCTTCCTGAAGTCTGTGGACCTTCTGCAGATGCCTGCCCAGGAGAGCACCTCCCCAGACGACGTGTTGGGGTTTCCAAGTCTCTCCTAATCTGATCTTGAAGTGATTACGCGGCCCAATATCCATTCAATACTTCATGCTGGTCACATCCCACATGCTCGTTGACTATAATTGCAGGAGGCAGCCCATGATGTTCTTATTGACTGTACCTTGACTTAGGACCTCTTGTATTTATTTGCATGTTACTTGATTGGGTCTGGAAGAGAAAACTCAACAGATGCAGCTCCTGAGTACCAGACTGTTTTCTCATTCTTTGGAAAGGGAGCCCAGGGGCCACCAGGCTCTGCCTTGCTCCAGGATCTATACTTGAACCACAGCTGGGCTGACTTACTTCTCCTGCCCCACAGAGCTTATCTGGGCAGAAACTATGGCTCATCTGTGAGCCTTGTGTCACCAAGAGCTCACCTAGTCTAGGACTGAGGTGACACCCCCTCTGGGCTTCCCTACCCTGTTACTTCAGGCTGGGGGTTACATGTACTCTAACACCACCTCCATCCAGTCACTACTGCATTCATTCCACAGCCTGGCAAAGATGTTTTCAAAAAGCACTCCTTGTCACACCAATGAATGAGCAATGTACACGGTCTGCTTAATCCTTCCAAAGCACGGTTCTTCCTGCACCTCCCCTGTTCAGAATCTGTCAGTGGCTCCATGGGAACCGAAGGGGAAAACACACAGTTTCAACCTGACAGCCAGAGCCTTCTGCGTCATATTCAAAACCTCGGAATACACAAATGACACTTGCACAAAAATGCTGCCAACCTTGACACTAATTCCGAAACCGAGTCCTGGAGAGGCAAAGAGAACTATCTTACTTCCCTAAGTCAGTTTACCAGTTCTTTCCTCCCTCCTTTACCAAATCTGGCTAGAACATCCTGATGTCCAGGGTCAGAGACAAATGCCAGAGTCAGGAGAGAAAACTTGGAAATCATATAGAGATCTACCTTGGTGGACAGTCAATAGAAATCATCTATACCTGCAAAGGCCAGTTAAGTTTAGAATGAGATTGGCTACCAACCTGTTTCCTGGCAAAACCCCAGGTGCACTTCCATAATTCTTCCAGGAGAGGGCGGCAGCATCCCTGGTTATGAGTGCCAGACAGTGTTGTGCGCGCGTGTTTAACACTGTCTAAATGGGCAAGCCACACACAAAGTGTGTGCTAAATGTTTACAAGTGTGTGGGAGAAAATCTGAGGCTCTGGTTGAGTGCTTTGAAAGAAAGCGTGCTTGGTTGAAAAGATGTGTATCCAGCCTGTGGCACACAGCCCAGGACAGTTATGTAGCCCAACACAAATCATAACATATCTAGAATAAACCTAACCAAGAAGGTGAAAGAGCTCTACAGCAGAAACTTGACATCTCTGAAGGAAGAGACGGGGGAAGACACTAGAAGATGAAAAGACCTCCCTTGCTTGTAGAAGTCACATTGTGGGCCGGGCGGTGTTGGCACACACCTTTAATCCCAGCTCTTGGGAGGCAGAGGCAGATGGATCTTTGTGAGTTCGAGGCCAGCCCGGTCTACAAGAGCTAGTTCCAGGACAGGCTCTAAAAAAGCTGCAGAGAAACCCTGTCTCGAAAAACCAAAAAAAGAAAAAAGAAAGAAGTACTATTGTGAAAATAACCATCCTATTAAAAGCCATTTGCAGATTAAATGCAGTCCCAATCAAACCCCCATGTCACTCTTTGCAGAAACAGAATCCTGAAATTCATGTGGAACCACAAAAGACCCCACACGGCCAAAGCAATCGTGAACATAAAGAACAATGCTGGAGGGATTGCCATTCTAGATTTCAAGATTTATTACAGAGCTATAGTAATAAAAACAGCATGGTATTGGCAGAAAAAGAGACTTGTAGGGCAATGGGACAAAACAGAAGACCCAACATGAGTACACACAACTACAGCCGTCTGACATTTAACAGAGATACAGAAACATACACTGAGAAGACAGCATCTTCAACAAAGGGGCCTGGGACAATTGGATCTCCGTATAGAGAAGGTTGAAATTAGATCTCAGGATACAAATCAACTCCAAATGGATCAAGACCTCAATGTGAACCCTGAAACTCCAGAAGACAACACAGGCATAACCTACAAGACATGTGCAGGAAAGGACTTTCTGAGCAGGGCTCCACTGCCCAGGAGTTAATGACAACTGACAAGTGTGACCTCAAGAACTCTGTCTAGCTAAGGAAACAATAACTGAGTGACCAGAAAGGCCGCAGCATGTGAGAGAGTCTCTGACAGCTATACACCCAGCATAATACAGCTATACTAATATTCAGGACATATAAAGAACTAAAAACAAAAGAAAACAAATAAACAAAAACCCAAAGAGCCAGGAAAACAGATGACTCAGTGAAAAAAATTTTAAACAGAGCTCTCGAAAGAAAAAACGAAAATGTCTAAGAAATAGCTCCAAAAAGTGTACATCATTCTTAATTAGGGAAACGCAAATTAAAACCACTTTGAGATTTCATTTTGCCCTAGGCGGAATGGCTATATTAAAAAAAAATTTAAAAACAAGAGCACAAATGCAAGCAAGGATACTGGGTAAAAGGAAATGCTCATTCACGAATGGAAGAGACCGCAAACTGGTATAGCCACTCTGCAAATCAAGGCGGAAAATTCTGAAAAAGCTAAAAAAAACTGTCTACCATATGACACAGCTATGTCACTTCTGGTCTAGGGCCAAAGGACTTGACACTGCGCTCCACAAACACTTGCTCAGTCAAGTTCACTGGTGCTCCACTCACAATAGCCAGGAGATGAAAGCAATCTAAATGTCCTTCAACAGATGGATAAGGAAAATGCAGGGCATGTACACTATGGAGTATTATCGAGCTGTCAAGAAAAATGAAAAAGGGCTGGAGAGATGGCTCAGAGGTTAAGAGCATTAACTGCTCTCCCAAAGGTCCTGAGTTCAATTCCCAGCAACCATAGGTGGCTCAGGGTCATCTAAAATGAGATCGGGTGGCCTCTTCTGATCTGCAGGTAAACATGCAGACACTGTATACATAACAAATAAAGTTAAAAAGAACATTTTAAGCAAGAAAGAAAAAAGAGATTTACAGATGAATGGTTGCAACTAGAACATATGATACTGAGGGAGCAACCCAGACCCGGAGAGTCAGATGCCACATACTCCCCCTTACATGGGGAACCTACCTCCAATTCCTTAGATGTTAACATACAACCTGGAGTGACTGCAGAAACCAGGGAAGCAAAAAGAGACCATGAGATGGGGGAGCTCTGGAGAAGGGAATAGCAGGATACAGGTGTTGAGGGGGGGGATGGGAAAGGGGGAGGGGTGCTTTAAATGGGGACTTAGGAGAGACAACATACAGGGGAGAGGAGGGGAGGGGAGGCAAATAACACTCGGGATGTTTGAAAACAACCTAGGGAATCATATTGTTTTATATTTACTTAAAATTATATGTATGTACACACACATACATATACATATACACACATAAATATACATGTATGTATACAGGACAGGGACAAATGAGCTGGCAAATCGGAAGGCAAAGGACTTACATGCAGATTTCTTCCTGCCAGGGGCCGCAGATACAAAAATCACATGGCATTTCTAAGGGTAGGTGATAGGGGCTGTTGCCAAGCAACAGGCCTCAGCTCAGGCCCCATCTCAAGGTCAACCACCCACTCACTAGCCTATTTCTGGGGTGTGGGGATTGTCAAAGGCATCCTGGATTTGTTACTTGCATTGAGATTGGTGGGGGCGGGGTACAGGATGTACTCTCAGGGCTCCAATGCACCCCCAGAGAAGCAGATTCATTGGCGGCTAGAATAAGAACTCCCGCCCTATCGGTCAGCTTTGGCACCCAGAGAGGAGCAGGGGATCCCAAAGACACAGGGCCAGTATGGAGTAGGTACTAGAGAGCCAGGACTGATCTAGACAGACTGGTCCATAGAGGTCAAATGGCAGACCTAGGTTCACACAGCAAGTAGAGGACAGAGCTAGGATTTGGTTGTCTAAGCACAATGAGAACAGGCGTCCTTTCTGTGCTTTGTGGTTTGCAGGTGGAGCCTAGGGTGTCACAGAAGCCTCTCAGGGACCTGTAAGGAGAGGTGAATTAGACTGAGCTCTCAAGTAAAACTCTAATGTTCTTCTCTGCTTTCAGCCACTTTATTTGGGTCTCGGCTCCTGACCTTTCCCCAACCCTATGCTCCCTTTGCTCCCGAGGGAGGGAATGGGAAGCAACAATAGAGTGTCTGTGGGCGCCAGCTTCCCAATAAGGACTTTGCAGCAGCCAGCGTGAATGGCTGCCTTTAGCAGCGCCTTGAAGATTCTCTCCCACCCACCACCCCATCCCCCACCCCCCGCATGAGCCGAGCGGCCTCTGGGCCTTTCTCTCCACTCTATTCACGTTAGCACTCCGTGTTCAGAACTGAGCATGGATCTACTGATCCACTCATCCACTCTTTTTTGTTTGTTTGGTTGGTTGGTTTGGTTTTTCAAGACAGGGTTTCTCTGTAGATTTGGAGCCTGTCCTGGAACTAGCTCTGTAGATCAGGCTGGCCTCTAACTCACAGAGATCCACCTGCCTCTGCCTCCCGAGTGCTGGGATTAAAGGTGTGTGCCACCGCTGTCAGGCTCTGATCCACTCTTTACTGCCAGTGTGCACCTAGCTAGAAAGTTAATTGTGGGGACCAAGACCACGTTGTTGATAACAGTTCCCCTCCCCACCCCATGCCTGACACTCATCAGAAGTTCAATAACAGGACAGAGAGAGAGAGGATTGAAGCTTCATGACTATGTAATAGGAACAAATTTCACTTTTAGCTACCTGGTATCCATCCATCTTTCTTTCTTTCTTTCTTTCTTTTTTTTTTTTTTTTTTTGGTTTTTCGAGACAGGGTTTCTCTGTGGCTTAGGAGCCTGTCCTGGAACTAGCTCTTGTAGACCAGGCTGGTCTCGAACTCACAGAGCTCCGCCTGCCTCTGCCTCCCGAGGGCTGGGATTAAAGGCGTGCGCCACCCTTATATTAATCAAGGTTCTCTAGAGGAACAGAACCCACCGGATAAATATACTTGATAAATTACATATGCACACAGACACATACTCTACTAAATAAGCTTATGTCAAAACAGTAACAAAGGTGTCTCACACCTGACAGGTTGGGAACTGGGTAATTGCTCCATCCCTGAAGCTGGGTGTTTCAGAAGGTTGCAGTGGTCCCCACAGTGGTGTCTCACACTCAAGAGGCCAACGAGCCAGTAGCTGCTCAGTCCAGTGCCTGGAAACACTGGTTCTGATATCGGCAAAGTAATGAGCAGCCACGACACTAGGCAAGCCGGTTTAGCAGCAAAGGAGAAAGCCAGGCAGGCAAGAGGGAAGGGCAGACGAGCAAAGGGTGAATTAATTTTCCTTCTGCCATGACATTTTCATCAGGCCTGCATTCAGGGTGGGCCTCCCACGTCTTCAGCTGAGGCTCCCTATTCAGGAGTGTCTAGTTGTGGCAATTAGCACTAACACTAACCATCGCGCTCTTCCCTCTACTAGCGCTCTGGGAAATTCACATCATATGGGGTCTCCGTGCATATAGTAGCAGCAAAATGCCAACAGCATTTAGTAAGCTCTTTCTGAGGGTGGGGGTGCCACCCACAGTACCATATCTGCACCGCCTCATCTTAACCTTCACAGTCCACTCCGAACATGGAGATCGCTCCAGCCATCGGTGGACAGCAACGTAAGGCTTGGAGAAAGAGGAGCTTGCTAATGATTGGCAGAGTGGGAGTTGAACTGAGAGGAGCCCAGAGTCTCCCGCTCTGTCATCAGACTATGGATGTCTCTTCCTCGGGCCTTCACCAGACTCATTACCAATGCTGGATGTGTGTGACATTCAGCCATATCAGTGAACTCCTCCGTGAAAAGATGCCGGGATGGCAGAGATGCTAAGCTCCTAGGTGAGAGGGACCCTGGCAACCAGGTAACTACTTCTCTGACCCTAAGCCTGCCTCCCCAGCCTTCCTGGGATCTCCAGAAATCTCTCAACAAATTCCCCTTCGACTCAAGTATCCATGTACCTGCTAGGCAAAAGAATGAGAGAGGACGTACAGCTAGCTGTTTCGTGGAACAAAAACCCCCAAGCCTTAATGGGTTCAAAGAGCAAATAATCTTCAACAACTCTGGGCTCTGCCAAGAAGCTCTGGCTCAGACCGGCTCACCTGACAGCTGGCCTAGGATGGCACATTTATGCACATGGCACAATTGGGATGGAGGACCTTGTCACAGCCTCTACCCCTCCCACAGGCTAACTCAGACTCTGGCACTACAGTCTGAAGAGAACCTGCTGCGTTCTTAATCTCTGTCACGCTCAATATTGTCACTGTTGGCCCAAAGGCCACATGTCAGTGACCCCGAGTCAGAGTGAGCGAATGCCACCAAAGGGCACAGATGAAGAACTTGAGGTGGTTTGCGGAGGACTTGGGTTGGGTTCCCAGCTCCCACGCAGCGGCTCAACCATCTGTAACTCGGGTTCCAGGGGATCCGATGCCCTCTTTTGGCCGCCGTTGGCATTGCATGCTCATGGTACACATGCATACATACGGCAAAATACTCACACGCATAAAATAAAAATAATTAAATCTTGAAAAAGAAGAACACGAGTGGCCGTGGCCACCATTTACCACTAGCAAGAATTCGGTGTCATGAGCGGCACATGAGGAAACCCAGGGACACGGCAGGAAAGTGGCTCCAAATTGGAGGCAGAACTGGGTCCATGGTTCAGGGCTGTGCTTAGTTTTTTTCTCTCTTTTTCTTCCTTTCTTTTTTTCTTTTCTTTTTTCTTTTTCTTTCTTTTTTTTTTTTTTTTTTTTTTTTTTTTTTTTTTTTTTTTGAGACAAGGTTTCTCTGTGTAACAGCCCTGGCTATGCTAGAACTCACGCCAGGCTGATCTTTAACTCACAGAGATCCACCTGTCTCCCGAGGGCTGGGATTAAAGGTGTGCGCCACCACTGCCCCGCTTGATTTAGTTCTTCTCTGTGGGCATGTTTTACATGCCGATGCGATAATATCTCATGCAATCAGGAAGATGTACCAGTAAAACATTTGTTGTGCAAAATAAGTTAGTCCGTTTCCCCGGGCTGAGTGTCAGCCTGGGGTGATTGCCTTTGTGCACAGGAAAATCAGAGGGACTCAGGAAACATTTTCTAGAGTCCAGAAAGGTTGCCTTCTTTTAAAAAATCAATTACAAGTTCGCACTTGAGAGAAAAACACTTCACAGAGCATTTACATTCTAAGTGCATTCAGCTCCTGGCAGAATTGTACCTGGAAACCCTTCCTGTAGAGAAGGCAGGTGGAAATCTCCAGTTACCTCTGCCTAGCTGCCGGTGATTCAACAGCAGCCATCTCAATAATGAACCGCTTTGTTTAAATCTGGAAGAATCTGTACATCAGGTTTCCCTCTGGTTCTTGCCCTGCCCCTCGTCCAAGCGTGCGCGCGCGCGCGCGCACGCGCACACACACACACACACACACAGAGAGAGAGAGAGAGAAAAGGACATTTTCACTAGGTCTGCCCGACCAGAGGCAAAGCTCACTCTTGGTTCTGCCACCTTCTCGCTATGCACAATCGGCTAACGACTCCACAGCTCTTGGTAGCAGTGTCCCCGTAGGGTGAGATGACACAGCACTTTAAAGGGGCAGCTGCAGAGGGGGGTGCATTGTCCGATCATCTGGGTGATGAGCTGCCACGTGGACCATTTTCTGTGCACCTCTGTCTTCAGCCCTACCCACAGACCTAGGTGCTGGGCAGCCAAACAAAGCAGTTCCCACAAAGAGATAAGAAGCCAGCTAGGAAGGTGTGAGACGGATATTAGCTCCACTTTTCATAGGCTAGTTGAGGGGTCCTTGGGAGGGTGGTGTGGTGACTGGGGCCCATTTGGCTGAGTCACTGTTGTGTGACAGACTTTTCCTGGGGAGTGGAAACACATAACCCTACCCAGACAGGAAGAAGTTTATGACGGACCAAAATACAGATAGCACCACCATCTGGTTTAGTGAACCAATGAATTTTATTGGGGTTATTTACAGGAATATGGGTGAGATGAGGGGTTACTTACAGGGCCAGACATGACACAAAGACAGCTGCACCCCAAAGCCTGCCCCAGCATGGGGGACAGCTCATAAAAGCTGGGAACCTGGAGCGCACTGCACAGCCTTCAGGAGGCTCAAGAGGTTGAATAGCGTCCTTTCCAGGTGGTTTAAATAGTCTGAGCCTCTTCCAGGCAGCTTGGTGGATCTGGTCAGTTTCAGGAACTTCCTGAGTTAGTTTGAGTTGTTTACTAGAATTCTGTCTTAAGGTGCTTCCCAGTGGATGTGAGGTTTCAGTCTCAGAAGAATCTGCTCAACAACAGAAGCAGGTAGACAAAGGGTGGGGAGGTTTGGGGCAGAGGACACCATGGTGGACAGCCCCCTTTCCACAAGGGCAGTACGTTCTGCCTTTAGAAGCAAGAGTCTGAGATGCTGCTAGGGGGGAATGTGGGCCCTGGCTGATCACTACCTCTCTGAGAGTCGTGACAGCACCAGGCAGAGCCAGCAGCTCTCTGGTCACATCATTCCCCAGCCACAGTTTCTCCAGTTTAAGATTGAGGACAAGAGATGCGCAGTGTCTGGGGTATTGTGGTGAGTTGGGAATGTGAGGCCAAGATCCAGGAACTGTATTGCTGACCCCACTCCATATGTACATAGATGTCTTGCCAGCCAGGCTGGTTGGCTCTCCCCTTATACGTACCAGATACTGGCTACTTCTTCCCTACCGTCCTGGCCACAGAGGAGGCACATCCTCTTCCAGGGTCAGGAGGCTGGTGCTGGCCTCTGGCTTCTTCCTCCGACTCCTACCTCAATTCAACTTCATCTTTGCCTTGTTTTCTCTGCCAGCGTCCCTTTGCCCTCAGAGCCACCCAGGCCTTTCCCCTCAGGGCCTGTGAACGTCCTACATCTTGGCTCAGCCTGCTTTAGTTAGGCTCTCCCTCAAACACTGTGAATGTAAAGAAGCCTTCCTGACCCCCGATCCTCTGCCTTCTCTGACTCAAGAGTTTTACTGCCCGATGGACACCTTTCTTATTTGCATTTGTCTCCTGGTACTGGATTCTAAGTGCCAACAGAGCAGAAACTTAAGGCCTGAGTAATTTTGAGACCTCAGTAGCTGGACTGTGGCTGTACCAGTGGCCCTTGCTGTTGACCTTTGAGAAGAAGCAAGATTTTCCCATCACTTAGTGAGGTCAGTTTGATCTGATGGTAAACAGAGGATGACCCCCACTGGGTCACTGTGGATAAAAGGAAGCCTGACCTGCTGGGTAATGCAGTTCAGGCCACGAGTCCAGTGCAGGAAAAGGCTAGTAGGCACACAAGCAGTCACCCACAGTAGCACTTAAGAGCTCTGAGCATATGCAGGCAGGTGGACAAGTGAGAACTGCCCAGGGCACTGAGGCACCCAGTTACAGCATCAAATACTTGCCAAAGTCCAAGCTCTTCCCAGGCCCCAACCCTCCATCCATGAAGGTTCCTTTCATAGCCAGTAGGCCAGCTGAATGGGTGCTGAACCCTGTCAGGACAATTAGGAAACACAAAGCTGAAGGGTTGATAGCCCACTATGCGGTCCGGAGAAGTTTCTCTGGGCAAACCCAGAATAAAAGATCTGCTTGCCCCTTTCACCCCTGCCCAGTGCCAGGTTATGTAATGTGTTGATGCTGCAAGTGGCATCCACCCAGCCCTCTGCAGGCTGTGCCTACACCCCCAGGAAATGAGTCTCAGGATGACCCAGATAGCTGGATGCTTCAGCAAGAGAGGCATGTGACATCAGGAACAGATGGGAAGGCCAGCGGAGCCTGCCCAACATACACATGCACACACACACACACACACACACACACACACACACACACACACATCCATGCATACATGTATCTATAGACTTCACACATACATACGACACATATACACCACTGTCCAAATAAATGCACACACCTGCCTTTGGGGTCATTCACCTAGTAATTTTTATTATGCCCTTAATTTTTACTGTGTAGTCAAAAGGCAGAAAACAAGATGGAAATGAGTGCCCTTGGGGCACTGGCATTTAGTGGCAGAAGCAGATAGACATGTGACACATAGGAGACACATCCCATTGGATGCTTATTTGTGCTCCAGAGACCAACCGTCAGCCAAGAAGGAGAAGATGAGAAGGTGCAGGCTGGCAGAAAGCAGGGGATGGGCTGGGGCGGCATTTAAGAAGCATAAATCAGTACAAAAGCTGCAAGGCAATAGTGGGTGGCCTCAAAGTGCAGAGAGACTGGTGAGGCTCCAATGGTGAGCGAGAGGGACTGGGAAAGGGTAGGAAGTGACAGGGGCAAAGGACCTTCAGGAAGAGAGACATGCAGCATCGGAGAACAGATGAGAGAGCAAGGGTGGTCTTGTGTTTGGGCACAGTGCAGCGACTGCATCTCGGCTACAGGCTGAGCTGGGGACGCCTGCGCCTCTTGAAACCATAGTGAGGAGTCACAGGACGCGTGCAGCCTGCCTATGAATTACTGCTGTACATGCCCCCATCCATTCACCTCAGCCAGACCTTGTGGGCCGTTTAGAGGGGATGAGATGGAGGAAAGCCTATATGAGGAGAAGCCCTGCTAATATCCCCGGCCCAGGCCCTACACCCACCACAGGAGCAAGAAGCGGACAGACTGGGGGGTCAGGCTTGGGTACTGCCTGCTGCCTAGAGGCCAGAGCCTATGTGGACTTTCTCCAGGCTGAAAAGGTTCACGGGGTCAACCACCCATATTAGTTCCCCTCCAACTTTCCATTTGCATATTTTTATAATGGCAGAAAAGCAGAGGAATCGTACAGTGGAGACTCCTTCACTCTTCACCTAGGCTCCTGGCTTGAGCACTGGCCACATGTCTGTTCTCTTTTTCTGTCTTCCCCCAGGTAGGTGCGTGCGTGCGTGCGGTGTGTGTATACATATATGTGCATCTATATTATATATGTATATATTTCACACCAAAATGCATCATGTGTTCAGCTAAACAAGGGGCACCCTTCCATACAATAAAATAGCCAAATATGGTCATCTTGTCACAGACTATTAAAACGTAACCCTGTTGGTGGAGACCATTCGTTTCCCGGATGCCCAATCC
This sequence comes from Arvicola amphibius, assembly GCF_903992535.2. Taxonomy (NCBI): domain Eukaryota; kingdom Metazoa; phylum Chordata; class Mammalia; order Rodentia; family Cricetidae; genus Arvicola; species Arvicola amphibius. Next base: position 45,901,008 of record NC_052051.1, read on the forward strand.
TGAAATAACCACACAGAAACTGTATTATTACAACACTGCTTGGCCAATCACTTAAGCATAGCTCTTATATCTTAAATTAACCCAGTTCCATTATTTTATATTTTGCCACGAGGCTTGTGGTTTGCCAGCAAGGTTCCAGGTTCCGGCTGGTGGCTCATGTCTCTCTCCTCCAGCGGCTACATGGCATCTCATTGACTCCGCCTTCTTTCCTCTTCTAGCTGCTTGGAATTCCCACCTTGCACTATTCTGCGAAGCCACTGTGAAACAGCTTTATCCATTAACCAATAAAAGCAATGCATACACAGATGGACTTCCCACACCACCACCCTGAGTCTTAACAGCTTTTATTTTGATCTTTATTCAATCCAGGGTCGATTTGTACTGCTTCCATCAAGGAAGAGCCTCTTCATTTGGTTAAGATTTTCTTGTTGGAACGCTAATGACCAGAGCCCTGCTGGACTACCCTTCCCACCTTTGTTTCTCTCATGGCATTGACGTTTTCAAGAGCAACAACACGGCTGTCTTGTAAAATGTCTCTCAACTTGTGCATAATTCACTGTTTCCACACGATTAGATTCTGGCTAAACATTAAGGTTAATACTCTCAGAGAGGTGGGGCTGTGTCCTGCCCACTGTTACATAAGGAGGCTCCCACGCCAGTTTCTCCTATCATTGGTGATGCTAACTGTGGTCATTTGATTAAAGTGCTTCCATTATGAAGGTAATCCCTTTTGTAAATAATAATTCATCTGTATGATGGATCACATTCAAGATGTGAATATGCTATTCCATCACAAAATTTCACCGAGTGATTGTAATAGCTGTTGATAGTTTCCTTGAATCAATCATTGCATTAGTGGCTGCGAAATGAAGATTTTCCTAATTCTGCTGTGTTTTTCTATATATGTGTATAAAGCTTCTCCCAGTCTTCTTCCTTCTCCTCCACACTTACGTGAATTTTTAAAAAGGTATTAGCCTATCACTACTGTCCTTTTTATGTTCACATTATTACAAATTTTGCTGGGGGAGTGAGCTCCTTTAAGCAAATTTAATAGTCCTCCCTTTCTTCCTGAAACAATTTATTGTGGCGTGGCTGACATACACTAAATTACCCATCTCTGAAGTATGTAGCTTAATATGTTTTGACATATGTTTGTACTCATGAAGCCATCACTGTATACAAGATAAGGAACATATCCGCTACCCTTTGTAGTCTGCCTTTCGAGCCCTTCATTACCCTCAGCAACCACTGACCTGCCTTCAGTTACTCTACATCTGCTTGCATTTTCTAGGATTGTGTAGAACAGTGAGTTGTAATTCTTATGAATTGAGTTCCTTTTGCTCAGCGTAATGGCTTCAAGGCTATTCTGGGCCACTGTATGCACTAAATGGTTGGTTTTTTTTCTTTCCTATTGTCATGAATAGCCCTCTACTGTGTGGCTAGACCACAATGTGATTATCCAGGTGTTGGTTTCCAGACAGACATTTGGTCCTGTTTGGGGCTATTACAAAGCAGGTGGTCTGCTATAAACATTTGTGTGGCCCTTTGTAGGGATAGAGACTGCCTTTTATTTTGGACAGAAAAGATGGGATGAGTGACTACATTGATTTCTAACAACTAACAAAGACACGGGAGCATCATTTTCCATCCATATCAGCAGGTATGAGACTTTAGTTCTTCGATGCACTTCCCAGCATTGGTATGGTCAGCTTCAATTTCAGTCCGTCTTCTAGATGTGTATTATTATCTCCTGGAGGCTTCTTTCAGTTATGTTTCTGTTGCTGTGGTAAAAAATAAGGATTTCTTTTGGCCCACAAATCAAGGCCACAGTCCATCAAGGGTGAAGGAAAGATGGCAGGAACTGGAAGCAACTGGTCACAGTGTGTCCACAGTCAGAAAGAAGCAAGCGATGACTTTCTTTGTATGCGGTCTATGATCCAAGCCCAGGAATGGTTCTGCCCTCCTTTAGCGTGGGTCTTCCCTTCTAGATTAATGGAAGATAAACTCACACAGGTGTCTGGAGCTTTGTCTCCGAGGTGATTCCAGTTCCTGTCAAGATGACAATCAACACTACCCACTACAGGATGCTGTGTAGCAGTTCCCCTAAGACGTAACATTCCATCCTGCACGGAAGCTCCCGAAGCAGGAAGGTAGAGACCTCAAGAGCTTCAGGAAGTCCCTGAAACTGACCGGATTCACTAGGCCCATCCCTGCCAGAGTAAGAAATAAATGCTAAGAGTCCCTCTGGGAAGTGCAGAGCCAAACTGCAAAGTAGACTATTGGGCCAGACCAGCTTTGCCTGGAAGAAGAAGAAACGAGTGAGCTGTATGGAAGAGGGTTTAGATCAACTGAGGCACCTGGAAAGGACCCTCCCCCCCCTCTAACCTGTTGAGCTACCTGAAGGCGATGCAATGTGTTTCAGATTTCTAGCTTCATGAGCTGTCACCCATGCTGGGCTGACTTTTGGTGGTGCAGCTGTCTTTGAGTAATTTCTGCTCCTTTTGTAACCCCCATCTATATTCCTATAAGTAACCAACAGAACTCATTGGTTTACAAAGTTGGACTTTGGTGGTATGGGTGCTTTGGTCTGTTGTCGGCTCCCTATCTAGGGTGAGTAGACATGTGTGTTGTGTCTCCCAGGGAGAAGTTTTGTCCTACGACACAGAGCACCAGAGAACATCTGTGGTTGTAAGGAAGAACTAAGTTAGAAATTTCTTCTTTGCTTTTTAATAAGTTTTTTAGAGAACCTCATAATCAGCACTAGATCTACATTTCTTCTGCCTCTCCTTCTCTCTCCCCTCCAATTCCTCCTGTGTTCCCCCTCTCTAATTCATGATCTCTTCTTTAGTTAACACTTTTAATTATTACATATGCACATACGAATGCAATACAACGTGTGTATATAATCTGCTGAGTCAGTTTAGCTTTGCTCATGTGCCCACGTGTCAAGGGCTGGCCACTTGGGGTTGGACGGTGTATGTGGTAGCTTGTCACTGGAGGACACAGATTATCCCCTCGCTCAGCAGACGCTAACCACTGGAAGCTTTTCATCTGGGGCGGGACCATGTGGAATTTTCACCATCCATGTTGGCATGTCAAAAGATGCTGGCATCAGCATAATGGTTAGATAACCATACTGTTGAGGGTTCATGGATGGAACTTCCCTATCATTTACAGAAGATACTATTTGATTAAAGATGTTCCTCTGGCTCTTACAAGCTCTCCAACCTCTTTTCCATGAATTTCCCTGACCCTTGGGCATAGATGTTACATTAGAGATCTATCTGTTTGGCCAGAACAATCCACAGTCATCTATTACCTGCACTTGATCAGCTGTGGCTCTCTGTGATAGTCTCCATCTGTTTTGAGGGAGGATAAGGAGGATTACATTTATTTGGCGTATCAAGCTACGTATTTAGAATGTAGTTAGAAATCATCCTGGTGGAGGAGAGTGACAGTTGAGGGTTCTCCTCTCAGGTCTATGACCTCTGCTGCCATGGGAAGTTGGTTAGTGTAGTGGTTTGATGAGCATGGCCCCATAAGCTCATATTCTGTCCCCAGTTGGTAAAACTGTTTGGGATGCTGTGGCCTTGTGGGAGGAGGTGCATCCCAGGGGTGGGCTTTGAGGGTGCCAGGTTCACCCTGAGTTGGGAACTAAACTTGGCAGTATCATCTATGTGGCTCTGGCTTTCATGATGGATGCATGAACAAAAGGGTTATGAAGTCTTCCTCCATGTTTACATAGCACTGCTGAGGCCAGGTATCTAGCAGGGCAGTCCTTGCGTTGAGTCCCCAAGAGGCTACTGCATGAAACCGTGAAAATGAAGCCTGGATTGTGTATAATCCTCCAAGATGTTAGAGGTGCCAGAGCCCTGAGATATCTACCAAGAAGAGCTGCATGGCGGAGCCAGCCTAAGAGACAGAAGTGTATCAGATGCAATAAAGCTGGAGGGGCAGAGTCATGTAGGCCCTTTGACATCAGACAATGGAGCCACAGGATTTGGAGTGTGGCATGCTGACTTTCAGTCTTGCTCTGGTTAAGCATTTCCTCACCATCCCCCTGGTCATCCCTTCTAAATCGGTGATGTATATTCTGGGTTATTCTATGTTGAAGCATGTAATGTGCTTTTTGATTTTACAGGGGTTACGGTTAAGAGATTGCCTTGAGTTTCAGTAGTCTTTGGACTTTTAAACCGTGTCGAGACCGTAAAAGACGATGGGGACTTTTGAAGTGGGACGATTGCATTGCAATATGGGCCCACGCCTGTGGGTGCGAGGTCGTAGAATGTGGTGATTGGAATGAGGATAGCTCTCAGAGGCTGATACGTTTGAATACCTGGTCCCCAGTTGGTGGTTGGGGAAGATTAGAAGGTGTGGTCTTGTTGGAGGATGTGTCATTGTGGGCTTTGAGGTTTTCAAGACTTGTGTGATTACCAGTGGTCTCTCTCTCTCTCTCTCTCTGCCCAGAGATGGTGGGCCAAGATGGGAGCTCTCGGCCATCACTTCCTTCGACACAAGAGACTCTAACTCTCTTAAACAAGAAGTCAAATTAAACATTTTCTTTCATTGAGTGCTTTGGTCATAGTGTTTTGTCACAGTAAGAGAAAAGTCACTAAGACAGCTAGGTTTACAACACCAGGCATGAATTCCCTTCCTATCAAGAGGACGTGAGCTATGGGTTACCTGAAAGATAAAAGTTCCATTATTGCACAATTGTGGTGATCTTACCAATCCAGTCATTGCTGTGCTTCATCGGCTCTATGGCTATATAGAAACTACCTATTTCTCATCCCCCTTGACAGCCAGCACAAACCCTCTGAAACTCTGAGAGCCTCCTCAGGGAGGAGGCATCCAAATCAGCCCTGGCTTGATTTTTCAAAGTTCTGTATCCCAAGTGTGTGGTGATTTCAGCAAGAGGATCATAACTCCATGTTCCGGGGGCAATGAAGGGCAGTGGCAACAGACTCTACTATTTGGGGAGTCTCTTGGACTCCCCTAACAAACAACTTAGGAGAGCATTGGAGTCTAACACTAGGGTTTTTATACATTTACAGGTTTGGCGGGAGCATTATTATCCCAAGAGGCATAACTTAAATTATTTATATATGTATACACATTGCATACATGTGTAAGTAGTTTAAGTAAATATTAAATAGTTCCCTGTGGCTTCTTCTATCGTCCTGTTGTTCTTTACTCTTCCTCTGCCCCTCATTCTCAGGCTCTTTCTCACTCCCCTCTTCCCAGGCAAACTCCCCTCCCATTTTTCCCATTTACCCCCTTACGGCACCTTGTGAACACTTTCCCGTCTACGGCTCCTTATCCACTCCACCCAGTTCCTCCATTTTCCGGGTTTCTGGGACTACTCCAGGTTCTATATACTCACGTCTAAATATTTGAAGGTAGGATCCAAAAGTAAGAGAGAACATGTAGTATTTGTCTTTCTAGGTCTGGGTTACCCCCCTCAGTAGAATACACTCTAGTTCTATGTGTTTACCTGTAAATTGCATGGTTTCATTTTCTTTACAGGGGAATAGTACACCTTTGTGTTTACACACCACACTGTCATTGCCCATTCATCAGCTGAGGGGTATTTAGGTTGTTTCACTTCCCAGCTATTAGAGCAGCAATGGCCATGGCTGAGTAAGTATCTATGGAGTGGGATATCAAGTCCTTTGGGTTTATACCACGAAACGGCACAGCTGAGCCATTTGGTGGATTTATTTTTAGCCTTTTGAGAATTCTCCACACTTCTTATTTCCAGAGGGGCTGCACCTGCTTACAAGCCCCTTAAGAAATGAGGGTTCCCTTCCCGGCATACTTGCCCACATTTGTTCTAAGTCCTTTGTTTTTGTCTTAAAGTGTTTTAGATTTGCACTTCCGTAATTGCTAAGAATGATGCACATTTCTGGAAATACTTCTTAGCTGCATGAATTATACTCATTAGTGATTAACTCTGAGTTACCAGTAATGCACAGGTGTCACATATAAAGAAAGAAATCACAACCCTTCCCCCAGAATAAGTCGAGAATTGAATTCTCTACACTCAGAGCTTCCGTTCTGTCTGTTTGTATGAATCTGAGTCTATTGCTGCCTGAAGGGGGTTTTGTGAATCTGTTCGTCCCTATGTCTGTCCCTGTTCCTGTGTGTCTGTCTGACTCTAACAAAGGACTTCCCTCTGTATTTACTGAACAGCATAGAAGAGAAAGCATTACATGGGGAAGGAGTGGGATACTTCACAGAAACCTTGAACAGAGCCGGACAGGGATTCCAACTGACCCAGATACTAAATAGCATTGTTCATCAACCATTATCCATAAATGGTTGTTTTTGACCTCTATGGCAGCTTTTAGAACTTGCTCTGAACTTCTGTATTTGATGCTTTCAGCAAATGATACACACGCATTATCTAGGTCAAAGGCACAGAAGAGTGCATGTTTAAGATTATAGTTAGACATTAGCTTAGGTTTTAAAAGTTGATCACACGGGAAATCCAAGGCAAGTAGGGCTGATTGTTGCATTGTTCCCGTAAAGGCGGGTTAATAAACAGGTTGAGTACACAGTGGGATAGCAGTCTTAGGTCTTAAGTAACCTGAAGTGTATTATCACTCAGGCTGTGAGGTCCAGCAAAGTTGTTAGAATCTACAAGATATTTTCATAATATTACATCACCACACATAGCCATTTTTATTTCTTCTTTTGAAAAATCTTTGTTCAAATCCATAGCCCATTTTTTCACTGGGTCATTTGATTTCTTGACCTTTTAAAAATTCTTTATACATTCTGGATATTAATCCTTTTTCCAAACACATAGCTGGCAAAGACTCTTTGCCACTCTGTGGGCCTCCTCTTCATTTGGTTATGTTTCCTTAGATGTATAGAAGCCTGTTAGTTTGGTGAGGTACCAATTGCCAGCTGTTGGACTTAATTCCTGAGCAAACAGAGCTCTGCATAAAGTTCTTTCCTACACATCAACCTTGTGGGGGTACGGCCTGTGTTTCCTTCTGTAGCATCAGGTTTCACACTGAGGTCTCGATCCACTTGGAGTTGATTTTTGTGCAAGGTGCTAGATATGGGTCTAATTTCATTCATCTGTAGGTAGACAGACATTTTCCTCAGCACTGTTTGTTGAAGATGATGTCTTCTCAGTGTATGTTTCTGTATCTTTGTTAAATGTCAGACGGCTGTAGTTGTGTGTACTCATGTTGGGTCTTCTGTTTTGTCCCGTTGCCCTACAAGTCTCTTTCTGCCAATACCATGCTGTTTTTATTACTATAGTTCTGTAATAAATCTTGAAATCTAGAATGGCAATCCCTCCAGCATTGTTCTTTATGTTCACGATTGCTTTGGTAGTATGGGGTCTTTTGTGGTTCCACATGAATTTAAGGATTTTTTTTTTCTGTTTCTGCAAAGAATGACATGGAGAGTTTGACTGGGATTGCATTTATTCTGCAAATGGCTTTTGATAGGAGGTCACTTTTGCAATATTATTCCTTCCAGTCCACAAGCATGGGAGGCCTTTCCCTCTTTTAATGCCATCCTCAGCCTCTCAGGTCAGAGACGCACAGTCTTCACTGAAGAGATCTGTCACCTTCCTGGTTAGGTTTATTCCAGACACTTTATTTCATCATGTTTTGAGGGTATTGTAAGTGGAATGCTTTCATGGTATTGTTTCTTAGCATGTTTGTCATTGGAATATAGAAAGGCTTCTGATGATTGAAAGCTGACTTTGTATCCTGTCAGTCTATTGAAATTGTTGATCATTTCTAAAAGTTTTCTGGTGGAGTCTTTGGGATCTTTAATATATATTATCATATCTGCAAAACAGTGGTACTTTGTCCTTATTTGTATCCCTTTAATTTCATTCTTCTGTCTTATGGTTCCAGCAAGTGCTTCCTGAACTACACTGAAAAGGAGTGGGGATGGTGGGCAGTCCTGTCTTGTTCCTGATTAGTAGGACCGATTCAAGCCTTTCCCCATTAGGTCTTCACTATGTTGAGTTATGTTCCCTTTAGTTCTACTCCCTCTAGGACAGCAGTTCTCAACCTGTGTGTGGTTCATGACCCCTTTGGGGGTCACATACTAAATATCCGGAATATCAGCTATTTACATTATAATTCATAACAGTAGCAATGCTAGTTACGAAGTAGCAATGAAATAATTTTATGGTTGGGGTTACCACAACATGAGGAACTGTATTAAAGGGTTACAGCGTTAAGAAGGATGACAACCATTGCTCTAGGATTTTGTTTTATCATGAAATCACGTTGCATTTTGTCAAAGGCCTTTTTGGCATCTAGCGAAATGATCATGTGTGTTTTTTTTTTTTTTACTTTAAGCAAATTTATATGGCTTATATTTATTGACTTATGTATGGTGAACATCATCCCTGCATCTCCAGGATAGACTCAACTTGGTCATGGTAGATAACTTTTGTGATATATACCTGTATTTGTTTGCAATAATTTTATTAAGGATTTTTGCATCTATGTTCTGTAGTATTTGTGTGGATGTGTGTGTAAATGCACATACATATGTATCTTTAACCTGAATTTTTCTTTTTTCTTTTCCTTCTTTCTTTATTTTGTTTTGTTTTTTGAGACAGGGTTTCTCTGTAGCTTTGGAGCCTGTCCTGGAACTAACTCTTGCAGACCAGGCTGGCCACAAACTCACAGAGATCCACCTGCCTCTGCCTCCCTAGTGCTGGGATTAAAGGTGTGTGCCACCACCTCCCGGCTTTTAACCTGCTTTTTACATTAGGTATGACTTTATAAAATAAGTTTTGAAGTATTCTTTTTTTTTCTTTTTTGAATAATTTAACCAATTTTGGTTGTAGATCTTTTTTTTGAAAATCTGGTAGAATTGTACTTGTGAATCCATTTGGGCCTGGGCCTTTATTTTTATTTAGAAGCCTTTTTAATCCTGTCCCAATCTTCTTTTTTGTTTATTTTGGTTTTGTTTTTTGAGACAAGGTCTCTCCGTGTAGTCCTGGCTGTCCTGGAGCTTGCTGGCCTCGAACTCACAGAGACCCACCTGCCTCTGCTTCCCAAGTGCTGGGATTAAAGGTGTGCACCACTATCACCTCTTATTTTAATATTTATACACACATATCTTCTTATATATATATATATTAATTATCAGTCTATTTAGGATGTTGATCTCTCTTGATTTAACTTGAGAAGTATAGATGCCTCTAGAAACTTCTAGAAACTTGTCCATTTCTTTTAGATTTTCTTATTTTAAATTTTAATATTATTCAATTTTGCTGGGTGGTGGTAGCACACTCCTTTAATCCCAGTGCTCAAGAGGCAGAGACAGACGGATCTCAGCAATCAAGGCCAACATAGTCTACAGAGTGAGTTCCAGGACAGCCAGGACTATGTAGAGAAAACTTGTCTCAGAAAAAAATAAAATATAAATAAATAAGTAAATTCAATTCAATTTTATATGTATGGATGATTTACTTGCACATATGTCCATGCACCATTACTGTGTCTGACACCTATAGGACAGATGAGGGCACTGGACCTCCTGGAACTGGAGTTACAGACGGTTGCAAGCACATCACACATGGGGCCTCTGGGAGAATAGCCAGTGTTCTTCTGAGTCATTTCCAGCCCCTAGTTTGCACTTACAGTCAAGTTAAGAACCAATGTGAGCTATCACAAGCTGCTGGAACTGGGGTCTTCTTTAAAATCCTTGAATTTGCTGATTAAGTTTATGACTTCTTCTTTTAAGTCCTGTTGTCTGGTATTCACATAAGTGACTCTCATAGGACACCATTTCTACAGGACTGGTAGACTTGGGTCAGGGATGAAGGGCATGCTGTCTTGGCCTTTCATATCTGTGTTTGTATGCTCAGACCTGGACATGTGGACTTTTTGGTCATGTGTCTCACATGAGGTTCTAGGCTGCCTTTATGGAGTGGAAGCTGACTGTGTTCTTGTTTAAGCCTGGCTTATTTCAGATCATCTATGAAAGCTTGGTCAGTGTTGCTCTTGGATTGGAGGAATGGAGGCAGTTCCAAACCAGTGGTAAACAAGACAACAGGTGAGTGGGACTAAGGGCTGAATTTGCTTGCGTTGTGCTAAGTTTCGCCTGAGAGTGTAAGGATGGTGTGAGTGGACCAGGGTCTTGGATACTTACCAGGTCATTATACAGGTCAGCATACAGGCTGTGTGTCTGAGGCTAGAACTGAGGGGAGGCTGGTATGACCACCTATGGTTTGTGGTTTTGAAAAAATGGCCTCTCTAGGTTTATAGGGAGTGGCACTATTAGGAAGTGTGGCCTTATAGGAGGAAGTGTGTCACTGGGGCAGGCTTTGAAGTCTAAGATGCTCAACCCAGGACCAGCAAGACATTCTCTTCCTGCTGTCTGTTGATGCAGATGTAGAACTCTCAGCTCCTTCTCCAGCACCATGTCTTCTTGCACTCCACCATGCTTCCCACCATGACAATAATGGACTAAACCTCTGAACTATAAGCCAGCCCCAATTAAATGCTTCCCTTTATAAGAGTTGCCATGGTTGTGATATCTTTTCACAGCAATCAAAACCCTAACTAAGAAACCATCCAAGTTTCTAGAGATTCATCAGGCTATATAGGTACACAAATGTGTTTCCCGGCCTGGATCTTAAAATTGGGTGTAGTGCAGGTTGGCTAGGGTCCACAAGACTCTTCATACTAGACCAGTAATAGTATGCGCTACCTGGACTAAGCCTGGAGGTTGGATATGGCATAAGTAGTCCAGGGTCTAGTGAATTCAGCAGGCTGGGCTAGGCATATCCCTGGGGCCAAGTCTTGAGCTTGGGAAGGGTGCAAGCAAAACTCACTAGATTGGGCTAGTGCAAACAAGGTGTGGTAACTGGGAATAGGTCTGGGGATTGAGAGGTGCAGGGGCTAGGCCTGGATATGGTAGGCAGGATAAATTTGAGTGGATTCAGTGGATTGGGCTGGCACAGAGGGTCAGGAAGACTCACCAGGCTGGACCAGAACACAGTGTGTGCAACCAGAAATAGTCCTGAAGATTAAATGTGGTCTATATATTTCTTTATTCTCTTCTTCACTCCTACCCTAAATCTTTTTTGTTGCTTTTAAATTGTTTTGCTTCATTTCGAAGCTAAATCTGCAATTTATTTATTTTTTTTTTTTGATGTAGGGTTTTTCTATGTAGACTAGGGTGGTTTTGAACCCACTATGCAGCCCAAGCCAGCCTTGAGTTTGCAGCAATCCTCAGGTTTCAATTTTCCTGGTGCTGGAATTCTAGGCATACACCACCACAGCTATTGCCTGCACTGGAAACCATGGACTGCAGACAAGAAAGCAAAGCTTCCCTGACTTGTCCCACTCAATAGGAATCTTGTCATTTTGTTGTGTGTGTGAAAGAAAGCAAGTTTTGCCTTGTTTCAGCAATTTGGGACTCTCCTGTTAGGTATACACTAGGTAAAAGAGCCATGCCCTGCCAGTGTGGGGCCAGGAATGTGCGGGTTTGGTACCACCCTTGGTATGCTGTCTGGAGCTCCCACTTTGCGTTCTTCCCACATTCAAATTGTCTGGTCAGTGCTCCCAGAGCATTTGGGCAGGAGACCTAGATCGTAGTTATTAAATTCCCAATATTATTTGTCTGCCCTGAGGGGACCAGACGACCAAGTAGAGGAAATGACTGGAGGTTTCATAAGAGGGATATCATCACAGTCTCAGGGGAGATGGGGTGGGGCAGCTGACGTCCCCTGGAAGGACATTAGGGTCTTAGAGGTGCTGAGATGTGTTTCAGCGTCTCCCAACACGGACTCTAAACTGATTCTCTCACAAAATTAGTGTGAGGAGATTTAGCAGGTGGTGTTCAATGTGTGAGCAGTGGTCTGAGAAGCCTGAAGAAGTCCTGCACTTAGTGGGATATTATGGGATTAGTAATTTTGAATTAACAATCCACTTAGTGCAGAACTCCTCAGAACCTTGAAGCTGCACAGGGGAAGTTCCAAGAAAGAAATGAAAACAACAGTATTCTTTAACATTATTTGAACTTAGAACCTTTTATTTGAAGAGCGTCTTACAGGGTGCCTATTAAACAAAACAAACCAGGCAGTGGTGGCGCACGCCTTTAATCCCAGCACTCAGGAGGCAGAGGAAGGCGAATCTCTGTGAGTTCGAGGCCAGCCTGGTCTACATAGTGAGTTCCAGGACAGGCTTCAAAGCTACACAGAAGAAGCCTGTCTTGAAAAACCAAAAGGAAGGAAGGAAGGAAGGAAGGAAGGAAGGAAGGAAGGAAGGAAGGAAGGAAGGAAGGAAGGAAGGAAACAAAACTAGGACACAGAAGGAAGGGGTCCCTGGACCATGAGCACTTCGCCCAGATGTCTTTCTCCCAAGCTCCAGGGAGGCCCAGAAAAATCGACCTACACGTCTACGTTCCACTCCCAGCACCAACAGGTAAGGTGTTCCCAGGCCCGAGACTTCCGACACCTACTCACTCCCAGAACCCGCAGGTAAGCGATCACAGACACTCAGTCTCTGGGCAGCCCTGCCACTCAACCACGTCCAGATGTGCAAGTTCCAGTGCAGAAACAAAACAACGCAAAAATCCAAGACAATACTTCTCCTCCAGAAATTACTAATCCCGTAATAATGGACCCCAGTGAGAATGACTGGGAAGAACATCCAGACAGAGAATTCAAAGAATGATTTTAACTCTATCCAAACAGTTCAAAGAAGACAACATGAGTACACTCCAGTAAGAAAAAAGATAAATGAAATAAGGAAGTTAACACAAGAAATGAAAACAGAATTCAACAAAGAGAATAACTGAAGAAAAGCCAAACTGAAAGGATACTAGAAATGAAAATTCAATAATTCAAATTAAAAACGCAGCGGAAAGCTCCACCGACAGAATGGACCACATGGAAAGCAGATTCAGAGCTGGAAGACAAGGTAGAGGACTTGGATCATACAATAAAGGTCAATGATAAATTCTTTAAAATATGAACGGAATATAGAAGAGCTCTGGGACACCATTATAAAGACTAAATCTTCGAATTATGGGCATAGAAGCAACAGAATAATACTACACTAAATGCTCACAATATATTTTCAATAAAATCATAGAAGAAAAATTTCTTAGAAAAATTTTTCATCTGGAGAAAGAGATGGCCATCCAGGTCCGAGAAGCTCACAGAACATCAGCTGGACAGGAGTAAACAAACTCACCATGACATAGAACATCAACTAGTCAAGAGTTACAAAAGAAACTCCCATGACACAGTCAGAACATCAGAGACACAGAGTAAGGTTGCAGGTTGACTATAAAGCAGGCCTACTGGAACAACATCTGATAATTTTAAGAAACCTAAAGTCAGTGCATGCCTGGAAAGCTATATTCTAAGTTTTGAAAGACCATAACTGTAACCCAGAATATTCAACACAGCATAACTATCCAGCAAAACTGAAGGAGAAATAAAAGAATTCCATGATAAAAAACAGAATAAATGAACTTATGATCACCAAACCAGCTCCACAGAGGATGCTGGAAGGAACACTTCACTTTGTAGAGAAGGATATACACACCCAAGAGATCATAGGAAGTAAATAAACAATACCAGGACAGTGGACAAAAAGAGGTCTAAAAAAACCCACAAAATCAAGAAAATGACAGGAATTAATACACAGTTCAATAATAACCCTGAGTATTAATGATTTTAAGCCCCCAATAAAAAGATAGCCTAGTAGATTAAATTAGAAAACACAATCATGGCTGAAAGATGGTTCAGCAGTTAGGAGTCCTAGCTGTTCTTCCAGAGAACCTGAATTTGATTCCCAGTACCCACACAGTGGCTCATAACCATCTGTACCTTCAGTGCCTAGGGACAGGACACCCCGTTCTGGCCTCTTTGGGGACCAGTCATGAACATGCTTCACAGGGAACATTTAATCAAATTAAACTTTAAAAAGAGAACACAATCCACCTTTTTGATGCCTCCCAGAAACACAGCTCCCCATCAGTGGTAGGCACCACCTTAGGGTAAAAAGTTGGGAAAATATCCCAAGTAAACAAAACTACAAAACAAGCAGGTGTAGCTATTCTAATATCTGACAAAATAGCTCCCAAACCAAAACTAGTCAGAAGAGGGAAAAGCAGGGCATTTCATACTCACAGAAGGAGCAGGCACTAAGAGGATATTATAGTTCTAAACATATACACACCAAACACATGTGCACCCAATTTCATAAAAGAAATACTACAAGGTGTAAAAACACAGATTAACCCCAACGCAGTGATAGTCAGCAAATTTAATACCACACTGTTACCAATAGACAGGTCATTTGGACAAAAACTAAACAGAACATTGGCAGAAAAGAAACCACAGTTCATATGAACGTAGCAGACATCTCCAGAACATGCTACCCAAATGCTAAAGAGCATTCTTCTCAGTAGCATCTATAACTTTCTTCAAGACTGAGCACATATTATGTATCCTTTTCGCATCTAGCTAAGACTTTAAATACTATATTGGAGAGAATGGGAGCCTTGACCTTAGTGAGAAAGCTTTGGGTTTTCTCCTGTTTAGCATGATGTGTACGTAGCCTTTCTATGTTTAGTTCATAATCCCTTCATCCCTAGCTTTCCCATAATTTTTTTGGCAGGGGGAGGGGGTTTCAAGACTGTAGCTTTGGTGCCTGTCCTGGAACTAGTTCTTGTAGACCAGGCTGCAGAGAACCACCTGCCTCTGCCTCCCGAGTGATGGGATTAAAGGCGTGCACCACCACTTTTTCATGGAACTGGACCCACGACTTTTTCATGGAATTGGATTTTGTCAGCGACCAATGTCACAGACTTTCTTTTGCATCTCATGAGATGATCATGTTTTCCTGCCTTTTAATCCATGAATATGATGGCTAACATTTGTGGCCTTATGCATGTAGACCCTTCCCTAAATCTCTGGGAAGCTAAATGATGGTAGGTGAACTTTTTTGTATGAATATAAACTAGGTTTGCCAGTATTTTACTGAGAGTTTCTGTTATGTTGATCAGGAAGATTGATGTAATTTTTCCTTCCTTTGTTTTTTTTACCTTTGTCAGTTTTCCTTTGTTACCCAGAGTAATACTGGTTTCATTAAAAAAAAAAAAAAAAAAAAAAAGTCTGGAAGTCTGCCTTCCTTTTTCATGCCATGGACCAATTAGAGTACTGCTGGTGTTAGCTCTTCTGTGAAGTTCTGGTGGAGTTCTGCCGCGACTCCCCATCTGCTCCTACTGTTTTGTTTGTTTGTTTTTGAGGCTATTACTGCTTCACTCTCATTGCTGGCTGTGGATCTGTTTATCTTGGTTTAATTTTGGTATGTTGTATGTACGTAGTGAATTGTACATTTGTTTTAGATTTTCAAATTTCATGGAATAAAGGTGTGGTTTGAATGAGAAGTGCCACACATAAGCTCGTGTATTTGAACATGTGGCCCCAGCTGGTGGTGCTGTTTGGGGGTGGTTCCAGAAGGCGGTGCAGCCTCGCTGAAGAAAGCATGTTCCTGGAGCCAGGCTTTGAGGGGTTACAGCCGTGCCCCACTTCCAGCTCACTTGCTCTGTTTCATTGAGGCTGTTGAGATGTTGATCTCTTAGCTTCTCCCTAGAGCTGGCTGCCACCGGGCTGCCTCCACCACTGAGGACTCTGCCCCTCTGGAACCATCAGCCAAAATAAATTTTTTTCCTTAAGTTGCCTGAGTCGTGGTGCTGGGGGACCTGCATGTCAACATTCAGAAAAGTGAAGCTAGATCCTTACCTCTCACCCTACACAAGACTCAACTCCAACTCAATGAAGGACCTCAACCTAAGGGCCGATACCCTGACCTGATAAAAAGCAACTTCAATTCTAGGCACAGGGAAGGACTTTCTAAACAGAACTCTGACACCTCAGGAAATAAGATCAACAATTAACAAATGAGGTTCCATGAAGCAAAAAGCCCCGTACAGCAAAGAACATTGCCAATCAAGTGCAGAGGCAGCCTGTGGAGAGGGAGAAAATCTTTGCCATATATGCATGTAACACAGGATTAGCACCCAGAACACACAAAGCACTCACAAAACTACACACTGAGAAAACAACCTACTTAATTTAAAAACTGAACTACAAAAGTGAACAGAAAATTCTTAAAAGAAAAAATTACAATGGCTAGGAAATTCTTTAATGAGCGTTCAATGTCCGTAGCCATCAGGCAAATGCAGATTAAAATGATGTTAAGATTCTATCACACCGCCGGGCGGTGGTGGCGCACGCCTTTAATCCCAGCACTCGGGAGGCAGAGGCAGGCGAATCTCTGTGAGTTCGAGGCCAGCCTGGTCTACAAGAGCTAGTTCCAGGACAGGCTCTAAAAAAGCTGCAGAGAAACCCTGTCTCGAAAAACCAAAAAAAAAAAAAAAAAGGAAAAAAAAAAAAGATTCTATCACACCTCAGTCAGAATGGCCACCATCAGGAGTACAAACGACAACAAATGCATGGATGTGGGGGTGGGGAAACTTTAGACATTGTAAACAGAGTCTAAACTCGTAAAGGCGTTCTGGAAGCCAGCCTGGAAAATCAGCACACGACCCAGCTATAGCACTCCTGGGTATAGACCCAAAGAACCTTCTGTCTTGACTATAGCACTGCTTGCATGTTCATGCTCATTGCCATTCTACTCACGACAGTTAGCAAATAAAACCAGCCTAGATGCTAATCAATGACAAACAGAATCTGAAAATAGGGCACATATGCGTGATGGACGATTACTCAGCTTTTGAGAAATGAAATAATGAAATACGCAAGTAAATGGATGGAACTGGGAAATTTTTTTACTTGGTGATGCTACCCAGGTCCTAAAAGAGAAACGTTGCATGTCCTCTTTCATGTGGTGCTAGCTTCAAGACTTGCGTTTTAGTGTGGAGCGCACGTAGAAGTCAGAAAATCTTAGGTCAATGGGTGGGGGATTATAGGCAGGATGAAAGCAGAGATGAGGCAGAAAGGTTCAAGCAGGTACTGGCATGAAGGGGATGGGAAATGGGGGGACAGGAAGGATTAACCAAATGGAAGTGAGCATGAGAACATAGAGAAGGGGCAGCCACCCAGCTACACAGCAAGTCACGGAGTAAGAAGTGAAGAAAGGTAAACAGAAATAGAGAGAGATGAAAAGCTCAGACGCAAAAGACAGATGGGATCATTTAAGTTAAGAAAAGCTGGCTAGAAACAAGCCAAGCAAAGGTAGGGCATTCATAAGTACCAATAAGCCTCTGTGTGTTTATTTGGAAGCTGGGTAGTAGGACCCCCAAATGAATAAAGAGAAAAAAAAAAAAAAACACCAGCTTCAGCTTTGTCAACTTGGTACAGCTTAGAATCATCTGAGAAGAGAATCTCTTTGGAGAGACTGCTAAAATCAGATTAGCCTTTGGGCATGTCTTGAATTATTATTATTACTGAATCTCCCATGTGGAGAATTGTCTTGATAGTTAATATAAGAGGGCCTAAGCCACTGTAAGCAGAAGCATTCCCTGGGCAGATGTTCCTAGGTTGTATAAGAAAGCCAGCTAAGTAGGAGACGGAGCAAGCGTGCAGGCAGGGTTCCCCATGGACTCTATTTCAACTTCCTGCCCGGATCTCTCAGTGATGAACCTAGAAATCTAACAAGACAAACCCTTTCCTCCCTCAAGTTGTTCTTTTGCCATGGTACTGACCACACACAGAATGAAGCTAGTACAGTGGCTGCCACCTACTTCCCTTGTCCTTACTCAGAGCTGTACCAAGGAGCCAGGTGGGCATGAAGCAGATCTCAGGGTCTGGGTCACCCTCCCCACTTTCAACAGGCACAGGCACCATCCTCATTCCTGTGAACGTGACACATGGATGAGTCACGGCCCTGGCCCCATCTCATGATAAGCCATTAGGTAGCTCACTGACTCCACTCACAAAAGCAAGCCCTGGACCATCTGGCGCGTGGTTTAATCTGTATATATATTTATTTATAACATTTATTTATTTAGACCAGTTCTCACTTACATAGCCTTGGCTGGCCTGGAACTTACTATGTAGACCAGGCTCTGGTATCAGAGTCACAGAGATGCACCTGGCTCTGCCTCCCGAGTGTTGGGATTAAAGGCGTGCACCACCATGCCTGGTAGGTGTATGGTTCTAAGCAGCTGAAGTAAGAGTAACTAACACTCTAGAGAGAATATGAAATTCACATTTCAGTGTTCAAAACTAAAGTTCTGCTGGTACTCGGGCCACTCATTTGTGTACATAATTCTTTTTGTTGTTTTGTTGTTTGTTTTTTGGTTTTTCGAGACAGGGTTTCTCTGTAGCTTTGGAGCCTGTCTTGGAACTAGCTCTTGGAGACCAGGTGTGCACATATTCTTAATGGCAGTTGTACATCACAGCAGTAGAGCTGAAAAACGTCAAGGGACCCTATGGCCAACAAAGCCTAAAATAGTTATTGTTTGGCCTCTGACAAGTTTGCTGATCTCGATCCAGATGTCAGAAATTAAACTGCAGTATCACTATTTACATCTGGTGATATCCTTGAGAAGCTTCATTCCCACGTCTCGGGGGCTGGCTGGAATGAAGCCAGGCAGAGAATGGGTGAGGGCTCACAGGCTCTGGGGTCCTGTCCCACTGCCACAGTCTGCTCTGCTGGCTCCCAAGCAAGTTATCTCCTTGAGATTGGGGAAAAATAAGTAGACTGATTACACAGTATCTCTCTCTTTCACCTACTTAACACTTACTGCTGTCTATGTGCCTTACCAGGCACTAAGGACATTCCATTTCCATCCTTCAAACCCTCCCAGAAACCTCCCCTTGCTTTCTTTCAAATGGTCTTTTTCCATACATGTCATTACATGCATACACATACATGTATATATGTATGCATGTGTACATATAAATTCTTGAATTCACAAATACAGCTTGCTCAGTCTGTATAAAGTTACTTATACGTATATAATTAGATAATCGGTTGGTATGCTCTTTCCTAAGGAAGTCTATTCCTCTCACTCTCAGTGAAGGGACTCTAGCAGCTGGAGCAAAGCAAACATGGCTCTGGCAGGCCTTGCCCTTCTCTCCCATCCCCTCTGCCTTCCTGAAAACCATTAGATTACACCCCTAAAGCTAGCCACCAAGGCTATTCCCTTATTTGGTCTCTTCCTCCTCCTGAGGCTGACTAACAAGGTCCAACTACGAAAGGAGTGAAGACCAGGCTTCAAAAGCCCACTTTGGCTCACCTAATTAACATGCCCAATTAAAATTAAACACCTCAGCTGGGAGTTGGTGGCGTATGCCTTTAATCCCAACACTCAGGAGGCAGAGGCAGGTGGATCTCTGTGACTTCAAGGCTCAGCCTGGTCTACAAGAGCTAGTTCCAGGACAGGCTCCAAAACTACAGCAAAACCCTGTCTCAAAAAACAAAATAAATAAATAGATAAATAAATAGAACACATAAATAAATAAATACCTCATCCTAACGCAGGGTTTCCCCTTTTAACTATATAAACTGCCACATTGTCTATGTGCCACATCTGTCTCCCCTCTAGCCAGAGACAGTCCTCTGTCTCCCCACCTCCAGGGCAAACACCTTTACCCTCTCTTTCTTATTCCCTCCCCCTTCTCCCTCATCCTCTATCTCTTGTCTTTGTCTCTTATTCCCCTACCCTCTGTGGTAAATAAATCTTTGTGCTGAGAACTCGGTCTTGGGGTGTCCTGAGCCAATAGTGTTCACGTCACTCAGCATGCCTTATTGTCTGTTGTGTAGGGCTGAAGTCCCATAAGCCTTCTTGCATCAGTGATGGCGTGTCTGCCATTGTCCTTGTTCTGCTCCTGTTCAGGCAACCATGTTGGTGAGGCTGTATGGGTATAGCGCTTCAAGACACACTATTACAGCAAACTCCCTGTTCTCTGGCTCTCTTCCACAGTGACTCCTGAGTCTTAGGCTCAAAAAGCTGTGTTGTAGACGCATCAGTTGGGACTGGGCTCCACATATGCATATTTATATCTTGATGCCTTCTATACATTTGTGTATAAATTATAGATATGTACATTATGTTGTAAACTGTGGTATTGATATATTTTAAGTGTTAAGTTGGGAGGGTAGACCCCAGCCCCTCGCATCTATTCCAGCCTCCAGGCCTGAGAGTTTGTATCGGTCTGGACTCCAAATCCCAGGATGCCACTCCCAGAGTATTTAAATGAACTCCCAAAAGAGGAACACGTGGTCCCTTTTCCTTCCTCCTGGTGGTCGCGTTCACGGCCTCCTGGTTCCCCTTGGGGCCACCGGAGAGCGCAGGACTCCCATTAAACCTGGATATTTCTTAATTTGGCTTGTTTTGATTTGGTTTGATTGAGAATTTGCGTCAGCGGAGAGCCTGCGTTAGGAAATATTCCTAACATTAAGAAAAAAAATGAAGCATGTTAAAGAGTCAATGATGGTGGGGCCATGTTTCTTTAAATAGCCAGGACAGGTCTTAGGTGACATGAACAGACCTCCTGGATGAAGCAGGACTACCAATGTATTCCAGGTGGAGGGAACAGCAGTGTAAAGGTTCAGGGTAGAAATGTTCTCTGTGCTTAGGGACAGCAGGAAAGAAGATGATTTGGGAGCAGAGACAGAGGATGCTGGGTGGCAAGGCTGGAGACGTAAACAGAAGAAAATACGAGCTACTGTATGGCCTGCTCTGTTGACTTAGAAGGAAGTTGTGTGGATACGGACCAAGATGCTCTCGATGACATAGGAACTCTGGAACTTCAGGCATGGAGATGGTGCACGGCTCTAAGATGGAAGACAGGAAGGGAGACCTGAGCCGTTGAGACTGCAGGCTCAGCAGGGTCTGAAGCGGGATTAGACAGTAGAATGGGCAGAGCAGTCACTCAGAGCCCTGTCTCCTCCATGCCCAGAGATGTCCCAGAGCCTCATTTCTGTCTCCCTCTGACCCAGCCTGCCGCACCAATATGCCTGTATTCTCCCAGATTCATCCTCTGGGCAGCAGTGAGCAGGCAGCCAGAGGCTGAAGCTGACCAGAAGACAGAACTGGGGCAGGAGCAGGATTAGTGAGGTGCTGGGTGACTCCTTGCACTGACGTGAGCATGACTTAGTTGGGTGTGATGGCTACTGGTGTTAACTTGGCAGATTAAGGGATTATTTTATGTTGGTAGATGTAGGAAGGTCCGGTTTAGTGGTGGGTGGGGCTGCTCTCTGAGCAGGAGAAACATGGCTGAGCACCAGCGTGCATGCAGTCACTGTCCCTCCCCCTGGCTGTGGACGGGATGTGATCGTCTGCCTCACTCTCTGGCCACCCTGACTTCCTGCTCTAACTGTGAGCTTCCTTCTTTACGTTTCTTTTCTTAAGGTATTCTATCACAGCAATAGAAAGAAACTAAGACACAAATTGGTACCCAGTGCCAATGCTGCGGGAAACCTGATTCGGTGGTTCTCAGGCCTTTGAAACTGTTTTATGGGACAAATGTGGAAGAATTGGAGCCTTTGGACTAGAAAACCCCCGAGTACTAAAAGCAAAACGGACTGTTCTGATGGGAGCCTAGAAGACCAAAATCCCGAGAATCACAGTGCAGGCCCATCACATGAGTTCTGAGGGGAACAAAGGACTTTATTTGGAGCGGGGCTAGGGGGTCTTTCATGTGATATTTTAGTCAAAGAGTCTGGCTTCATTTTGTCCATATCCTAAGAAGCTGAATGAAGTGCAATGTAAAGACTATATGTACTCATTCGTTTGGCAGAGGATAGGTGTGTGAGCAAGCTTCAAGTTTCGAGCAGAGAATATGTGGGCAGCAGAATGGTGTAGCTGTTGGAGAGAAGAGCCATTAACAGAAACCTCTGCTGCACTGGAACCACAGTACAGATGTCCCCATCCGAGCTCCAAACAAGGCTGTTGGCATTACTGTCCAACTGGTTTTGAAGGCATGAAAAACCCAAGACTGAAGGGTTTTTCACTGAGAGCAGCTGAGGCCAGGTAATCTCCAATAGGGTCAGACAGAATCCCTGTGAAGAGGTCAATGGACATTTGTTTGCAATTATTTAGGCAAAGCAATGAAGACCCCCCCCACACACACACACCCCAGGATATTGGAGATGTCAGGATTGTGGGATGTCAGCCAAGGCAAGCTGCAAGAATGAATTGGGATCAATTGGAGAGGCCAGAGCTGAAGGGGTGTGGCTACTGTATCTTTGGAGATCAGCCAATGTCATTCCAGCCTAGGACACGAGGCAGAAAGCTGCAAAATTGGTATTTGCTGGGCTGGGTTTAGGTCTTGCTTTGACAGACTATTCCTTGTTATGCCCAGATTCTTCCCTTATGGAAGAAAGAATATTTATTCTATGTCATTCTAAATTGGGCAGTTAAGACTTTAGACTTTTTTTTTTTAAAAATTTATTTATTCTGTACACAATATTCTGTCTGTGTGTATGCCTGCAGGCCAGAAGAGGGCACCAGACCCCATTACAGATGGTTGTGAGCCACCATGTGGTTGCTGGGAATTGAACTCAGGACCTTTGGAAGAGCAGGCAATGCTCTTAACCTCTGAGCCATCTCTCCAGCCCCCAAGACTTTAGACTTTTAAAGCATTGACATTGTTAAAAGATTGTGTGGAGGGGGGTCATGAAGTAGCTTAGTAGGTCTTTACCTGCTCTATGTGTACCCTGACAGGCATATGCACATGTGTGTGTACCCACAAGTGTGCAAACACACAATCACAAAAGATTTTTAAAAAACTATGGAGACTTTTCAAATGGAACCGAATGCATTTTACAGTGAGCTGTTGTGTTAAGTTGGCAAGGGGTAGAGATGGGACAGTACAGACTTGCCAGACTCCAGAATCAACTAAGATGGGAGTCTGGGCACCCCTGTGGACTAGTGATCCTGGACTCTCTAAGTGGAAAAAACAATGCATGAATACATCCATTGCCCCCACCACCTCGCTTTGTAGATGTTGACAGCTGCTTGAAGCTCTCGCAGCTTGACTTTCCACCAGAACAGCCATACCCCCTTCGGTTGTGCCCACCCCCTCCCCCATGTAGCCCTGGCTACCCTGGAACTGTTAGGCAGATCAGGCTAGATCAAACTCAGAGATCCAGCTGCCTGTCTTCCTGGTGCTGGGATGAAAGGTGTTAAGTTGCTTCTGTTTGGGTATTTTATCGAAGTGCCAAGTAACTAAGACATTGGGTGTTTTAGATCTATCCCTTTTGGGATAATTTAGACCTAAATTACCTCCGCTAATCCTGGAGCCAGTGCTTTACTACTGTGTTACAGGTGTCATGCTTCATGTTAGCCATGCCCAAGCACATGTCACAACGCTTTCCCTTTTAAATACTGCCCTAACTCCAGTGTCGCACAAGAGTGGGAGAGAATACCCATGGGAGAGAAAGGGCATCATCACGTTCCTCCTGTAAAAAAGGCTTCTCTTGGTCCCTTTCATCACGCTGTTATGTGGTTACTTCCTACTCTGTGGGTGAGAAAGTGGAGTTGGAGAAGCGCCCCGAGGTTAAAGGGCTAATAACAGCAGGCTGATCTGCGGCCCTTTAATCCTGGGTGTGGGCTGTGCACCTACTTCCTAGGTCAGTGAGTCATAATCTAAAGACTGTTGACCACTCTCCCTCCCTGCCACTGGACAATGGAGTAGGTGTCAACACGTCATGCCTACCCAACCAACGACAAGGGGATGGGAAAATGCATTTATTGAAATTTACAAATGGTAGAACCTCTTTGAAAGTTTGACAAAAGCCAGGTCTGGCGGTGCGTGCCTCTTAAAAAAGAATCTTAACACTCATACCCATAAAATAAAAATGAAATCTTAACACAAGCACACAGAAACACAAACATTACCCCTAAACTTGTGGGTTACCCTCTTCAAGTGTCAAGGACAAAAGAACCCTTTGCTTTGTCCCTACATCCAAGGTCTGGATGGAGTTTACAGTCCAAGTTTGTATCAGAGATCTTTCCCTCTAACACTATTCCAGGGTCCTAATTCTTTCCTTTTGTTTTTGTTGTTCCTTCCAGGATTCGCAGATCTCCTGGGGAAAAACCCACGATGGTAGGCTGTATGTCAAACACTAACCTTTACTAGACAGGCTCTGCACAGTGCCAAGAAAGCTAAAGCTCAGCTTTCCAGACTCTACTAGAATCCCAAAGCTGACTCTTCAGGAAAGACGGCGGTGCATCAAGGCTGCTATTTGTCCCAGCTGGCAAGTTTTCATTATTAATTGGTCTGTTGAGGGCAGGTCAGTAAGTCTGGCTTGTCCTAGGTGTCACAGGACCCAGGCTCTAACCCTAACCCCAATAACAATGCTGTCCAAACCGGTAGCAACAAAATCACAAAACACTCATTTGCAAGTAGTATATGGCTTTTTGATCCCATCAAATAACTTTATTCACACAAACGTCCCTTAATTTACAAAGCTTCAGTCATTCATACACATTAGGGGGATCCACAGTGTTCAAAGAACTTAAATATAATGTATCATACCAACCCAAGTAAGCCAAGTACAAAAAATGTCCATATAAAGTTGTTCACACATAGGTCCTATATTACCAGCTTCTGTGCAAAAAAAAAGAAAAGAAAAAGAAAAAAGAAAGAAAGAAAGGGAAAATTAGTATTTGAAACTGACCTTGTGCCTGGCTTTCAACCTCAAAACCAAGTCTGGTCCACATGAATAACTGAAATATCCTCCGGGTTTGATGGCAGGCAGCCGACGGGATGTAATTTTTTTTTTTTTTTTGAAAAATATCCCCTTAAGTAGGTTTCTTTCTTCCTATGATCTCATCTGAATTTAAAAAACAAAAAATGGCTCACTCCTTCTGGTACTCTCCCTAATCCTGGGGGCCCCTAGGCAACCAATGGCAGTAGGCTTGTCCCTCGGTGATGGCTGTGGATGCTGACATCAGCCACTGCTATAGAGTCCCTGCTGCAGGGCTCCCCTCCCAGAGCATGTTTCCAGACAAGGCTCCAGACCTCTGCAGACCTGAAGGCTGTATGACGAGCTCAGAAATCAGGGAGGGCAGAGGCCTCAGCCTCCAGTCTGCTGGCCTGGAGAGCTGAGGAACCAAGCTCAGCCAATTCTGAGGTAGACTCCAGCAGTTGTCTGGAGCTGCCAGACAGGGAGGAAGAACCCAGTCAAGGGGAGGGATAACCCAAAGATCCACTATGCCCCCAGATGTGGAAGGAGGGGCATACAAGCAAGAGACAAGGTGGAAAGAGCTCACAGTGAGCAGGGTTGGGAGGGATAACAGGGTTGGGAAGGACACCGGAGTAAGGCAGGGTAGGAACGTCCCCCTCCTTGGAGGATAGCAGTCAGAATCTCACTCTTCCCAAGATTCCAAAAGATAGCTAAAGGCTAAAACCCACACTTAATCCATCCTTTTAAGCTGTCTTCTCAAGCAGTAAACAGCTAATAGCATAAACAGATTCCCACAATGCTCTTTTCCTCTTCTTGAAAAATATTCACGCAAAAACAATAACCTTATTGCTGCAAACACTGTTTTTCTAAAATAGTGATATGTTAAAGAGCTGAGAATCTTGGAGGAAGGAATGATGGAGGTGGGAACTATTGGGGCAAGAAGGTGAGGAAGCAAGGGAGTGGTCTTAGCACCACGGGGTTAGGAAGCGAGTCAAGGGCCTCTGCTCACTCCAGGTGTCTGTCTGCCTTCACTGCCACTGGAGTTCCCACTGGCAGTGCCACAAAGGAGGCCAGGCCCTACTCAGAGTCAGATCTTCACCTAGTGTGGGTGCACTTCTTCTCCAGCTGTAAACAGGGTATTTCTTTAAGTAAACATTAAAACATCCCATCCTTCAGGCAGTCAAAGGGCAAACCCTACAAGGTGGGAACAGAGTTCCTATTCCCTGCCCCAATGCGCTAGAGCTAGGTGAGGCTAAAGCCTGAACCTTAGTCTCCTGTGACCAGGAAGGGGTTAGCTGGAGCCAGTTTGGATGGTGCAGTCAGTGTCTTCCTGGCTGGAGGTAAGAACAGGAGGAACAAAGGCAGTGTGCATATGTGGGCAGCAGCATTTGGTCCTGCTCTAGAGCTGCTGTGAGGGCCACAGAGGCAAGGGGGAGGTGTGTCTGGCTACAGCCCACAGGAGGTGGGTGGGGGCTCAGAGTCTTCCTTCCCCTGTGGCTATATACAAGTGGGAGATTATGAGTACCAGTGACAAATGAACACAGAGAAGACAGCCACCTGCTTCTGGCAGAGTCTGGACAGGGAGGACAATGGAATAAGGCACTATGATCTGTCCTGATGACTCCCTTCAGTCACAGGGAGCTGAGCTCTGAGTGCAGAGAACTCAGGCCAGGCCAGTCTCCCAACAGCAATCCTCACACCCAAGAAAAGGACAAATGTTTGAAGTTCCGCACACATCTAGAAGGTGGGCAGGTCTAGCAAACTGGAGGCACCTGAGATGATGCTGCACAGAGCTACTGGCAGGCCTGCAACCCACATAGAGGCAGAGCGGAAATAACAGAGGAGAGGGATGCTGATTCCCAAGAGGGACAGGCAGCTGAGCTTAGAGAAGACTATAGAACCCACCAGGGGCTGACTCACTGGCCACTGCACAGCAAAAATGTCACCGGGCCAGTGTCCATCTATCCGGCTGGCAGGTGATAGCACAGATTGCAGGAGAGGGAGGGAAGAAAACAGGAACAGGCACTTGGGGCTCAAGACCTGGCTCTCATCTGAGCCAGAGATAGAGGTGCAATCACCAGGCCAGAACCAGCTGGGAGTCATGGAAGACAAGGTGTGGGGAAACAGGCTACCCCTCACCAGGCTACCCACCTGCAACCTATGGGGCTACTTTGACACGAAGAAAAGTATGGTGAGAAAGTCTTGATTGCAGAGAGCGAAGAGACGGAGAAGAGAAAAAGGTAGGTAGAATAGTGATTTGCTAGGCTTGAGTCTTTACCAGGAACCCAGCAGGACTATAGCACGGAGAGTGGGGTACTGAGCTCGGAGACTGCTTTTCCCATCTGCTCAGGCACAAAGAGACAGCAGCACCCAGGGGAAGAGAGGAGGGTGGAACAGAAATGGAATGTACTTTGCAATTAGGGGATGCTGCTGTTCCCAGCCCCCTCCCAGGTGCCACTCTGATTAAGCTCAGGAGGCTGCTTAACAACTCAAGAAGACAAGATGCTACCACAGTGCAGCAAGGTGAGCGCCTGCATTACCAGCTGCAGCCGCGTACCCATGGGTCTGCAGCTGCGAATCACAGGAACAGCAGCTGACCTCTGGCCAAGAGGAGAAAGAAACTTTGGTGCTGAGTTTCCTGAGAAGGCTGGAAAATGTTAGTGGACAGAGCTAAGCAGGGTTCAGTGTTGCTCTGGCCTTCCCCACACTAGAGCTGCTGAAAGAAAAGCTCCCCTTGGCCTCTCATTTCCCTACCCATCCTATGCTAGCTTAGGAAGAATAAACAAGATGAACACACAGATACCTTCTTTCCTGATCCAGAGACCCCATCTCATGTGGCCAGGGTGAAAAATCTGAGAAAGTACTGGAGCAACCAAAGGTGCACCCAAGAGAATGATGGGGTCCATCAAGAAGGAGCTGGAAGAAGGGTATCTTCCCTCGGGAGGCTCTAAGAACACTGCAAGGGAGTTAAGAGTGAAAGACTATGCAAACAGAGGCAGCAGAGTCACAGGGACTTTAAGACGGCTAGCTGCTATATGGGCCCTCTGCTAGCCACATGGGCATCCCTATCTGCCTCATACCTCCCTAGTCAAGGCAGGTCCTTTCTCTTTCAACAGACAACAGTTACAAAGAGTTTGATCACTTAACATGAAGTCCCTGGGGGTAAGAGATGGCGCTTGACAGTATCACCCAGTGGTGAGAGACACCATGGATCCTGGTACACGGGGCACACCTTTTTCTGTGAGGAAATGATGGCAGCAGCCATTTGAGGGTAATCTGCAATCGTCAAAACTGGACCTTGGGGCCAGGTAGTCTCTGTGACAAGCTGGACTTGCAGCACACTGGGAAGATAATCCAGGAGGCAGAAGGTAAAAAAGTAATGGCCTCATAGCAGTGACAAGAGGCCAAGGAAGACCAAGTCTAACAGAGAGTTGGCACATCAGTCCTAACAGAAGATAGGCTTGTGCAAGTGAGCTGGGGTGTCTTTATCCCCAAGTGATGGGGTCATCACTCTTGGTCTTCTTCCTCAGAGAGCCCGGCTGGAAAGGACAGAAGGAAGCAGTTCCAACTATAGTGAGTCCTGGCATGACCTGGGGCTCCCAAGAACTTAAAAAGAACCAAACCCACGCTTCAGGTCTTCTTAAAGAGTGCTTCTGGCAAACCCTGGTCTTCCTCTTCTGAGAGGTTCTTCATTTCTGATCCTGACTGAGGCCTGAGGGCTGGCCAGGACCAGCCCACCCAAGGAGTCCAAGAGCTCCCACAGCTGGCAGGGAAGTAACTCAGAGCCTGCTTCCTTAGATCTTCGTATCCCTTTGCAGGAGAGACACCAAACTCCGGGCAGAAAGAAGTTCTTTGGGAAGCGGGATGCTAGAGCGCAACTGAGAGATGTGAACGAAAGAAACAGAACATGAAAGAGAAAACCAAAACTGCTTCCTAACTTAAGAAATTAACGGACTAACGGTGAATATATGCATAAGCTTTGCCCACATTCAATGTTCTTAAAAACAAAACGAAACAAAAACCCAAACAATAAAAAGGTGCCTGTCCAGAGTGTAGCCTTCTGCTCTTCAGAAGTCTTAATGGTTTAATGTTTAAAAAAATAATAATTATTATTATAATAAAGGAAAAACAAAAGGGTAGCGTGGGAAACCCAAGCAAAAGCTTCACATTGTGGGAGGTCCAGCTGTCAGGAGATCGCCACCACCTGTACCCTCTGCCATCCTGTCCGAGACATGATGAGACTGTGGGTCCCGAAGGATCGACCTGGAAGACAGAAGGAAGGCAAGGAATGGACATTGGATCAGTGGGTGAGGGTACAGAGCCAGCACCCAAACCAAACTGACCCTGAAGCTATGTGTGCCAAGTTTTCTAAATACTTTATGTGGAGGAAGCTGAGCCACCTGTAAAGACACTATTTCTCGGGTAAGGAAACCGATGTGTTCAAGGTCACAATGACTAAGGGCAGACTTTGGAAGAGGGAGCTAAGGTAGCTTGCTGGGTCCAGCTACCAATCTGATCACAAATTCTACACCTTATTCCCACTCTGTACTTCTCTGTACTGTAGCTTCTCTGTACTACACAGGACCCATTCCAAATAGAATGTTCCCAATGGACCCTGATGGTCTTGGTTCTATTTAGTCTTTCTTCTTCTCTCACAACAACTCTTATATAATTTCCCTGTTCTTTACAAATGAGAAAATGGTTTTCAGCATTGGAGAACTTATACTAAGTTAGCCAACAAGTTTTAAAAAGACATTACTTTCTCCTCCAAGGTCAGGTGGACTCAGAGCAAGGTTTCCCAGAAGCAAGTGATAGGTCCCTCTGCCCACAGCAACATCTACTGGGGTTGTAACTGAGTGTTCTGGAGACCAAACTATCTTAATAAAAACAGTCCTGCCAGCTGACTATGTTCTTTGGTCTCACAATCTACACCTATGTCACAAGCTGTTTTGGAGATTACATAAATTCAGTTGTGCATGGCTTAATGATATAAGAAATGTGGAACTGCTTGAGCATGACAGTATTCTATGGGACCACCACTGTATATTGTCTGCTATTTCCTGAAGCATCATTGTGTCTAACTGTACATATACTACTTACAAGAATGCCTGGTCCTGCCGGGCGGTGGTGGCGCACGCCTTTAATCCCAGCACTCGGGAGGCAGAGGCAGGTGGATCTCTGTGAGTTCCAGACCAGCCTGGTCTACAAGAGCTAGTTCCAGGACAGGCTCCAAAGCCGCAGAGAAACCCTGTCTCAAAAAACCAAAAAGAATGCCTGGTCCTGTGAGCACTGGCTGCTACCTGGGAACTACTTTGGTGCTGGGCCTTGGGAATAAGACAAAAAGCTGTCCTTCAAAGAACCTAGCACACAGAAGTCTATAGAGATTAGTCTTGGGGCAGCTCTATATTCTGAGCTACTTAATCTCATAGCTTAGTATAGCTTTGTCTTGGGCAGGGCAGGTCATCTGGGCAGCAATGTTCTAAAATTTTCAAAGTGCCTAGTTTCACTCTAAATGACTGTCCCAAACAAGCCCTTCCCTGTACTCTTGCAACCCTTCAGTGACTTCCTTGTTCCATGGACACACCAAGTCCACTGTCTAAGGCTTGAGAAGTATTCTCCGGTTCCAGCCCAGAGTACCTTCTTCACTGGAGCTGTGGTCAGTACAGCCAGACAACACTGGCCCCATAATCTCAAGTCTTACAGGTGCCCTCGCTCATTCACAAACTAACACCAGACTGGGCCTATCTGCCCCTGTCTCTTCCTCGATTGTCTTCCGTCTCTTTTGGGCTCTGAGTAGAATGAGTATAAAGTATAAGGCCTACAGAAGGTTCTGTATCCAATGAGCCCATTCTCCTTTGCCTGTGTCTGCAGCTAGACTCTCAATGTACCTTCAGTCAATCAGCAATCACAAGCGGCTGTAGGTACCACAGGAAAGGCACCCCCCACACTGACGGAGGAGAGCACACAGCCTGTGGGGAACAGCTGGGAGAGCTTTCAGAGCTTCAGCTGTGCTAAGAGCTAGAGAGCCTGGTAGCTCCGCTTCTGGAAACTTAGCTTCACTGCTAACTCTAAACATGGAAAAAGAATTCACAAATAAAGATGAGAATAAATTATGAGACATTACTTCCAATGTCCAAAACTAACAGACTAAATGATCTATCAGCTCACTGTTATAGTGAAAAAATGAGAGATGGGTGGCGTTGGTGCATCAGTCTGAAGCCTGTTAGAGTCAAGTGGGATACATACGTTACATACGTTACACACTGCATGGTAGAAAGCAGAAATATAGTTTGTCTCTACAGCTCAGGATGTAATAGGTAAAAACTTGTGGTGTTTGGATGGATGAGGCCTTTGGGAGGTAATTAGTAATATATAAGTCATTTGGGTGGGATCCCATGATTAAGCTCTGGTGGTTGTTTAAGAGGGAGATCCTAGCCGGGCGGTGGTGGCGCACGCCTTTAATCCCAGCACTCGGGAGGCAGAGGCAGGCGGATCTCTGAGTTCGAAACCAGCCTGGTCTACAAGAGCTAGTTCCAGGTTCCAGGACAGGCTCCAAAGCCACAGAGAAACCCTGTCTCGAAAAACCAAAAAAAAAAAAAAAAAAAAAAAAAAGAGAGGGAGATCCTAGGAGCTGGAGAGATGACTCAGTGGTTTAAGAACATAGGTTGCTCTTCCAGAGAACCAGGGTTTGAGTCCCAGTACCCACATGGCAGCTCACAACCATCTATAATTCCAGTTTCATAGGATCTGATACCCTTTTCCCTCCTTGGAAACTAGTAATATATGATACACATACATACATGTAGGTAAAGCAGTCAAACACATAAGTAAATCTTTAAAAAAAAAGAGGGAGATCTCACTCACACACACACACACAGAGGCTTCTTGATATATGATGCCCCTGTGTTGCCTCAAAAGACAGCCAGAAAGAAGGGCCATCCTCAGAGGTGAACCTCTGACTTAGGACCTAAGACCAAGAATTACCCTTTTTCTTTACCTTTAATAAGCTTATGTACAAAAAACTTGTACATAAAAACGAGAATGCACCAAAATTAACCAGACCCAATGTCTATACATAAAAGCATGCATTCTGGGAAGAGGTTAGGTACAGAGTAAGGGAAGCATCTCCCAAGCAAGGGGAAATAGAATATATAGTTATAGATGAATGGGGGAGTGGGATGGAATGGAAGGATTAAACTGAATGGGGGTGGGGCGTGGAGGGAAGAGGGCAATAAAGGGAATATGGGGAGGACAACTAACACTATGGACCATTGGAGGGGTTCATATAGAAACTTACTACTATAGAAGGTTCTTTTATTTATTTATTTATTTGTTTGTTTATTTATTTATTTATTTATTATGTATGCAATATTCTGTCTGTGTGTATGTCTGCAGGCCAGAAGAGGGCACCAGACCCCATTACAGATGGTTGTGAGCCACCATGTGGTTGCTGGGAATTGAACTCAGGACCTTTGGAAGAGCAGGCAATGCTCTTAACCTCTGAGCCATCTCTCTAGCCCCAGAAGTTTCTTATAACATATACATATATGAAAGAAATCTAGATGTAATAACCAGTTAATGGAGGAGAAATGCTCACTAGACATTTTTCACTAGACCCAACGAAGACACACAACTGGACCGTGCGCAGAGAATGAGGAGGACATGGTGACACAAGGAAACAAGGTCTTCTAGACAACAGGACATGGGATACACACATCAACTCAGACTGTGCTAGCACGCATAGGCCCAAGTCAGACAGGGCCCAGCACTGAGAGGTAGAACCAGACAGAGCTTCCATCCCTAGCCAGAAAGTTATCTCCAAGTGACAACAGCTTGCCAAAGAAAACCTAGTCTTCTCCAATGGAGTTTGAGTATATAAACTACACCTAAGGGCAGGCCCCTCCCCACCATGCCCAGCAGTTGATGGCCAACACAAAACAAACTCAGTGGTACTTTTGGAGATGATTTTTGCCTCTTTTTTGTTTTGTTTTGTTTTGTTTTTTTGTACCTTACTGGCCTTCCACTTGCACATTAATTTCCAATTTGGGAAATTTTTGTGTGTGTGTGTTTTGTGTGTAAGTATCTCTGTACATATGTGTTTCTCCTGGTTTTTGTTTTGTTTTTAATTAAATTTTGTCTTTTTTAACGTGTCTGTTTCTTAAGAACAGAAAAAAAAAAGGAATGGATTTGGTGGGTGAAGAGGTGGGGAGAATCTAGGAGAAGTTGGGAAAGGGAAACCATGATCGTAACTATATGGAAAAAAAGTTTTCAAACAGAAAAAAAAAATCAAAAACAAAACCAGCATGGACCAAAATAACCAGACCCAAAGTCTATGATAAAAAGCATGTACTCTGGAGAAAAAGCCTCAGATCTCTGAGGCCTACCCCTTCACTGGATGCTTCTGCTCCCCTACTAGCAATAGGAATTAAAAGTTTCCCCCAAAGATTCGTTTGGGGACTTATTCCCAGCCTTCAGTTTGGGAAAAACTCATGTACTCCCTGATGACTTGGCAGCCATTCCACCCTCGTGTAGCTTTTCCCTGTTGCTTTCTGCTTGTGTTTTCAGTAGACAAGTAGGTGAAGCCGAAGACAGACAAGTACACCTTCCCCAGGGAAGCCACAGCACGGTGTGCTCACGGGAAGATGGAGGAGGCACTCTTTTACTACCTCAACAAGAACAGTAAAGACTATCTGGCTTGGAGTCAAAGCAGCCTGCCCATTATTAATGCAGATGATGATGAAGAGTGCAGGTCCCAGCCTTGGTGGGCTCTTGTTCATCACCTTTCATCCTAGCAGATGCCAAAACCGTGGCTCCCTTGTTGGCCAGGCTAGAGCATGTGGGTCTGATTCTGATACCTAGCATCAACCAGGGCTTTCCTTGTTGCTCTCAGTGGGACCCCTAAGCACAGAGCCTTCCTGAAAGTCAACAGCATATCAGATAAGCATAATGAAGAATGGTAACTAACCATATGTAGTGGACTTTATGGTAAATACGGCCTTGGAATAGGTGATCTGTCAGGTTTAGGTTTTTTGTTTTGTTTTTTTCCCCAACAAACCCTTACTCTGTTATTTCAGATCTTGGACTAAGTTCCCACAGTAAGTCTCATTTCTCTTTATCACAACAAACTCTTAGTGAGTACTTGCAACTTTATAGGTAACTTAGTGACATAACTTTCAACCCTTCTACAAAGTTTTCCCATCATAATTTACATCTTCTAGCAACTCCGTGAGGTAGGAGGTAGTATTATCCTGGCCGTAAAGACAAACTGTAACTCAGAGAAAGGCTTAGTCACTATGCACCAGAGCAAATGGTCTATACCAATGACAGTTTCTTTCCAAAGCCTCTACTTCTATCATGTAACTTTGCAGTGTAAAATTCATTCTTTGAGACACAAGGGCTAAGTGCTACTGCTTACATTTAATCCTTACATTTATATAGAGAACTTAGCAAAGAGCTCACAGAAAGCCTAGTGTAGGCAACCACCTTATGCCTGGGGTACAAGTGGAAGGATGGATGTGTTACCACCAGGATCTTAAGCAGTTCCTCTGCCAGCTGAACAGAGGAACTGTTCTATTCAATGAGGTAGGGAAACAAATTGCTCCCATTCAAACCACTGGCATCTTAGAGCACAGAAACTAGAAAGACCTGAGGTGAGCAAGGGATGGAAAGATGTGGCTAGAGATGTCCATCTCCTGCCCCTCTCTATTCCTAAACACACACAAAATAAAGGATGTCTCCTAATCTAAAAGCACAGCCTTTCTCCCTGTGTGTCTGTATCGTTTCTTTAAATAACTGTTGATATAGTAGGAACATTGAAAAACTGACCCCCTCCACTGTCCCCTAGCTTATTAATTAATAAGATAATTGCATTATCTTAAGAAATATGTTTAAAAACATGGCACATGAAATACAGCTTTCTCGTTCCCAGACTCCATGAAGGAAAGGCACAGGCTTTACAGGAAACTCCTGAGCGTTTGAAGCTGGCTCCTACCCCTAGTCACAGTCATGATCGCTGTCTCCTCTCTCCCTTCTTTTGGAAATGCAGACAATACAAATTACACTCTGCTGTGGGGAGTGGGAACTCCAGTAGACTGCCAGCGGTCCATCTTGTCTACTTAAACCCGCCTAATCACTGCTCAGCTGGCGGAGGGCTCTCAAACTACCATGCTCTCAAGCATTAATGGTCATTTGGCTCTTAGGGCATCAGACCGGAATACCTGGAACTTTTTTTGTTTTGTTGAAACAGGATCTCATTCTGGGTTAGACTCAGGCTGGTCTCTAGGTCAAGACAATCCTCTCACCTTATCCTCCCTGAGTGCTGGGATTACAGGTAAGAGTCATCATGACTAGCCTGGAATTCACTCGTCAAGGCTTAATTCAGGAACTATCTTACATCTTCTATATTGGTGAGAGAATTAACAGTGGTGAGCTCTGTTCAGAGCATATACATCTCTGCCATAATGATCCCAGAGACAATCCTCCTGCCTCTGCCTCTTCAGTGCTAGAATTACAGGCAGGCACTACCATGCCCAGCTTCCCAATAGTCATTTTGTTAAAGCAAAATTTACGACTTGGTCTGGAGTCAGCCTTCCCTTGAGGTGAGAGTCTTCTTTCTGTTTTAGTCTTTAGCTCCCACTCTTCTGCTTCCTTCCTCATCCAGCAGTCACCGAGCCTTCTGGGTCCTTCTCTGTACCTCTTCCCAGAAAACATGTCCAAAGAACAATCTTTGCAAGGACGCTGCTTTGTGGTGAGCAGCCAGGCCTGACAGTCAGCCTCTACTACCTCACAATCCCTTAGACGAGAGTCTGCCAATTCCCTGAGGGCTATCGATTACCAGGTGGTGATGGATGCTACAAGCTCATATACTGAATGGCTGACAGAAACTTTCAAATTAGTATACATGGCAATATAAAACTAATTTATGTACTTCTAAGACACATTCAACAGGACAGCATTTTAAGGGGAAAATATGGTTATAAGAACTTCTGCCTGTGACTAAGCTCCTAGCCCACTGCCCAGTGCTTACATGCACAGCAAGCATCTGAGCAGCCAGTGCATGGAGGAAAGCTTATTCACACCTATGATGGTTGGGCTACTTCTCCACGCTCTGACATCTGGTGGGGACAGAGCTGGGACTGTGCCCAACCCTGATGCCTGCGCTACTCTGGAACCAAGCTAAACCATTCCTTGGCTCTCTCACCATCAGAGCTGAACAGGAGAAACAAAGCGTACGGAGACCATGGATTTTTCTAACATTTAGACAGTCTACTGCTTATAGAAAAGAGGCTCTTGGCTCCACCTTTTCTTTCCAATTTCTCATCAGGAGAAATCCCCTCAAAGAGAAAGCAGATTCCACACAACGCTCAAGTGGAAAGAGCTCCTGGAACCCAGTGTGGCAAAGCTGAGAGACAGCTGGTTTCAGCCTATGCCCCTGTATCAGGCATAGTACATGGTTCATGTCAACAGCAAAATTAGAAGCTGGCAACTATCTATCTGTAAGATGGCAAATAAATAAATAGTTATTAGTTTTAAAATAGCTTACTTGCCCAGGCTAGCAGGTGGCTCAGGAGGTAATGACAGAGCTCTGGAAGTGCTAGAAGGATTGGAACTCCACATTTGTAATCCACGATGTCAGAGGGGTGGCTATGGACAGACGGCAGCTTTCTCCCGTCTTCCAGATCCCACACACCCACCCTGTTCAGAGGGATGGATGTGGCCTCCACACTACCACCTAGGCTGTAGCAGTACATTAAGTCTTGCACTTAGCTGTGGAGGCCTATTCAGCAGCAGCGGAGGATCAACATCTCTACAGGGTGACAGGAGGAGAGAAAAGGGGCCTGGTTTCCAGTGTCATTGCTTTCCAAAGTGCTCAAGGAAGAACTTGACAACAGGGAGGGGATTTTTAATCCAAGGCCCTTCTAATCTCAGGAATATAACACGAGTTCTAGAATCCCCAAGGGCCTCAAACTCTCAGTGGAAGTCAGATGCAGTTTTCCGGAAGGCTATCTCACTACTCAGATCCTGAGACAAATCCCTGACACAATGGGTACTGACAGCCAGGAGCCTGGCTTATGCAGACAAAACTAACCAGAGGCAGCCTATCAAGAGGAGCTGCCATGGCTCTGGAGGTAGGCACAGGTAAACAGTACAGTCTATGTGGCTGAGATACTGAGGAAGCAGGTCAGTGAGAAAGAGTGAGGCCAGTCTCAACTCAACATGCCAGAGCCTTTGCTTTTCCTTGAAGTCTTCAAGCAGAACCTGAGACTCTTCTTAACGGGTATGCCAGCACTGAGAGACATGGGCTCTATCTCCTATCATCTGAAGCTGGTTCCACAGCTACCTTACTCCCTAAGAAACACAGTTTTTGAAGCACAGCTGCCAGGCCCAATAGACATCAGGGCAGGAGTCGGTGAGAGAAAGGACACGAACAGAATTTAAAGCCAGGATAGCATGCTGTTTAAACATCAGCTTTTCATCTACTGTGTCAGAAGGCTCCGCAGGGGCACTAAGTGAGTCTATGGCAACTACACAATCAGGGAGCTCTTACACATGAAGGCTGTGTCATAACAAGGCAGCGGTCACATTGACTGTACCCCTGACAATACTATTTTATTTTAGGCCATCTGATTCCTTAAAGTGTGCTGCCAAAATTAATAGTATTAAAAAAGTTCACCAAATGTACAAAAAGAAGAAATCACTGGCCATAATGGACGAGTCTAGATTTAAAAGGCTCCATGGTGACCTAACAGTAGGCAGAGCTACCCGCTGAGTCATCCTGAGTGTGCTTGAGAACTTGGACTCATTGAGACCTCTGACCTGGCCTTGCCTGTCTTTGGGGCTGGGGCTGGTGTTTTCCTGCAGCACTTTAGCTAGTAAGCAGGTCCTAAATGTAATAAGACTAAAGGAGAGACAATTTTTGTTTCTAGAAACAACTAATAAAATCAGCAGTTAGATAGGTAGATATCATAATACCCTTCCTCAAGCTTTTAAGTGTGGGGCTGAATTAAAAACTGCCAACTGCCTCAGTTGGGCCCCGCAGAACCAGGTTCAACTGTAGTGACTATGATTGGAAAAGGGGTCCAGGGGAAAGTCTGGGATCCTGGGATTTCTCCAAAGGACACTTTCCCACTAGGAAGTCACCTAAGTCCTTGTCACTAAAGGCGAGGTCACTCTTCCATGTGGTGACAGCGTAATTTGTGGTTATAAAAAGAAAGACCCAAGGCCAGAATGGTATGGTCTAAAAGAAAGACCATATGGTCTTCCAGTTACAGCTCAAAGCCAGGCATGCCAAGGGAAACTCTTGGGACTTTTTCTAAGGAGTCTATGGCTTTCTTGGGGAAAAAGTCTCCACACATTATTAGGGAGAGAGAAAATGAAGTTCATGGGCAGTCTGTGA
This sequence comes from Arvicola amphibius, assembly GCF_903992535.2. Taxonomy (NCBI): domain Eukaryota; kingdom Metazoa; phylum Chordata; class Mammalia; order Rodentia; family Cricetidae; genus Arvicola; species Arvicola amphibius. The sequence goes on from NC_052051.1 coordinate 45,939,024, forward strand.
AGGTTTTGCAAAAACAAATACCACGGCAGGGATAAAATGTGGCACTGCCACTGTGAGGTTTTGCGGCTCAACTGCGATGGAGACTACTGTGAGCACCAGGCTGCATTTCACACAGGGAAGCAGCCCAGAGGGAGGAGCTGCCCAAAGCCACTGAGACAGCAAGTGGAGTACAGTATAAAGGAAGATCCCCTAGCATGTCCCTAAATGTCACTACTGTGCAAGCTAGCTTCCACGCTTCACATGGTTAGCGAACTGTGTAGCTTCACGCCCTCTACAGATGTTTATCTCGCCAGGTGTGCTACTGGAGCTCTTTCCCAGGTCTGACCTACCCTCCTAAAAGGCTACAGGCACTCTTCCACCCACTCTCAAGCCCCGCCTTATTTGTAAGACCAAGTTCCTCTTCTTTAGGTTGACAAAGCCCCTGGTGACTCAAGGATAGCTCTTTAGATTCCTGGCTTGCACACGCTCACTTTGCACTCTGCTCAGCATGCCCTTCTCCAAGTACAGCTGGGTGAGCGAGTCCCAAATGATGCTGTCACTTATCTCAACAGCACTCTTTTCTCTGAGCTACTCCTGGCCTTGAGTGGACTCAGGATCCCCTGGGGTTGACTACCTGGCCTCTCCTGGGGAGTTCGATGGAGGAGGGCCTGGGTTGGAGCTCTAGCCCTTGCCAGGGCTCAATCACTTCCTGTCTGGAATGGAAGTGAGAACCTGGAGAAGAGACAGCAATACCAAGGACACAAAGGAATACTGAGTAAGCAAGCTCAGCAAGGTGATGATAAAGAAGTGAGCTTGTCCCAGGCCTGCTCCTCTGCAAAAGTAAACAATAAAATGCAGGACCATGAGTAATCATTTGCTCATGAGCGCAAAGAGAAAGGACCTAGGGGTTCCTGGGTTCTACTGCCAAGTCCTGCCTCTCTGTATCGTGTATCATTCAAACCAAGGTGTGAAAAGATACTGAAAGACGCCTCTTCTTCATCAGCTAGAGGACAAGGTACCCCTATGCTTTTGATAATTGTACTTAAGTGTCCTAAAGACAGCTGAGAGGACTGTGACAACGGCTTGAAGCTCTCTCTCTATCTGATCAGAATTATAATCTGATTAGTAGGAAACTCCTTGCTTATGGCGTCTTAGCAGTGGCAAGAACTGTAAATTGGAATCACCTTCCACCATAGCTCCATTAACCCAAGGTCAAGGAATGGGGTTGCAGAAGACTCCTGTTTAGTCTTCCCACAGCACCAACCCCATCTCATCTCTACAAATAGGTGGGCAAGTGGAGTTCTGGTTTTCTGTAATAGTGGGAAGGAGCTGTGTGCTCTCCAAAGGCTTTTTATACCACACTAGAATGAACCTCGGCCCTGAGATGGTCTGGGGAGGGAGGAGGACATCTGGACTGTGTCAGTGGTGACAGCTGTACTTCACTTTAGGTACTTGGCTTAAACCCCAGAACAAGTAGAAAGGTAAAATGTCACCCTGTTTGTCTGGGGTGTGGTAGTTTTCACACCCATTTCTGCTGCCCCATGCAAGCCGAGAATTCCTTCCAAACATTTACCAGATCCAAACAGGCAATCTGGTTACTAACAACAAACGAGTGAGTCCTTACTTGCGACTTCCAGTTTTCTTTATGTCTGGTACAAGGGGCTGGGTCCTGCTGGCAGTGTCTGTACAGTCTGCCAGGATCTCACAGCAGCACACCCCAAATGCCTGAGGCTTGTCCTAGACTTCAGCTTTCTAGAAGGGCATGTCTTAGGCATGTCCAAAAAGTAGAAAAGGAAAAGCAAAGGGGCGCTAGCTCTATCTGGTTGCTAAGGGTGTCCCTTTCCCCAAAGAATGGACAGAGATGCACAATCAACCAGTAGACTCACATCATTTTGGTAGCTTTACTTACTGGACAATATGATAAACACTAAACCCCAACATGATATAGGCAATCTGTTTCTCCCATCACCGTTAAAGTACCATGCCTCTGAGCTCAGAAAACAAACTAAAAAAAATCCAGCCATCATTCACAAGACTCCTTCACCCAGCTTCAAATCAAGATTAGTTTTGTAGCTGGAAAACAAGCATTTCTATCTTCCTTACTATGCCTTATGGGGTACCTGGGTGGTTCTAATACATTCTTCCCAAGTCCCTAGACATCATTTTCTTTAACAAAGAAACAAAATACAGAATTCTTTCTGACCTGTTTATGTTACAGCTGAGTTACAGCTTTCCCCTGGCACCTCTTACTGAAAGCGAAATTCTGTTAAAGTTGGGAAATTCACAGCAGTGTTTTATAGTATTGATTTATTTTAAACTTGGTTGGCATTTTTAAGACCTGCCATGCCTCTGAGCCCTAGAAATGCTGAAAGAGATCTCTATTTCGTCTGATTTGGAATATCATGAGGTATTAGGTAAAATAAAGAGGGGCTGGCAACTTATCTGCTCTTGCCCACTTTGTCAAGACAAAATCTTGGTTCCTCTCCCCAGGCCTGAACCCATGTATCACCGCTTGGGAACTGCACCTTCCTTCCACAGCAGGGTATCCTGAGTAAGCAAAGCCTCCTCTGGACATACCCAAGCGATCGCTTCGCACCCAACTCTGATAAGACATTCCCAAACTCCCTCAAGAACCAGCCCTAAGATTTCTCACAAAGGCTTCTCTGTTCTCCAGAGCCACCATCTACAACTAAACTGCAAGCTCTCAGGAGACAACACTGAATTCTAAATGACCAATGTCACCAATGGGCAATTGCCTGCCAGGTACTAAGATGGCTCCCCTACTAAACCTGACCTGGCCCCAGAATCTTTCAACACAGGGCTGCAGGCAGCCCCACCCATCAGAGCAGACAAAAATGATGGCATCTGAAGCTTCAGTAGGAATTTGATAGAGTTGGGAGATTTGTCTGTCGCTGAGAATTATTAACACTGCCGTTCTGCTTTGGGTCCTCAGCTACCTGAAATCTCTGGCTGAATCTTGGGAATAGGCTTCAGCCAGGACTCTCTTTTTCTCAAGGGGCTACTGCACTACTTAAATGAGAACCCTCCTTGGTTATATGGGTGCCTGCCCCCCCTGTCGATGTCTAGGGCAGTGTCACAGTAACTTGAAATCTGTACACAGGCAGACATCACCTAACACAATGGCTGGGCTGGTCATCCTGCTGTGGTGTGCATAGCCTGGCAGGGCTCTCAGTTCAGTGCTTCCCACTATCTCCTTCACAGCATGAACCTACACAAACGTGGTTTTCAAGAGACTGAAGAATGGAAGGATGGAACCTCCAAACACACACATTGTTTCAGATTCTGACTCTTAATGAACTGCTGCTCTCTCATGTACAGAATGAGGACAAGCACCTAACTAGACAGATGGTGTAAAACAATAAGTACCTAACAACGAAAACTTACTCCCTGAATAAGTTAATTCACGGTTATAGATGAAGAGGAAGGGCCATTGGTCCTGACTCACGCTCCTCCTCCCCAAAGCAGGCTTCATTGATAACATGAAGTTATTACTTCAGTCAGTTGGAGGGTCTTCGTGTCCCTGGGGTCCCAAAAGATGGGAGTTGGAAGAAAGCTAAACCTTCGGGCAGCTTTGCTGGCAGTTGGATGATTATCAGTGTCCCTCAGATTTGCCTAAGGGACGCGATCTCTGCTGGATTGAATCAAGGATGCCAGAGAGAGCCATGTGAGCAGCATCTGGGCCTTGCTACCAACAGCCCCAGGGCAGGCCTGTTCCTTCCAGATGCCCGCACACTCATCTAGTTTTCAGGAACAAAGGACACCCGGGTGGGTCTACAACCCGTTACAGGGCTGACAGCTCAGCTTCCTCCAGTTTGAGAGCAAGAGCCATCAAGAGGGGGCAACAGGATGTCCCAGGAAGCTGCTTGGACCTGATACCACCCCATCTGGTAGGGAAACTCCAAAACACCTAGAAAGATAAGGCTCCAAGAGACATGTGTGTGCCACTGGTACCTAAGCAATCACAAAGTCATCACAGTCCAAGGCAAGTTCTATTTCCTGGAACAAAAAAAACAACTAAAATTGGCAACTTCCCCCCAAGTTTTCTCTTGGCACAGCTCTGTGAAGTGCTAGTGAGACCCAGTTAAGATACAGCCCTTACCCTTGCTATCTAGACAGTGATTTAAAAGAGGTTAAGACAGAAAAGACAAGTTCTAAGTCTGCCTGAACCCTACCCCCAAGAGAAAAAAATGCTAATCAATGAATCCTCTTTCTAATTAAATAAATGCCTCATACTTCTTATAGAGGCGATAATCTACTTTTGCCAGAGTGGAAGTCCCTCCTCCTACCCCTACCCCACAGGCTGTGTGTGTGTGTGTGTGTGTGTGTGTGTGTGTGTGTGTGTGTGTGTGTAATTCAATGCTCCAGAGACTTCGGCTAAATTAGCTTCTGGGACAGAAACCAAAGGCCTTGGCCCTTTAGCAACCACACCTTTCCTTGAGGCCTGACTTGGACCAGGACACTAACTCTCACAGAAGAAACCACCTCCCAAGAGAAAACTACTAAGTTCTCTTGCCCTTGCCTGCACTTCAGAATGCTTAGAGCTAGACAGCCAAAGTCAGGCTGGTCCATGCTAAATTATTCACTGAATTCAACTATGAAGATATCTTTTTTTTTTTTTAATTTATTCTGCAGTCAACAGCAGTCAATGGAGAGAAGCCTAATTGGAAACTGATTGTTCAGTCGGACATCTATCTATATTAACCTTCCATCTCTACCAAAGTGCAGGGAACATCTTGAGAGAGGAGGTGGAAGGAAGGAAAGAACTGAAGGATGGAGAAGAGTGCTATGAAGTGCTGTCTCCTGGGCATGAACAACTCACAATAGCTGTGGTTACCAGCACAAGACCGACACAAGATCAAACCAACTGAATGTTAGGTGGGAAGATGCTCTTTAGAGTCCATACCAAAAAGCTATTGGTGATGGGCGAGAGGGGAGGTTGGCCTTGTTTCAGTGGATAGTCCGATACACATGCACTACGTCCAATTACTACTTAGACTTTATTTAAAAGAAAGACATGAAATTGTGAGGTGGCCATGTTAGGAAGGAAATAAAAGAGTTTATGGAGATACACAGTGATAGATATGATTGTGTTTTGAACTATGAAGATATCTTAAGACTTGAGTTAAAATCTATACACCTTATTAACTCTATAACCTTCAAAAAACAAAAACCAGGACTAGTTCTTTGATGTTAAGCAACTACCAAGACCTCAGATGGAGTGGAGAATATTTTCTATGACCCCACCCCTTCACAGGCACCTTGGGTCACATCAGTATCTGATTTCCTTCAGCAGGCTTTAGCTGTCCATTCCAAATATACATTACCCAGAGTGTGGCTTCAAAAGGCCCTAGCAAACGTTTGTGTACTGGACTATAGGATTCGTTATTAATACAGCGGTGCTCATGTACAGCACCTTCCATGTACAGTGCGCTTGAAGGCACTAGGAACATCAGTTTGGCTGGCTTCCTGCTTGGGATAAGGCTTGCAGCTGATAGGATTCACTAAAATTACTCTTCTAAAAGTGACAAGGGAGAAAGACAGACCTTATTGAGCACTCGTTAAATACAGATTGTGCCTTTCTAGAACAATTGACAAGACAAGCTGGCTTTGTTGTAAAGGCAAACCACCCAATGTTCTTACAGAAGCTACTAAGTACCAGCAAGCCTCCACCTCAGCTGAGTACACACCTAAAACCTAGTGTTTGACTGAAACAATTTGTTTGGGGCAACCCCTATAATAGGTATGGTTAATTTCATTTTGTGGGTAATAAAACCAAGGCCCAGAGTGGCAATATACTCTGCCCGATGATCATATAGCCAATAAACCACAGAAAAAAGACTAAATCCCCACAGTATTTGCAGCCAATTCTCTCTCCATAGGAAGTCTACGTTTCCAGACCAAAGGGCAGTCTCTCCCTCTGTTCACTGTTACAGAAACAGCAACAATTAACTCCTCATTCTGCACCTACCTGAGTGTCAGTTGAATAACATCTTTTCATGTTGGTACTAGGGTTAAGTATACTTAAATTCTCCAGCCACAACCAGTCTAACAGAAAGTTACCTAGAAACCAGGGTATTCAAGTTCTGTCCCTTCATTTGGGACAAACAAATTCCTTTCTCTGTAGGGTTCTAACTACACATTTCTCAGCTCCTCTTCACAGCAAAATTCCTCAGCTAGAGCCATCTGCATTGCTGCTTCTCAGCCCGCCGTCTAGTCTGGGAATTTATGAAGTTGTATTTTTCATAAGGACAATAGGATGGCATTTATGTTTTCCACTTTCATGGCGTTTTCTAGAAGTTACATGATGAGCTGTCTACACCATGTTATAATGAAGCAGCCAATGAGATGATCAAGGCAAGAATTAAACAGATTTGCAAAAACCATGCTAGTCACCGTTAGTTTTTGAAGAGTTATCTTTCATAAAACATAATTAAGACAACATTTAACTGGCATATTGTTATTAATCCAATCATTCACCTGAAGAGAACTAAAAACTGTTTCTTAGGACTGGAGAGAGCGCTCAGTAGTTAAGTGACTTGCTGCTCTTCCCAAGGAATTGAGTTTAGGTCCTAGCACCTAGGTCAGGTGCCACACAGCTTCCAGGGCCCATCACCCTCTTCTGACTTACAAATGCTTACTTGACTCCGTTTTGTTTTTGTACAGACATCCTCCTGTCCTAGTGCACTATCCGATTTTCAGATCAGTATAATACTAATTATCATTGAGACAGTCCCTCCCCCAAAGTCTTCAAGATGCTCTCTCCCAACTATTCTCATGTGCTCAGAGGGCACTGTTGGGAAGAAGAAATGCGGGGGGCGTGGCCCTGATCTTGTCTGTCTAAAACACCCTACCTATACACAGCACTTAGCCTTTCCTAACAGAAGACCTGAGTTCACAGCCCATTTTCACAATGAAATATGAACTTTGAAAGTATAAAGTTTTGGTTTTGCCCATTATTGTATCATTTATGCCTGAAACAGTATCTAGCTAGCAAAATGTTTCTCAATAACAACACTGGAATTAGTCTGGCAATGGGAGGGGGAACTAGGTGGAAGGCCCTTTCTAGCTCTAGCCTCTGAGTGTCTAGCTAAGCAGATATGGCTCAACAACATGACTGAAAGCCGAGGCACCAGGCCCACAACTCAAAGTGTTCTGCTAGGACAGGGCAAAACAGGCCAGTCAAATTGGCATGACGACATAGCAATGACTAGTCAAAGAGCTTGGGACACACACCCAAAAACAAGTCCCTAACCTTTCCCCCCTTCCTCTCAAGGTCACTTATTTCTTTTAGATGAAGTCTCTTCTCTTTAGCTATAGAACTTTGCTCTGTAAATCAATACAAATCTCATGCTAATCCAAGTAAGGGCCCAGATCTCAATTGAGACAATACATAATACTAACCTAAATTCAGGTCCTTTTCCCAATGCAACCTTTCTCTTATACAAGTAAAATCTGAATTCTAAGAGGTCTCTTTGAAATGCAAAGGCTAAGATGGAAATGGAAAGCTATGGTAAGAAACACAACGAAAGCATAACTGGCCAGCCAGTTCCACTGGGAACAAGACAGGTGCAAGCTGCTCGCTCAGTACAAGTCATCGCCTGCAGAGGTATGGAGGAACAGAGAAGCCATGCCTGTGCCCACTGAAACCAGCTCTCCCCTGACTACTGCATCTCAAGACGTCAGCAAACTCTAAGTACAGCTTATTTCTACTTGTCATCTTGGTAATCCAGGGCAAGGGGACAGATAAACTCAGGTAAGATATACCTACCCTTAATTTAATGGGAAATGGGAAAAATGACTTACAGTATGTGTAATGTCTCACATATATAGTGGTCAATTTATAATACCCTGTCTTGTCCACACCTCAGCCTCTGGTCTAGTCTAACTGTTCTGGGCAGAAAAATCAAACATCTCTGGATACTCTGTTCTTTATCCTAGCGTCCCTGTCCTTTCATCTCTATTATCTCTATTCCACTCTACACCCAATTAACCTATTCTCTCCAAGTCCTCCAGCATCAGGTCCCATGTGGACAGAACTGATGATGAACAGCAAACACAGGTGGGACAGACAAAGTTCCTTCTCTGAAAACTGCATTCCTTTCAGCATCATTTTACATGGAGAATTTATTATTTGCTAAAAAGAAAAGGTGTTTCTAAAGCTCTCGGGAAATTCCGCCTCATATAATTTCCTCTTAAAGATTTCACTTCTCGTTCTGTACTCAAATAATCTGAATTATCTCCACTCACCAAGATTTGGGGGCCAACCTGCAGCAACAAGACTTATTTTATTTCTTCCTGGCCTTGCATCTTCTCTACAGCTCCAGGGTCCAACCCAGTACAGGACACACAACCAGCCCAGGGAGTGTGTATGCACAACAACAAGAAAGCACTCACCTAGTTAAAAACACCCAAGACGTTCAGCCCTGGAGTTAAGCAGCACATGTGACCTGGTCCATTCGGGTTTCAAGTTCAAAAGCATCAGGTCGGTCCTGTGGGTTAGCAGCTAACATGTCTTTCAAGAGCTGCTTCACACCCTCAGACATGGAAGTCCTACGTTTCTGGGGGATATGCAACTCCATCTTTGGGTTTTCTAGCAGCGCCTCACCAACAGGGACGATCTCAGTCCCTTGTTTAATGTAGGTCCCCAGGAGCTCCTTCTTGGTTTCAGAGTCAATAAAAGTAATTCTTTCTATCATTGCCCAGATGATAATGCCAAGGGCAAAGATGTCCGCCTTGGCTGTATAATGTCCCTCCCAGACTTCAGGAGCCATGTAGAAGTCTGAGCCACAAGCTGAGGACAGCCAGTACTTATTCACATTCACATTTTTGTTATCTTGATTGCCCTCTTTGCCTCGAGGTGCCAGCCCTGCACAGACCTTGCTCAGT